>NC_134791.1:13104144-13184144 GCF_046742065.1 Oratosquilla oratoria | reverse complement strand
TGGTGGTGGTGGTGGTGATGGTGGTGGTGGTGATGGTGGTGGTGGTGATGGTGGTGGTGGTGATGGTGGTTCTTCTGCACAGCAAAGTTCGGTGATGGTAAAAAAAAGAACTTGGTTGTGACGATAATTAAGCTAAATGGAGGAGGGAGAATACAATGTGGAAGATAGTGATGGTGGTGATAGTGATGATGATGATGATGATGACGATGGTGGGCAAGAGTTGGAACAGGAGTTTAAATAAAATGGGAATGAGGACGGGGAGAAGTGACAGGAGTGAAGGAGGAGGAGGAGGAGGAGCAGCAGCAGAAGAAAGAGGAGGGGAGCAGAAGCAGGAGGAAAAAAGAGAAGAATGGAAGAAGTAGAAGAAAAGGAAGAAGGAAGAAGGAAGTAGGAGAGGGAAGAGGATCATCAAAGAGGAAAAGGAAAATGGGAAGAAAAAAGAGGACATTATAAACGGAAGATGAAAAGGGAAATAAAGAGAATGAGAAATAAGTGGAGGAATACGAGGAAGAAGAGGTAGAGGAGGAGAATGAGGACGAAAGGGAAATTGTGTTAGTGATGTAGAAAAAAAATGAAGAAGTGAGGAAAGGGAAAGATAGAAAAAGAGGAAGAAAATCAGGAATCGAGTCTGGTGCTCTTGGGAGATGATCTCGTAATGGGGGTGGAGCGGGCGGTAGAGCCCCGTAAATTAGATAGTGGATCGGAGAAGCGGAGGGTGGATCGAGAGGGGACACAATAAAGTGGAGAAAGACGGGTGAAAGATGAACACCCAAACTCCATACAATTTAAGAACACCCACCTCGACGCACAACCCTGCCTATAACCGTGTGAATATTCACCTTTGAGTTAAACCGAATCTAACTTCACCTAAAGTTGAATAAGCTATTATGTTTTCACCTCTCATTCATGAATAGTAAAAATTTTACCATAACTGTGTCTTGGTTTAAATATGAAGACTAAATGTCCATTTGTGTTTTGAGTTATCAAACGCAACGCAGTAAGACGATCGTACTCAGGGATACCAGCGGCAAATGGACAACAAATACCTTTGGTATTGTTCAACGTGGGAATTGGTGCAAAGATACGTGATAGTTGATGAGAAGTACGTGGTAACTGGTGTAGTACGACAGAAATGCTAGTAAACTGCAGCCCATAACAATACCAAACGACGTGATTGTCAATTCTTTTAATTTTCAACACAAACTTTTTTGTGGAGACTTGGTTCAACCACCTCTTCCTTATGTATAAACAGATCAAACATTTTACTTACAATCATACTAACTTTTACTTACAATTTCACATTCTTTTAAGTTAGTTTTTATAAAGGAATACAAAAATAATCTAAAGATAATTTAGTAAACGGAGGTTTTGACATATATTGATTACTTGTGAGCCAAGTAACACTTAATATATTTCATTCTAAGCGACACAATACCATATAATTAACAAATGATTCCATGACTGAAAGGGTGGTGTAGTGGTATACACAGTAGTTGGTACAACAGTGAGTGGTAGTTACCACTGCGGTGCGTGGTATTCAGGACGGTAGTCCCAGGCATAACAACAACGACTACCGCTGCGCGGGTCGATGTCAATCAGTAATACAATACACCTTTTTTTCTTAAGCTGGTGGAGGACTTTCTTATTACACGTTTCTGCACAGTTCGGTTCGTAATTCTCTTACCTAATCAAATTTCATTTTTCATCGTGTCTGTTTTCTGGATAAGTTGATTTCGCCAAAACTGAGGCCTGACAGTTACACACACACACACACACACATATATATATATATATATATACTATAATAAAGTAGCCTCTGTCTGTTTGTTTATTTGTTTGTTCACGAACTCCTCCTAGGATTTTGAAGATAGATCCCCATAGCCATATCTATTCTAATACTCTATCACTCCAGGTACTTAGATAACTAAATTTTATTTAAAAATATATATACATATATTTTGGTTTGGGTTAAGGGTTAAAGTTAGGTGGTTTATGGTGAGGGAACACGCCACTACTGTAGTGTCCCCTTAAGTCGCGTATTATTTTTGTGACATAAGAATTAATATGATTAAACAAACCATTGTATGTGTCCATAAATATTATTTATATTTGTGAAATTAATGTTGCCACAAACCATGATAGTTTTTGTAAGAAAGCATGTAAATGTAAAATGTAAAATGATTGTATAATTTTACCAAATGTTGAAATATTGGTTATTTTCATTTAATTCTAGTGCGGGCGGAAATTGATTATTCACAAACTCCTCCTAGGTTTTTGCAAATAAACCCCTATAACCATATATATTCTGAAGATAAATAAACGAGATACATTTCTTCACCTTTTAGCTGTAGACATTTATTGTCAATCCACATACACACACACACAAAAGGATGTGTACATATTTATGTTTGTGTATGCATGTATTTTCAAACTGGGGTTTCCCTACCGTCGGGTAGGGGGGCACACACCTAGGAGGGAGAGTGTCTAAAGCTATATTTAATAAAAAAAAAATATATATATATATATATATATATATATATATATATATATATATATATATTATGGCTAGGGTTAAGGATTAAAGTTAGGTGGTGTATGTGTTAGGTTACGGATTATTCACGAACTCGCAGCAACGCGCGGGTAATTTGGCTAGTATATAAATATATATATATATATATATATATATATATATATATATATATATAATGTATATGTTTATATATATATATATATATATATATATATATGTATATATTTTTTTTTCTACAGTAAGCATCATGACACTGCATTGCACTTTCGCCGACAATTCAATGGCGATTCTAACAAACATCCAGAAATGGGTCCAAAATGCCTTACTCATGACCAAGATGATGTAAAAAGAGAGAAAAACTAAAATACATGATAAAAATCTAAAAGAAAAGAGGGTGAGAGGGAGAGGAAAGGGGAAAGAGGAGCGAGGGAGGGAAAGAGGAAAGGGGAAAGGGGAGTGAGGGAGGGAGAGCAGGAGGAGAGGGTGAGAGAAAGGGAGTGAGAAAGAGAGGTAGAGTGGAAGGGATAGAGGGAATGAAAGAGAGTGGGAGAAATGGAGAGAGAGAGGGGCGGAGAGTGGATGAGAGAGGGAGAGAGGGAATGAGAAAGAGTGGGAGGGAGGGAAAAAGAAAAGAGCGACGGAGGGAGAAACGAAAAATGAGAGTTGGAGGTAGAGATGGAAGAAGAGAAGTAGGAAAAGGTAGGGGTTGTGTCCAAAATGTACGCGGTGTGTGTGTGTGTGTGGTGTGTATGTGTGTGTGCGAGTGTGTGTGTACGTGTGTCTTGAGGGTTAAGAGTATCATCGCCAACATTTGACCAGCTGGCGTCGTGGGGAGGTAACAACTCCCTGGGGGAAAGAAGTCCCCCAGCTCACTCGACTGGGGAAAGGCGGGGCGAGAGGTGGGTGGGCTCAAAAAATCAACAGCGGGTTGGATTCTACAAACTCATTTGAGGGAATGGGTAGTCACCAACCTCCCATTAACCCATTCGCTACCGGGTCTACCATTATTTAATTATTCATCTAATTTCCTGTGGTTTCATTCCGTATATATTTTTTTCTTTGTCAAGGGTCTTTCAGGTGATTATTTTCAGCTGAAGGAACTGCACTCCAACATGACGGGTCGCGATCACAACCAAACAGGGGCTTGATATCACCAGACTTCTATAGGCCTGATGGACCACGCGGGGGAAGGGTTGCTTCATGTATGATGACTAACAAAAACCACCCCAATCCCTAACTTCAGTAAGGACTGGTGGTTTAGGGAGGAAATGGAAAACGATGAGATAAAAGTGTGAAACTCTTAAGATTATTCACGTTTAAGCGTACAAGACGTTTGCGACCAACAAGGGAATTGTACTGTATATAATGGAAACGGTAAGAACCAGCGTTTTTTTTTTTTTGTTTTTTTTGTTTTAATTATGGTCACTGTGCGTGTGGACCCTCACGAGGGAAGTGAAGGAAGTGGGGAGTGGAGGTTATAAGTAAAAATAAGAAACGGCAAAGGAAGTGACTTGCCTAAGAATAAAGGCGCCATTTAGATGGTTATAACTACTCGGTGTACAGAAACATCGCGATCGGAAGAACGAAAGTGATACAGTGTGCGTAGCAGATATGAATTATGTTTTAAGCTACAACGTCTGTGCGTGTGCGTGCGCGCGTGTGTGTGTGTGTGTGTGCGCGCGCACGCGTATGCACTTCCTGTACAGTACATAAAACACGCTTATGCACTACACTCGGGCATACATAGTTCCAAGCATGCTTAACTACACTTTAGTTTCAGCATGGAATGATTAAAGGTTACACGAAAAGCGTAGGAGTGAAATAGTAGAACGGGAACTGAATTAGGTAGAAGTGGAGAGATGGAGTTGTGCGAAGAAAGTGGTGGGGGGAGTTATGTAAACTGAAGAACCCATCTGGAGAATGGGAGGAGGAGGAGGAGGAGAACTGGAGACCTCAAACTGAGGAGGTAAGAAAGGACACAGAGGGTGGTTACCCAACTTCACACCTCTGCGTACGTCCTCTTCCTCCTCCTACCCCTCTTCCTCCTTCTCCTCCTCCTCCTCCTTTATGTCTCCCACCTGATGATTCCCCCTCATGATCACCACAGAGGGTGGTTAGTCCACTCCACACCTCTTGAGTTCTTTCTCTCACTAGCCATGTCTCCAACAGCTTTCTTATGATCACCTCCACCACCATCATCAACTCAACCACAATCTCTACCATCAACTCCTCCACAACCACCACCACCACAATCTCTACCATCACTACCACCACCATCACACCGCCACAACCACCACCATGAACTCCACTATCACTAATACCACCCCAATCTCTACCACCACCATCATAACCGCCACCACTGCAACTACCAACAGTACAACCACCACAACTACCACCACTATTGAACTACTTCGGAACTTCACTTCGTAACCCCTTTCAGCCCAAAAGCTCACTGAATAAAATCGCCTGATATCAGCCATAAAAAATTGCAGTTTAAGTCATTTGTGTACAGGATGTAAACATGTAGACAAAACACCGTGGGCAATGGGTCATTTTTCATTTTCCATACATTTTCTTTTTTCATCTTTTATCCAACACGTTGAGTTCCATAACCTCACTTAAGATCCTCCCCCAAGAGCCCAAAATTGCATTTGATCCAGAGGTAATTGTCCTCGGCCATCTTGGCCTACCCCCTCCCTCCCCTTAGCCGCCGCCGCCACCACCACTGCCTCCGCCCGCCCGCCTGCCTGCCCCCCTGCATGGCGCCCCGGCCCCCCGCCGTCAGGTTTAACCACTATTCGCGCCGATCGACAAAAGCTAATCGCCATGCACCGCCGAGGGGTCGACATCTCAAGACGAATGAAGCTCTTGCGGGCCTCCGAGTCCTTTATGCTCCTGAAGAAGGATGACCAGGAAGGGACTCCTCCTTCTCCTCCTCCTCCTCTTCTCACGCGCGTTGTAGCACCGGCGGGTTATTACGCTATGAAATCCTACTCCTTCGTTTTGTGTGAGACTTGCAGGAGAGGGAGATATATAGCGAGAGATAGATAGATTGAGACAGATAGACAGAGAGAGAGAGAGAGAGAGAGAGAGAGAGAGAGAGAGAGAGAGAGAGAGAGAGAGAGAGAGAGAGAGAGAGAGAGAGAGAGAGAGAGAGAGAGAGAGAGAGAGAGAGAGAGAGAGAGAGGGAGAGGGAGATAGAGGGAGATAGAGAGAGATAGAGAGAGAGAGAGAGAGAGAGAGAGAGAGGGAGAGAGAGATAGAGAGAGAGAGGTGGGGGGAGGGGGGGACAGAGGGAGAGGGAGAGAGACAGAGGGAGAGAGACAGAGGGAGAGAGAGACAAAGACATTGGGAGAGAGATAGAGAAAAGGGAGACGGTGAGAAGGTGGGACAAAAAGAGAAAATGAAGAAGGAAAATGGATGAATTATGTGATATAGTGTTTGAGATAAAGGAGGAAGAGATGGAGTGTGGGATGAAATAGGAGATGGAACAGATAGAGTAGGGCATGGAGGAAGAGGAGGAGGGGGTAAAGATGGAGTGGGAGGTGATGGAAAAGGAGAAAGAGATGAAGGAGGAAGAAGAGGTGGAACAGATGGAGTGAGAGATGCTGGAAAAGAAGGAAGGGAATGAGAAGGAAGAAAAAGAGAAGGAAGAGGAAAAGAAGGAAGAGGAGTAGGAAGATATGAAGTACGAAATAGAAGAAAGGTGAGGAGGAAGAGGAGGAGGAGGAGGAGGAAGAGGAGGAGGAGGAAGAGGAGGAGGAGGAAGAGGAGGACAAGGAAAGGGAGATGTTGGATGTGAAGGAAGGGAATGAGAAGGAAGAGAAAGAGAAGAAACAGGAGTAAGAAGAGATGAAGTACGAAATGAGAGAAAGATGAGGAGGAAGAGGAGGAGGAGGAAAGGACATTGAGAAAAGGGCCCAAAGGAGGAGTGGGAAGATGGCAAGTGAACAGCGAAATTTGTCTCCAACCAGTCTGTCCTTCCACTCTAGTGCACTTGCGAAATGATGAATTCACATCAGGGGACACTTAGCGGCTGCCGAGGCCGCCACCTGTGCCCTGTGTGCCCGGACAAGTGCTGGACTTCGGGAGAGAGGTGTTGTCGTTGTTCTGGATTGTACTTTACCAGCGTTTCTATCCTTATGTACAATATCACGAAAATGGTGAACAGGGTGATTGGGAACAGATGAGAGGCAGATTGGGTGAGCATGTCAACGCAAGAACGCAAGATTGGGGAGTAACGAGGTGGGTGATTGGAGATTGGAAAAAGACGTGGGAGGAGGAGGAGGAGGAGGAGGAGGAGGAGGAGGAAGACGTGGAGGAAGAGGACAAGGCTGAAGGGGAGGAACAGAGAACATGACACGAGTAAATTTGGAGGTCTTAGAGATGGGCAGATTAGAGAAGAGACGCCATTTCACCCTTAATGATCCAATGCCGAACCGGGCTATTCCCCTGGGAAGCAATACAGCCTTCATACCTCATCATGATATGGCTTAATGAGAGTTGGGGAGAAGATTGGGGAGGGAGTGTGTGGGGGAGAGAAGAGTAAGGAGAGTGAGAATGGAGTGAGAGAATGTGAGAAAGGGGAGTGTGGGAAGGGAGAGAGTGGAGAGTGGGCGGGAGTCTAAGGAGAGGGAGAATCGGGGGGAATTGAGTGTGGGGAGTGGCAAGAGAGTATGGGGGGAGTGGGTGAGGAACATAGAATGCTGGTGGAGTAAGAATGAATAAAATGTGGATGAGCTAGATAAAATGGGAGTAGGAGAGTGAAGAGAGAGGGGAAGGGAGTAATGGAGTGATGACAAGAGAAGAGGAAGGAGTAAAAGAAAGGATACAAGAGGAAAAATTAAAAGAAAAGTTGAGAGAAGAGGGCATAAAAGGAGAAAGATGAAAAAAGAGAAGAGAAGTGAGACGATATGGGAAGGGGAGAGGAGAGGGAAGACGAGATGGGAGAGGAGAGGTGAGGAGGGGAGAGGAGGGACGAGGAGAAATGGGAAAAGAGGGAAAAGAAGAGGAGAGAGGGAAGGAAGAAATAGTAAAAGATAGAAGGAAGAGAAATACATTGGAGGAAGAAACAAGAGAAGGGTGAACAGGAGACTAAGAAATGAAAAGAAAAGGACGAAGGAAGGCAAGAAGGAAAGATGGAGGGAGGAAGGAGGAAAGCAGGAAGGGGGAGGAGGAACGGGGACAGGAGGAAGGGGTATAGGAGAAAGGGGGGAGGAGGAAGGAGGAAGTAAGGAAAGAGGGAGGGAGGAAGGAGGAAGGGGAGGAGGAAAGGGGCAGGAGGAAGGAGGGAAGGATGGAGGCAGGGAGGTAGTGAGGGAGGAAGGAAGGGGGAAGGAGGGAGGCAGGGACGTAGAGAGGCAGGGAGGGGGAGAGGGAGGGAAGAAGGGAAAGAGGGATGGATGGATGGATGGAAGGTAATCAAACGAAATTTACTGTGAAAGGAAGAGACTATATACCAGATACACTGGTCCTGCTATTCTCTGGTCGCCACCCCAAATGAAACCACACCGATACAGAATCAGCCCGGCAACAGATACGAGTCAAACAGTCCATTGACCGTTCTCTCTGGCAGACCTGCAGCTCATAGGAAATCAATCAGACACCAGTTCATCACATAAATCACTCATTAGAGATTTTGTTGCTGTCTGGAGTGCACAAGTGAGGGACAGTGATGATGATTATATATGGTCTAATGTCACAAACTCCCCCCTATCGGAAGGCTAGGACAGTGCCCCTCACAGAGGACTTTTTAGCGTGGAATTGAATGAACTATGTCCTTGGTTCAACTTCGCCGATGGCAGGGTTCGAACCGCCATCCCCTCGACATTCGCTGCAAGTAATGGTGCCCTAATTTGCTCAGCCAGCAAGTTTCCACTGACAAAGTAGTTTTACTATTTAGTTGCATCTTGGGCAATTGATGTCTGTTGTGAGGCCAATTATGTGTTGGTATTCTACTCTCTTTGGGGTATGCATTCATGAGGAGGTACCGAGACAACAGATGGAGGACAGACCCCTAAAGGTACATCAGCCCATGAATGGACCCACCAACCCACCAACATCCAGAAAGCCTCAACTCATCCCATCCCCACCAAGAGATGTGGCCACTAGGAGCCAAAACTAGATTTCAGGAAATGATACCGATTTCTTGTGATACAACCACCATACAGAAGACACAAAGCATATAATACTACACTGTCTTCACTCACTACAGTGACATTATATCCCTTCAATGAGTGAAATGCTGCAGGTCTCCTGCAAGAGAGAACCATGGTAATGGATTGATTGGATGACCCATCATCCAGAAGAAGCCAAGAAAAGAGAAAGGGAGGAAGGGAGGGAGAGGTGGTGATTGGGAGTGGAGTGAGTGGGGATGAAATGAGTGGGAGTGGAATTATGCCTTTCGACTTTGGCTACCTCCCTTGTAAGGGGGAAAAAACCCTGGTATGTATGAAATTTATTTCCCCAATTTTGTGAAAAGTTTACATCTCTTCAGTTGTCAATACTATTCACTTCAGAACAATTTACTATGACTTCTATACTTGTTACAGCATAGCAAAGAATTAGCTGCTGCTCACAAAAAAGAAACACTAGTATTTGCCATCACTGACTGAATTAGAAGGAAGAGCGAGGACAAATGATAAATAAAATACATACATACACCAAAGCTTTTTCCACCTTACAAGGGAGGTAGCCAAAAAGAAAAAGGCATAAAATCATTCCCACCTATTCCATCCCTAAATGCACTCCACTCCCCTCCACCCTCCCTCTTATCTTAGCACCTCCTGGATGACAGGTCATCCCTACACCCTGTCCACTGCCCTGGGTCAGAGGCAGTGTTGCAAGGTACAGCACATCCACAGCAAGGCCACTTCATTAAATCGGCGACCCCCCCTCTCTGTCCCCCCATGCAGAAAAGGAGAAGGGGAGAAATCCCTTCGGGCTGCGTCAAATTTTGCTCACACATATTACCTCACCCCCCATCCATTCCACCTCATGTATCACATTATCATCTACATACAACCATTCTCCATTCACCCCTGTCTTCTGTCCTCTCCCATCCTTCCTCAACAGACATTCCCCTCTTCCCCAAAGCCCCCTTCACCCCATCCATCCATCTCATCCTAGGACGTCTCCTCATGTTCATTCCCTCCACATCTGCCTTCCATACCTCTTTTACTAGTCTTTCTTCACTCATTCTTTCCATGTGTCCAAACCATCCTAATACTCTTTCATCAACCCTATCTCCCAACTCCCTTTCCACCCCTGTTCTCCTCCTCATTTCTCACTCTATCCAGCCTAGTAACCCCCATCATACTTCTCAGACACCGTATCTCAAACATATTCAAACTCCTCCTCTCTTCCTCTCTTATGTTCCATGTTTCTGCCCCATACAGTGCTGTTGGCACAATCACTCCTTCATATAGTCTCCTCTTAGCATCCATTCCCAAATGTCTATTCCTCATTACTTTTTAATCCACCAAAGCATTTACTCGCTTCTCTCAATCTACATTCTACCTCCACCCCCACTCCACCTTTTCCTACCATATTTGCACCCAAGTATCTAAAACTATCCACTTCCTCCAGTTGCTCTCCCTTAATGTTCACTTCCAGTCTGCTGCCACTTTCACCCCTTGTACATCTCATCACTTTACTTTTATCCACATTAATCTTCAGCTTTCTTCTTTTACACACTCTCCCAAACTCTGTCACCAGCTTCCTCAATCCCTCCTCCGATCCTGCCACAAGCGCAGTGTCGTCCGCAAAACAACAGCTGGCTCACCTCCCACTTTTCTCCATTTTCTTTTACCATCTCCAATCCCTGACTCACCATCCTTGCATTTACCTCTCGCACCACCCTATCCATGTATAAGTTAAACAGCCAGGGCAACATAACGCATCCTTGACAAAGACCCACCTTTACCTCGAACCACTCACTCTCTCCATTTCTAATCCTGACACATGCTCTACTACTCTCGTGAAAACTCTTAACAGCTCCTAGAAGCTTTCCTCCTATCCCATATATCTGCAAAACCTCCCACAGTGCCTTCCTGTCTACCCTGTCATAAGCCTTTTCCAGATCCATAGAAGCCCAAAAAACATTCTTCTCCTTTCCTATAGCTTTCTTGCATATCTGTCTTACCACAAAAATCTGATCTACACAACCTCTACCTGTCCTAAATCCACACTGTTCCTCACCAATTACTCCCTCTCTTCCTCTCCTAATCCTCTCAATCAAGATCCTCCTATAAGCCTTCCCAACTACACTTAACAAGCTAATCTCTCTGAAACTACTACTCACACTTGTCACCTTTTCCCTTGTAAAGTGGAACTATACAGGCACTCCTCCAGTCCTCTGGCACTCTACCCTCTCTCCAGCAAACTTTAAATAACCTCACCAGCCAGTCCACCATCACTGTACCTCCTTTTTTTAGACATTCTGCATGGCATCAATCATCTTAACAACTGCCTTCACTTCATCCTTCCTTATTTCTCCTCCATTATCCTCACTCATCACGGTCATTTCCTAAGCACTTCCCACTGCAACTATCTTTCCCTCCCTATCCTCCTTCACATTTAGCAACTCCCTAAAATATTCTGCCCATCTTCCCCTTACTGCCCTCTCTTCCATTATCATCTCTCTGTCTGCACCTTTTACCTTTTCTTCTCTACTTGATTCACCTCCTCTTCCTCTCTTAATTTCTTTCCAAAACATTGTTTTATTACTTTCAAAATTTTCTGTCATACCCTTACCCCATTTCACATCTGCTCTCCTCTTTGCTTCCTTTACCTTGTGCTTTACTTCTCTTTTCTTTTCTTTGTATCTCTCATACGACTCCCTCGTCCTATTTTGTAACCAATCTGTGAAAGCTCGCTTCTTCTCTTCTACAACCTTCTTTGTTTCCTCATCCCACCATTCACTACCCTTCCTTCTATTTCCTCCTGTCCAATAAAAGAATCTTGAGCTATATTTAGATACTGGGATACAGGGATGACCCATCATCCATGAGGAGCTAAGATGAGAGGGAAGAAAAGATGGTGGATGGGAGTGGAATGGGTGGGAGTGGGTACTTTCCTTCTGACTTGGCTACCTCCCTTGTAAGGGGGAAGGACCTTGGTATAGATTGATAGAACTACTTTCAATATTTGACAAGTTACATATAGGCAGTAAGGGGAAGATGGGCAGAATATTTTAGGGAGTTGCTTAATGTGAAGGAGGATAGGGAGGGAAAGATAGCTGCAGTGGGAAATGCTAAGAAAATGAGAGTGATGAGTGAGGAAAATGGAGGAGAAATAAGGAAGGATGAAGTGAAGGCAGCAGTTAAGATGATGAAAGCAGGTAAGGCACCTGGTATGGATGGATGCCATGCAGAATGTCTTAAAAAAGGAGGTATAGTGATGGTGGACTGGTTGGTGAGGTTATTTAATGTTTGCTGGAGAGAAGGTAGAGTGCCAGAGGACTGGAGGAGTGCTTGTATAGTTCCACTTTACAAGGGAAAGGGCGACAAGTGTGAATGTAGTAGTTTCAGAGGGATTAGCTTGTTAAGTGTAGTTGGGAAGGCTTATGGGAGGATCTTGATTGAGAGGATTAGGAGAGGAACAGAGGGAGTAATTGGTGAGGTACAGTGTGGGTTTAGGACAGGTAGAGGTTGTGTAGATCAGATTTTTGTGGTAAGACATATGTGAGAAAGCTATAGGAAAGGGGAAGGATGTTTTCTGGGCCTTTATGGATCTGGAAAAGGCTTACGACAGGGTAGACAGAAAGGCACTGTGGGAGGTTATGCGGATATATGGGATAGGAGGAAAGCTTCTGGGAGCTGTCAAGAGTTTTTATGATAGTAGAGCTTGTGTCAGGATTAGAAATGGAGAGAGTGAGTGGTTTGAGGTAAAGGTGGGACTTCGTCAGGGATGCGTTATGTCACCCTGGCTGTTCAACTTATACATGGATGGGGTGGTGCGAGAGATGAAGGCAAGGGTAGTGGGTCAGGGATTGGAGATGGTTAAGGAAAATGGAGAAAAGTGGGAGGTGAGCCAGCTGTTGTTTGCAGACGACACTGCGCTTGTGGCAGGATCGGAGGAGGGATTGAGGAAGTTGATGACAGAGTTTGGGAGAGTGAGTAATAGAAGAAAGCTGAAGATAAATGTGGGTATATGTAAGGTGATGAGATGTACAAGGGGTGAAAGTGGCAGTAATCTGGAAGTGAGCATTAAGGGAGAGCAACTGGAGGAAGTGGATAGTTTTAGATATTTGGGTGCAAATGTGGCAGGAAAAGGTGGAGTGAAGGTGGAGGTAGAATGTAGATTGAGAGAAGCGAGTAAATGCCTTGGTGGATTAAAAAGTGTAATACATACATACATACATATACCAAGGCTTTTTTCACCCTTACCAGGGGGGTAGCCAAAAAGGACAAGGCATAAAATCATTCCCACCCATTCCATCCCCGAAAACACTCCACACCCCTCCCTCCCATCTTAGCACCTCCTAGATGACGGGTCATCCCTGCACCCTGTCCACTGCCCTGGGTCTGAAGCAGTGTCGCAGGACACAGCACATCCACAGCAAGGCCGCTTCATTAAATCGGCGACCCCCCCTCTCCGTCCCCCCATATAAAGGAGAGGACGGGGAGAAATCCCTTCGGACTGCGTCATAAATTTTTGCTCACACACACTACCTCACCCCCATTCCCCCGTCCATTCCACATCATGCATCACAACATTTTCCATATACAACCATTCTCCATTCACCCCTCTCTTCTGTCCTTCCTCAACCGACAGTCCCCTCTTCCACCCCATCCATCCATCTCATCCTAGGACGTCCCCTCATGTTCACTCCCTCCACATCTGCCTTCCATACCTCCTTTACTAGTCTTTCTTCACTCATTCTTTCCATGTGTCCAAACCATCCTAATACTCTTTCATCCACCCTATCTCCCAGCTCCCTTTCCACCCCTGTTCTCCTCCTCACTTCCTCATTTCTCACTCTATCTAGCCTAGTAACCCCCATCATACTTCTCAGACACTTCATCTCAAACACATTCAAGTTCCTTCTCTCTTCCTCTCTCATGTTCCATGTTTCTGCTCCATACAGTGCTGTTGGCACAATCACTCCTTCATACAGTCTCCTCTTAGCATCCATTCCCAGATTCCTATTCCTCATTACTTTTTAAACCACCAAGGCATTTACTCGCTTCTCTCAATCTACATTCTACCTCCACCTTCACTCCACCCTTTCCTGCCACATTTGCACTCAAATATCTAAAACTATCCACTTTCTCCAGTTGCTCTCCCTTAATGCTCACTTCCAGATTACTGCCACTTTCACCCCTTGTACATCTCATCACCTTACTTTTACCCACATTTATCTTCAGCTTTCTTCTATCACACACTCTCCCAAACTCTGTCACCAGCTTCCTCAATCCCTCCTCCGATCCTGCCACAAGCACAGTGTCGTCCGCAAACAACAGCTGGCTCACCTCCCACTTTTCTCCATTTTCCTTAACCATCTCCAATCCCTGACCCACTACCCTTGCATTCACCTCTCGCACCACCCCATCCATGTATAAGTTGAACAGCCAGGGTGACATAACGCATCCCTGACGAAGTCCCACCTTTACCTCAAACCACTCACTCTCTCCATTTCTAATCCTGACACAAGCTCTACTACTCTCATAAAAACTCTTGACAGCTCCCAGAAGCTTTCCTCCTATCTCGTATATCCGCATAACCTCCCACAGTGCCTTTCTGTCTACACTGTCATAAGCCTTTTCCAGATCCATAAAGGCCCAGAAAACATCCTTCCCCTTTCCTATAACTTTCTCATATCTGTCTTACCACAAAAATCTGATCTACATAACCTCTACCTGTCCTAAACCCACACTGTACCTCATCAATTACTCCCTCTGTTCCTCTCCTAATCCTCTCAATCAAGATCCTCCCATAAGCCTTCCCAACTACACTTAACAAGCTAATCCCTCTGAAACTACTACATTCACACTTGTCGCCCTTTCCCTTGTAAAGTGGAACTATACAAGCACTCCTCCAGTCCTCTGGCACTCTACCTTCTCTCCAGCAAACATTAAATAACCTCACCAACCAGTCCACCATCACTATACCTCCTTTTTTAAGACATTCTGCATGGCATCCATCCATACCAGGTGCCTTACCTGCTTTCATCATCTTAACTGCTGCCTTCACTTCATCCTTCCTTATTTCTCCTCCATTTTCCTCACTCATCACTCTCATTTTCTTAGCATTTCCCACTGCAGCTATCTTTCCCTCCCTATCCTCCTTCACATTAAGCAACTCCCTAAAATATTCTGCCCATCTTCCCCTTACTGCCTTCTCCTACATTATCATCTCTCCATCTGCACCTTTTACCTTTTCTTCTCTACTTGATTCGCCTCCTCTTCCTCTCTTAATTTCTTTCCAAACATCTTTTTATTACTTTCAAAATTTTCTGTCATACTCTTACCCCATTTTACATCTGCTCTCCTCTTTGCCTCCTTTACCTTTTTCTTTAACTCTCTTTTTCTTTTCCCTGTAAGTCTCACATGACTCCCTCGTCCTACTTTGTAACCAATCTGTGAAAGCTCGCTTCTTTTCTACAACCTTCTTCATTTCCTCATCCCACCATTCACTACCCTTCCTTCTATTTCCTCCTGACCTTCTTGTTCCACACACCATCCTTGCACACTTTGTGACTCCCTCCTTGAACCATCCCCATTCCTCCTCCACACCTACCTCCACCCTATCCTTCACTCCTTCAGCTTCCTCTTGTACTCCTTCTCCTTTTCCTCTTCATTTAGAGAGTTCACTCTAAGCACCTCCCTACCTTTTGTCCCTTTCCTCTTCCTCCATCTGTCCTCCACTCTCAACTTACCTTCCACCAGAAAATGATCTGATATTCCCCCACCCTCTCCCCTTAGCACATGTACATCCCTAACTTTTCCTATCACAATCCTATTTACCTCTACATAGTCCATTAAAGCTCTATCTACCACCTTTCCCTCCACCACCCTCTCCCATGTGTACTTATGCTTGACTTTCTTCCGAAACACTGTATTTGCTATCATCAACTCTCTTTCTAGACACATTTCCATCAACTCTCCACTACGATTCTTTCCTGGAACTCCACATTTCCTGACCACTCCATCAATTGGCTCCTTTCCTACCCTAGCATTAAGGTCTCCCAGTACTATTACATTTACACTTCTCCCTAAACCCTCTATGCACTCATTTAAATCTATCCAAAAGGCCTCCCTTTCTTCTACATTCTTCTCACTGCCAGGCCCATATGCACTTACAAAAACCCACATCTCATTTCCCAGTTTCACCTTCATCCACATTATCCTTGAGGAAACCTCCTTCCACTCCACTACACGTTTACCTATCTCTTCACTTACTAGTATAACCACCCCTTCCCTCCCTCGCCCTCTCTTCACTCCTGATAACCTCCCACTTACACTCCCAAACTTACAATCGCCCTTCCCTTTCAGCTTAGTTTCACTCAAAGCCAACACATCCATCTTTCTTCTCACAAACATACTACCTATCTCTTCCCTTTTACTCTCATCTGTACCACATCCACGCACATTAAAAGACCCAAACCTTAGGGTGCTGGACCGAGGCCCTCCAGCCCCTCTTATGCCTCTGCCTTTTTTTCTAGGAATGTGCCCTGTAGGGCTACAAGGAGAGGGATGCCTAGTCCCAATCCCCGTCCCTTTTTTCTCGCCTCTTACGATCCAAGTGGGAATACTTGGTGGCAGTATTCTTTTCCCCTACCACAGGGAATTCCCCCACCATAGAAAAAGAAAATACTCAGAGAAATGGTACAGTATAGCAACAAGGGTTGGGGGACAGCATAACGGAGGGACAGTCGTAGTATAAAAGTGTCATCATTTTTCTATGAACAGAGTTTTCCTCTATCATAGACAAAATGATGTGTGGCTCTGGTCCGTAGGGGCATCCCATATAGACCCTAAAGTATCAACTGCATGCTACTTTGCCACAGTAACAAGCAGCCAATACCCCAGACGGTGTAATGAGGAATAGAAATTTGGGAATGGATGCTAAGAGGAGACTGTATGAAGGAGTGATTGTGCCAACAGCACTGTATGGAGCAGAAACATGGAACATAAGAGAGGAAGAGAGAAGGAACTTGAATGTGTTTGAGATGAAGTGTCTGAGAAGTATGATGGGGGTTACTAGGCTAGAGTGAGAAATGAGGAGGTGAGGAGGAGAACAGGGGTGGAAAGGGAGTTGGGAGATAGGGTTGATGAGAGAGTATTAGGATGGTATGGACACATGGAAAGAATGAGTGCGGAAATACTAGTAAAGGAGGTATGGAAGGCAGATGTGGAGGGAGTGAACATGAAGGGACGTCCTAGGATGAGATGGATGGATGGGGTGAAGGGGGCTTTGGGGAAGAGGGGAATGTCTGTTGAGGAAGGACGGGAGAGGACAGAAGACAGGGGTGAATGGAGAATGGTTGTATATGGAAAATGTTGTGATGCATGAGGTGGAATGGACGGGGGAATGAGGGGTGAGGTAGTGTGTGTGAGCAAAAATTTTTGATGCAGCCCGAAGGGATTTCTCCCCGTCTTCTCCTTTATATGGGGGGACGGAGAGGGGGGGTCGCCGATTTAATGAAGCGGCCTTGCTGTGGATGTGCTGTGTCCTGCGACACTGCTTCTGACCCAGGGCAGTGGACAGGGTGCAGGGATGACCCGTCATCTAGGAGGTGCTAAGATGGGAGGGAGGGTGGAGGGGTGTGGAGTGTTTTCGGGGATGGAATGGGTGGGAATGATTTTATGCCTTGTCCTTTTTGGCTACCTCCCTGGTAAGGGGGAAAAAGCCTTGGTATATGTATGTATGTATGTACATACACCAAAGGTTTTTTTTTTCCCTTACAAGGGAGGTAGCCAAAAAACAAAGACATAGAAACCACTCCCACCCATTCCATCCCCTACATACTCCACTCCCTCTTCCCTCCCTCTTATCTTGGCACCTTCTGGATGACAGGTCATCCCTGCACCTTGTCCACTGCCCTGGGTCAGAATCAGTGCCACAAGACACAGCACATCCACAGCAAGGCTGCTTCATTAAATTGGTGACCCCCACCCTCTCCATCCCCTCATGTAGAAATGGAGAAGACAGGGAGACAAGTTAAAACAATCAAATAATGATTCATGTACTCTTTATTCATACAAAAATATTTTCCTTCACTTACAGAATCTATTACATGAAAAAAGAGCTATTCTCATCCCTACAATTGGCCTATTCTTTGGTCAACACGACAAAAGTATTACCTATATCACAAGAATTTAATATATTCTTTGGTCAAAGTGACAAGTATTAACTTAACATAAAGAATCCAATGCAACTTTGCATGAAAACTGATAATGACTATAAAAATCACTTTAGCCAAAATTCTGAACAAATCTGGCCAATGAAGGCAAAACTTCTCCAATAACAGTAAATCTTTATTCATACTTTTAATTAGCAATCTTCAATCCTGCAGCTCGTCATCCTAACCTGGAAAATTGTTCCCCTTAGGATCTATTCTTGACAAAAAATAAATGACACTTTTCTACATAACATGTATATATAAAATAAAACATGAACAGGCATTCTTTCTATATATTGTAAACCTGAGTGGCTTAATGCTTAGTAAAGTATCTATGTGCTATGAAATACATCTCATCACATAACCTGATATGTTTGTGCTTTTGGGGCTCATCCAAACCTTTAAAATAATAAAACTCAGAGAAAGAAGAGTTTGTCACACAGCCCAGGTGCAGCTGCCTTCTTCACATTCTGTCCAATGAGGTAGGCAAGTTTATGCGCATACTGCAAAGAAAAGTGTGTACAAGAAAAAATCTCTGGTGAACATGTAATACTGATCAAATTCATACACAATGCTATATGAATACATACATATACCAAAGGGTCCTTTATCCCTTTTAAGGGTAGTATCCAGTCAAGGCATGCACCCACATTTCACCCAATACACAAAGCAACCGTTACAAATTAGGCAGACAATAGCTACTAACCCCTAAGCCCAGTTTTTTATTTTGTAGACTTAGTTACTGTCAATGACATAAGTTAAGCTAAGTAAAGGGTCCTTGGGTACCAGCATCATGAAAAATTATTAATCCCAACACAGGCAACCCACCAATTTTCACCTGACAGAAGTCCCAATATATTTACAGGCAGAGGGTCAATTAAGGCAATCTAGACAGGCAGATGCCAAAACCATGTTTTTAGTTATCACTGTCCAAAGGAGTGTATTCAGGGATGGAATGGGTGGGAATAATTTTATGCCCTTTTCTTTTTGGCTACCCCTCTTGTAAGGGGGAAAAAGCCTTGGTATATGTATGTATGTATGTACTGTCCAAAGGTTGACCAAATAAGGTGCTCAAAGAAATTTTATTTTTGAGGTGCTGGCATCTTCGCCTGTCTGGCATGGAGTGCCTCAATTAATCTCAACCTTATTATGCTTCAACAAGAGACCCAAGGCCCCAAGGTATCCAGCCACATCCACCAAGTTAGACCATAAATCCCTCAAAGAACAAATGGATCTGTTGTCATTATTGTGTGAATGTTGAACAGTGCAAGAAAGAGCAGACTCCTTGACTAAACAATTGATGGTTCCTAGTACTGAAGGGGACTTCTTTGAACCATGTCCCTCTTTCAGTCTTCATTTAGTTGCTCAGATGAGCAAAACCAACTGTCACTGGGTGGAACACCATTCCAAAGGAGAGGACCTTTCCCCCTTATATGAGGGGTGGCCAAGTCAAAGCACACATAGCAGAACACAATATGGAAAACAAGCCATGTCCATGGTGATATTTTTACTAATGGGAAAAATTTATCATAAAAAAGCATAAAAGAATATATGAAATGAAATATTCTAATAAGTAAATTACAAAATAAACTCTCATCCACCACCCAAAAGGGGAACGATGGGTGGTGGATGAGAGTAGAATAGGTACGAATGTGTGCCTTGGCTAGCTACCTCCCATATTAGGGGGAAGAGGCCCTTTGTATAGATCTGTCTATTCATATGCCAAGGGCCTTTTCCCCCTTATACGAGAGGTAGCCAAAGCAAAAGGCATATACCCAATCCCACCTATTCTACTCCCATTCACCACCTTTTCCTCCCTCTCATCTTAGCTCCTCATGAATGCATGGTCATCCCTGTCTCCTGCTCACTGCCCTGGGTGATGGATAGACAAAACAAACTATGATAATAGCTCATTAAGTAAGTGTCACCTCACCTGACATGGGGCTGGTACTCGAATGGTGCCAGGCCAATTGTAGTAGAGATGTGTGAGCTTGTAAGTAAGCCTCTGCATGTGGTCCACTTTTAGGTGCCCACCATCAAGGACCACCACATAGTGAGTGGGAGAAACTGTTCCCTGGTGGAAGAGTACTTGTGTCAATGATGATGATAAGGAGGAGGAGGAGATGGAAGGTGAGGAAGAGGAGGGGGAGGGGGAAGAGAAGGTGTAGGAGGAGGAGAAGGTGTAGGAGGTGTAGGAGGAGGGGGAGAAGGTGTAGGAGGAGGAGGAGGAGGAGGAGAAAGAGGAGGAGGAGGAGGAGGAAGTAGGGGGAGAGGAGGAGAAAGAGAAGAAGGGGTTGAGGAGGAGGAGGAGAAAGAGAAGAAGGGGGGAGGAGGAGTAAGAAGAAAAACAAGTAAAGAAGAAAAATAGGAAGAATTTCTGAGACATCTTAATGAACAGATATTATAGTCCTATAGAAATGTGAACAAGTAAAACCATGACCTTACCTGCCTGACATGCTGCGAGACCAGCAGGAAGTCATACCAATTACGTTTGGTGATGGCGTAGTCTACCACTGAGCCAGGTCCAGGGTTACTCAAATCTCGTCCATTCTGTTTTATGAGTAGGAGCATATAATACAGATATAAAATATGAGTAACGAAGAATATACTTTTTGAATAAGCTAAAACCATGTTTTTATGCACACAAGAGATGTTCCTAACTTTACATGCCATGCCCATGCATCAAAAACTAAACATGACATCCCTTCCCAAATAAAAATGTACATACATGCATATACCAATGTTTTTTTCCCTCTTACAAGGGAGATAGCCAAAAACAAAGTCATAAAATCCACTCCCACACATTCCATTTCCACATACTCTATTCCCATTCACCCCCTCCCTCCCTCTTTAAATCCTCTGTAAATCTGTAATATAGTACTTACACAGTAGAATGAACCTTAAGCTTGTCAATATCACAAAAACCAATAACAACACTGCAATATTTGTTGATGTTTGGGAATGGAGGTGGTATCAACAATGGGTACCATCAAGTGGTGGTCCCACAAGGTATATTTCCAAGAACCATCTCCCCTACCCTCACCCTACCATTTTCAAAACCTCTCAACATGCTCACCTCCATTTAAGAAAGGCAACCCCTTGGGATTGACAGAAGTTTCTAGACCAAAGATATCTATCACATCAACTTTAGCCATTTTCATTCCACTTTTTTTACCCAAGAATAACTGATGAATAACTGCACTTCATCTCCTTCTCTTCCCCCTACTAGCCAGTGACAGAAACAGACCCACACAAACACAACATAAACATTAATCCAATATTTCTTCTGAAAGATCTATGGAAGGGCATGAGGACCATTGCTTACTATTGTGGGGCTGCATGTTTCTAATCAGTTAAATTAGAGGCACCTGCTATCATTAGCAGGGGTGGTAGTGATCATGGCTACCTCCTTCATACAGGGAGAAAAAGCCCTTGGTATATAGTTAAGATAGATAGATAGATAGGTGGTAATCATGGTGAAAAGAAATGAAAATGATGATTCACAATGATAAGAATAAACTCTGATGACCATATCAACAAATGTGATAACTAACAAGACAAGGCACAGACATTCAACACTGTACAAGAGGTGCCAAGATAGGAGGGAGGGAGGAGGGTGGAGGGGAGTGGAATATATGGGAAATGAAATGGGTGGGAGTGATTTCTATGCCTTTTTCTTTTTGGCTACCCCCCCGTGTAAGGAGGAAAAAGCCTTTGGTATATGTATGTATGTACAAGTTGTCACTCACCAAGGAAGCAAATATTTTTGTATTGATCCTTTTCTGAACAACAACGAAGGACATTTTTGGCTCATAGGCATCAAAGTCTTGGAATATGGTTGCCAACTGTGGAACTTCATGTTCTTCTGTCAAGTGCAACTGACCATCACTAACACCATCTCGGTAGATAACAATACAACGGGGAAGGGCATGGTGAATCTGCCAATAACATAATGGGAAGAAAATGAAGCCAACATAGAAGGTTGACAATAAACCTGAAAAAGCTCTTAACCCCCTTCACTATCATGATGCCCCAGCACCATCCTCTAGATTTTTTGTCTGGATACCACATGGTTTGATTCCACCAAGGGGCAGACTTGGGGCAAAATATGGCTCCTGTGATCTGAGATTCATGTGTCCTAAGTCTACACCTTTAGCTGAATAAACTCACATTTTCAGAACAAAACCTGTAAAGAACATTATTGTAGTGAAGGGGTTAGCAGTATATCAATCCACATCCAGGTATCAGTAATCATATTGTCATGATACTCCTACTAAGGTATAGTATCAAAAGTTTATAATCATTAGCCTATTAGTTCAACTCCTTCACTACATTGACTTACTCTTCAGATTTTGTTCTGTCTAACACCAGGCAATTGTATTCAGCTTAAAACAAGACCACAGTGATGGCTAAGACTGTCTAAATTTATCTCTTCATTACAATGATTATCTATATACTAAAGGCTATTCTCCCTTATTAGTTAGGTAGTTAAGGCAATGATGTTCTTTTCATATTTTGTTCTGGCTAACACCAAATGTTATTATTCACCTTAAGGCAACACTTCATATTGATTAAGTTATAAGCAAAAAATTTTCTGGAGTACATGGGAAACAATGACAAATATACACACAGACAGACCCTATGATAATGTCTTAAGGATTCCAGCATAGATATTTTGAGTCCATTGACAATTTCTTCTCCTGGATTTTGAAAGCTTGTGTTGGAGAACCACTGTGTCAGTGTTGGATTCATGGAAGACACAAAACCCACAACTGAAGCACCTCTTCGTACAGGGTCATGGTAAACATCAATACCACATACCTGGTGAACAATCATACATTTAACAAATGAAATGAATTACAAGTAAATGAAAAATTTTGGAATGCAGAGCAATAAATAAAATCTAATCTTATGGAAATCTTTAAGCCTTTCAATGATATATATCTTATAGATTTTTTCCATGATGAATATATGATGATATTATTCTGGCAATATGCAGAGCCCAGAACATGACTCACCATTTCACACAATGATATTTTGATATGGTTTAACGTCACAAACTCCTCCCTATAAGAAGGCTTGGATGGTGCCCCTCACAGAGGGCTTTGTACGGTTAACTTCACACAATAAAATTATATATGATAACAATAGATATATAAGAACATTTTCAAACATACCATGAGCCCTGACAGTGGAATCTTTAGAGCCCACAACTCGCCTCCAAGCTTGCAATTTATCTGCAGTGCAATTTTTTGAACAACCGACCTCAGTCTGTTCTCCTGCCCTATAGTTCTGGAATTGATGCACTGAGTGGGCAAGCTTAGTTCTGCACATGCAAGTTTCTTAACAGCAGAGTAACGGTCCTCCCGTTGGGTTGGAAAGATAATCACAGCCATCTGTAACTGTTAGAAAAAAAATTATATAAATAAAAAAAATATGCACATCAATACTAAATGCAGAGGGAGGAGGGAGGGGAGGGAGAAAGGGAAGGAAAGGGGGAGACAGAGTGGGAATGGGAGTGGAAGGGGAGATGGAGTGGGAGGGGGAGAGGAAGAGAAAGGCAGAGGGAGGTGCATGTGTATTTACCTAGTTGTATTTACCTAGTTGTATTTTGCGGGAAGGGGAGCTATGCTCGTGTTGTCCCGCCTTTGTATCTTGCAGTGTCTAGTTTGTTTTTAAACTCATGAATGGTTTTTGCGCATACTATTTCATTGTCCAGTTTGTTCCAAGTGTCCAAAACTCTATGAGGAAAAATGTTTTTCTTCAGTTCTCTTCTATAGCTATGTTTTTTTATTTTCTTTCCATGTCCTCTTGTGTTTCTTTTGTCCCAGTTAAGTAAGTTCTCACTATCGAGTACCTCTGTGCCTTTCATGATTCTGTAGATGGTCAATAGGTCACCTCTCTCTCTTCTTTGCTCCAGTGTCGGTAACTCCAGTTTAGCCAATCTCTCTTCGTATGATAGGTTTGCAAGTGCAGGTGCCATTTTTGTAGCTGCTCTTTGGATTCTTTCTATTTTCTTTATATTCTTTTTAGTACTGGGGGACCACAATGTCGCTGCATACTCTAATCTAGGCCTTATCAATGTAACCAATATTTTTTTCATCATGTCTTCGTCCAAGTATGTAAACGCCACTTTTATTGATCTTAGCAAGTTGTAAGTCTCCCCGACAATTTTGTTAATCTGTATATCATAGGACAAGTCGTTCGTGATAATTACTCCCAAATCTTTTTCGGATCCTACTTTCTTTACTTCTTTGGTTCCAATTGTATATTTTCCTGATATTCTGTTTTTGCTTTTTCCAAACTCCATTATGCTACACTTCTTAGTATTAAAGTCCACTTCCCATTTCTGACTCCAGTTCCATACCCTATTTAGGTCTTCTTGCAGTGCTTCACAGTCCTCATCAGTTTCTATTTTCCTTAGCAGTTTGGCGTCATCGGCAAAGAAACTCATGTAGCAGTTCACGTCCTCATCCATGTCATTCATATAGATAGCAAACATTATTGGTGCCAGCACAGATCCTTGCGGTACTCCACTGATCACCTCTTTCCAGTCTGAATATTTTTCTCTGAGCACTACTCTCATCTTTCTACCAGTCAGAAAGTCCTCTATCCATTTTAGTAGGTTTCCCTGTATTCCTCCTATGTGTTCCAGTTTTTTTAGTAGTTTTCTGTGTGGTACTTTGTCAAAGGCTTTTTGCAAGTCTAGGAATGCACAATCAGCCCATCCATTTCTTTCTTGCACTATGTCTATTAGTCTTGAGTAAAAGCATATTAAGTTTGTGGAGCATGATCTTCCTTGTCTGAATCCGAATTGTCTTGGGTTTAATATGTCATTGTCTTCCAGATGTTTTACCCATCTATTCTTGATTATTTTCTCACAAATTTTGGCAATGGTGCTTGTTAGTGATACTGGCCTATAGTTGGTGGGTTCTTCTTTGTTTCCTCCTTTGTGTATTGGTACAATGTTAGCGTTTTTCCAGTCCTCGGGTATCTTTCCTTCTTTGAGTGAGCTGTTTATTAAGATGTGTATTTTGTCTGTTAGTTCTTCTTTGCACTCCTTTAGAATCCAATTTGCAATACCGTCCGGGCCATGTGATTTTCTGACATCCAGCCTTGATAAATGTTCTGATATTTCCTTTAGTGATGCTGTAAACTCATTCATGAGGGGAGATTTCTTGTTTTTGTCTATGTCACAATTCGGTATTTTCTCTCTGGTGAAAACAGAATTAAAGTGATTGTTCATGACTTCGGCCATCTCTAAATCTTCTGTGTATTCTATGTTTCCTTGGCATAGTTTCACCAATTCCTGTTTGTTTTTAAGTTTACCATTCACATACCGATAGAATAGTTTGGGTTGCTCTTTGCATTTGTCTATAATATCCTTCTCATGGTTCCTTTTCTCCTCTCTTCTCACATTAACATACTCATTTCTATAGTTAACATAAATTTGCCATTTGCTTTGTTTTTTGTCTTTTCTCCACTTTTTCCAAGCTTTGTCCCTTCTGTCTTTTGCCTCACTGCATCTTTTGTTGAACCAACATTTAATGTACTCTCTCTCTCGCTTTTGTCTTGGTACATGCCTGTTTACCCCTTCATTGTAGTTTTCCATCAATATATTCCATTTCTCTTCCACTGCTGTTTCTTCCCTGTAAAATATTTCCCAGTTTGCATTCCGGAAGAATGTCTTTAGCTTTGTAAAGTCTGTTTTGTTGTACCTCAGTCTTCCTTTCCTATGCTTTTCGTTCCTCTCTATGTCTATTTCTTCCTTTAGTATAGTTTCGATGAGTACATGGTCACTCTTTCCAATTGGTGTCTCATACTGGACTTTATGCACTATTTCAGGCTCTGTTGTAAATATTAGATCTAGTTTCGATGGCTCTTCATTATTTCTGTACCTTGTGTTTTCACGGACCCATTGGGTCATTGTGTACTCCATGGTCATATCTAGCAGTACATTGCCCCACGAGTCATCTCCTCCTTGCACTGTCATGCTGTCCCAACAAATTTCTTTGCAATTGAAGTCCCCCATAACTACCAGATTACCCTTACCCATTAGTATCTCATTGAGTGATTTTCTTGTGTCATCTAGCATTTTTGTATGTTCAATTTCTTTCCAAGCGCTTGTTTTTGGAGGCACATAAGTCACCACAAACTTTCTACTTTTCATATTCTTGCCTTCGACTTTTATCATGATCAATTCAGCATTACCTTTGCCCTCTGCAATTTTTGTCACCTTTAGGTCTTTCTTGGCCAAGAACATGATTCCCCCTCCCTGTTTCTTGTCCCTGTTTTTTATCCAGTAGTTGTATAAACCTTGTCCGATAACAGTGGATGGTATTTCACCTCTTAGTTTGGTCTCTACAATTCCCATTATGTCTGGTTTTGCTTCTAACAGATAATCATTGAGTTCGTTCAGTCCCGAAATTAGTCCGTCAATGTTGGTATAGGCCACTTTTAATTTTCTTCCTTCTCCCTGGTTTCTTCTTCCCTTGTTTTGTTCGTTTTGAAGCGCCATTGTCTTAATCTCAAGTCTATTACTCTCCACTGGAATTCTTTGCATTCTGTCTCCGATCTTTTCAAGTTTTTTTCCTTTGCTTCTTCTCTTAGCGCCCTTTCTTTTTCTAATTCCTCAGTACTCATTTCTCTTTTTATCCATATCTTATTGTATTTTTCACTCTTTGCCAAGTTACCTACTTTTTCAAATATGTCTTCTACTACCACTTGTGACCTTAGTTTTATCTTTAGAGGTCGATTCCTATCCTTAGTATAGCGACCAATTCTGTAAGTCTCTTCTAAGTCTGTGCCTGAATCACTATCTCCCCCCTGAATTTCATTAAGGATTTCTACTGCTGTCTCTTTTTCTTCTTTTTCTCTCATGTACCTCGCCAATCCTTGTTTTTCTTTAAGCCCATAAACCACAATACATTTCTTCCTATCTACTGTGTCCCTGACCCAATTTGCTTTTTCGTTAATCACTTGAATGATTGTGTCTTTTGCATTATCTTGCATTTGCTGCTTGACTATTTCTTTGAAAGCAATTTCTTTATTTTCAATATTTTCTTTCCACTTCTTAATTTCCTGGATACTGTCCCCACCTAAGTTTTCTTCGATCTTTTGTGTCAATTCTTGTAATTTGTTGTTCACTTCCTGCTTTAGATTTTCGCTATTATTATCATTAGTTTTCTTCTTTTCATTATCATTCTTCAGTTCATTTATGTCTCCTTTCATTTCTTTAATTTCGTTTGTAAGATCCAAGTTAGCTTTTTTCAGGTCAGAAATTTCATGGTTAGTCTTAGATAAACAATCAATTAAACCAATGACCTCTTTTCTTAAGTCCATGATTTCATTTTCCCACCGAGTCCTATTTTTGCTCATCTCTCTCTCTATCTCTAATAATCTACTTAAGTTCTTTCTTTCGTACTTACCAAACCCTAAGAAATCATTGTCATAACACGTGTTTTGTTGAGTGTTTACATCGCGGTTAAGTGGATTGCCGCCAGATGGCTCTGATTCGCAACTGGCTTTCGAGTCGTTTTCATTCATTTTTGCTAATTTCGAGTTAACACAATTAACTAGCACTGCATAGATACCATTTCGGGCACTCACGTTCACTCCCCACCCCTACAGTACAAACCAGGTTTTCCTTTTTCGTCGTAAATCCTCTTCTTCTTGGTCGCGCGACGACAGCGACGACGAGCGGTGTTGCTTCGATGAGCGTGTGTGTATGTGTACACACATGTGTGAAGGGGAAGGGGGTGCATCTGACAACTCTCTTTTATCTTCTCCCTTCCCTACTCAACAGACATTCCTCTTGCATCTAAATGGCCTTTTCATCCTGTCCATCCACCTTATTCTTGGTTGTCTTCCCATCAAGTTTACTCCATCTATTTCTGCCATCTACATTATTTGCTAGTTAGTCTTCAGGCATTCTTTCCATATAGCCAAAAGTTCTACCACAGGAGAGTGATGAGGTTATAAACTATTATGAGAACTTAAGAATGCTTCAACAAGGATGAAATATACGATACTATCAACATAGGTCTCACAGTAAACTTTTCACCCAAATGGGAAAAAACACTTCCCAACCCTCTTCTAGTACAACATTGTATTTCTATACTATGCTGCCAAATCAATACGAGGTGTCACTTACATTTCTGTGGTAATGCTGCTTAAGAGCCGATACATAGGTTTCTATTCTGTCATCTGCTAATCGTATCATGTTCGGCTCTCCAACCTGTATATAATAATAATAAAATAGTGATCATGAAAAAATATGTACATACATACATACATATACCAAGGCTTTTTCCCCCTTTCAAGGGAGGTAGCCAAAAAGGGAAAGGCATAAAAACACTCCCACCCATTTCATTCCTAAATACACCTATATAGTGTTGTTGGCACAATCACTCCTTCATACAACCTCCTCTTAGCATCCATTCCCAAATGTTTATTTCTCATTACACTTTTTAATCCCCCAAGACATTTACTTGGTTCTCTCAATCTACCACTCCTCCCTTTCCCACTACATTCACACCCAAGTATCTAAAGCTATCCACTTCCTCCAGTCTCCTTTAATACTCACTTCCAATTTGCTACCTTCCTCTTCACTTGTACATCTCATCACCTTACTTTTACCCACATTTATCTTCAAATTCCTTCTTTCACACACCTTCCCAAACTCCGTCACTAACTTCCTCAATCCCTCCTCTGATTGTACCTCCCGTCATCCAGGAGGAGCCAAGAAAAGAGGGAGGGAGAGAAGGATGGTGAATGGGAGTGAAGTGGGTGGGGATAAAATGGGTGGGAGTGGAATTATGCCTTTTGATTTTAGCTACCTCCCTTGTAAGGGGGAAAAGCTCTTAGTATATGTATGTATGTATGAGGGGAGCAGTCTCTGATTGTCAATTCTCCATGTGTGACAAGGTGAAACCAATATAGTCAAACAGACAGAAAGAGAGAGAGATATCTTGGGTCCAGTCCAAAGAGTGTCAGCCCATTGGGCTGCACCTCCAGATAGAGGTAAGAATGTTGATGGATTTTAAAACCCATCGGCTGAAGTAAGATGATACTATTAATTCCATATTGAAAGAGACATTTGCAAAGAGAAAACCATGGAGCATATGAAATACAGGAATAAGACTGTATATCAAAAGTACCATCAAGTAACGAGTTTTGTCCACTTACTTCATCATTAATTACATTTCCCTATATATACAACATATATCTAAGAGCATCATACATTACTGTTAATGAATTATGGCAACTGGAAAGGAAAGGAAAGATAAGAAAAGAAAAGAATTATTTTTTAACATTGAAAAGTCAAGGCAGAAAAAGAAATAAATAAATAAAATTTACTGCAACAAAAAAATAATAGTCACTGTGATTTCACACCTGCATACCCATAGAGCGGGTGACTTGATACATCATATCCACGAACTTGTATGACCGTTGTTCGTCTCGTTGGGAAAACATGACCAGCCAGCGTCGAGCCTCAAGATCCACCTGCAAGATCCATAAAAATGGACACCAATCAAATAATCACCCCACAGAAGCAAACATTATTATTGCATAATTGGATTCTCCCTTAAGTAGACTTCAGGGACACCCAAGGTAAGCTCTTAGGGAGTCAATGACATTACTATTATTCTGGTTAGAACTACAAGATTATGTAAGGGGTTAATCCTAGACTGAAAATGAATGAAACTCCCAGTCTCCCACTCACTGCTAAGGTCTGGAGCAATGCTGCATGACACAGCACCTCCTCAGCAGGGCCCAATAGCTGGAGCTGGTTTACCCCCATTGCTTCATTACATGGGAACCCCTCCCTTTCTTCCTCCATTCAAGAATTCAAATCGCACAAATAGAAATCCCTTGGGGCCACATCAACTTCTCATTCATTCATAATCATTCTCCACTCACACCTGTTTCTTGTCTTCTCCCTTTCCTGCTCAACAGATATTACCCTTGTACCCAAGGAGTCCCCTGAACCCCATCCACACATCCCATTTTCAATCTTCCCATCAAGTTCACTTCATCCATCTCTGCCTTTCACTCTTTTTGCTAGTCTTTCTTTACTCACTCTTTCCATGTGCTCAGACCCATTTCAGCATTCTTTGATCAACCCTACTCACCAGCATTTTTTCCACCCTCGATCTCTCCCTCATCTCCTAATTTCTCACTAACACTCCTCATAACCCCTACCATACTTCTTAAACACTTCATCTCAAACACATTTATGCTATTCCTTTCTGCCTCCCTTAAATTCACTTACATAAATACATACATACATATACCAAAGGCTTTTTCCCCCTTACACAGGGGGTAGCAAAAAAGAAAAAGGCATTGAAATCACTCCCACCCATTTCATTTCCCATATATTCCACTCCCCTCCACCCTCCTCCCTCCCTCCTATCTTGGCACCTCCTGGATGACGGGTCATCCCTGCATCCTGTCCACTGCCCTGGGTCAGAAGCAGTGTCGCAAGACACAGCATATCCACAGCATGAAAAACACTGACCGGTTTGATGACTCTCTCCTTTCCAGCTTCTCTTGACCAGTCTGCACCCTGACCACCGTGGATTTCCCGGCTGCCAAACAGAATATTCTCAGGTGGAAGTAGTCTTCCTTCTAATTCTAAGGAAGTGTCTTCCAATATCAAACCCCAGTCACTGAGAACCTTACAGGCTTCTTCATTTCCTGAAACAGAACAATCTCAATGAGTGAATAGTTTTCTTCATTTGAAACCAAAATCTAATGCTTTCAAGTTGACAAGAAAGTTTACATGATCTAGACATAACTTAAATATCTCTCACCTAATCAGCCTTAATCCACAAAGCAAAATAATGAGGCATGTGAGAGGAAAATCCTCACCTCTTTCATTCTGATCATGTGTACTTTCCACCCCTTCCTGTTTCAACCACAAGTAGCTTGCATCTCATTACTTTCCAGCAATAATGCCAGTTCACTATCACAAAGGTTTACAAAGGAAGACCATGCCGACAGGAGACTTTTTGGTCCATGAATAAGTCGAATGCAGGATATTGCCAAGTCTTCTCCAACTTACTTCACTATATGATAATCAATGCAACAATCATTGCATCTGTTTGTATAAATCTGTCTCTCACACATCTTAAATATATGCTAAGAAATATAATAAAATTTTGTTGATGAGTTTTACTGGCCTATAGTTTTACTGAACAGTTTTACTGATCTATTGCCCCACAGCAGCTACTGATGTTCCCCAAGCCCTTCTATACATGTCTCTGGGAAAAAATCATTGGACTGTTGTCTGAGTTGTAATAATGGGGGGTGTTTGCATGTTTGTAGCATACAGATGGAGGAGAGGCCACCAGCTATCAGCTAACAACAACAAAAACAACAATGGAGAGATGTAAGAGTTGTCCAACAGATCTTAGCCCCAGCTTGAAGATTGCCTGCACCTTCAAATAAAAATGAGGTTGTTGATAGGTTTTGAAGATGAGAACAGGAAGGTGATTCTCTCTGACATTCAGCTCACAGAACGAAAACAAATGGGAATCATCACGGTTCCTTTGACAAAGAAATTAATGGTAATTCATAAGTTACATATATACCAAAGGCTTTTTCCCCCTTATAAGGGATATAGCCAAAAAACAAAGGCATAAAAACCACTCACACCCATTCCATCCCCACATACCCCACTCCCATCCACAAAATCTGGCCATGCTACATTGCCACAAAATCTACATTTTTAGCAATTCTTACCAATAAAACAAAACCTATTCAACTCCTTTTCTCATCTCAACACCCAAGGGATGAAGAGCTGCCTTGGCCCCTGTCACAATGCTTCAGTCAAAAGCAATGCAGTATGGCACAGCTATTCCAAAGCAGGGTCCAACAACAGGAGCTGGTTTATTCCCACTGCTTCAAAGCATGGCAGCCCTCCTAACCTTCTCATCCACTCAAAATAAATTATGAAGCAGACGAGAAAAATTTACAAAATAAATACAATATGACTCTTAAACACACCATTGACATTCTTGACAAAGGAACGCAGGGAGGCCTGACGTGCACTAGGTGTCATCTGGGTATGTTGTGCCAGGTCCTTCATCACACGGAAATCTGAGCGCATCTCATCAGTGAGTCCTGTCATATAGCACAACTCTGGGACAAGGCACAGGAACTTGGGTGTACTCTGACAGTGAAGACAAATGATTGTATGAATCAATCAACTACCCCGACTCTTTCCTGTAGGAGGTATGTGGCCCCCAGAGGATCCCAGTCCACATCAATTAGCTACCCTACACAAGTTATTGCCTTTTACAATCACATCAACACTTTCACAAACGTGTCAATAAAAAAAATTGAATATAAAAATAGAATGTGACCAAAATGCAAAATCAAAAACAAATACTAACTATATCCTGTATTTCCACTTTCTTGATTTTATTAAGTAGTAATGGTTGATGTGGATCTTGAATTGTGATATTGTAAGACTCTTTGTAGTACTGCAAATAACTTATCTGTAAAGGAAAAATACAACAAACTTATAATTTTTTCAATCATCTCCGAAAAGAACATCTTCCAATACTGTATACTCCCTTCACTAAGATATTTTTCTTATAAGGTAAACATATGAGTGTGGGCATGCCTTTCTACCTTCCTTGTGAAGGGGAAGAAAATTTTGCTACACAGACTGTGATGAAATTCCTTCACTTTATTTCAACAAACAAATATGATGTAAATATATAAAACTGATGTATTACTGGGAGAAAAAAAAAATCATCATCACAATTGAGATGACACATATGCATTATTCAACACTGCTGAAGATATATACCTCCCCTTTAGGTGTTGTGAAAGTGGAGAGGGCATTCTGGTCAAAGAGGATATCATCAATGCGATAAGACTTGTTGTTATAGCGAGTCAATACACATGATCCAATTAGTGCATTTAATGCAGCCTCCTTGAAGCCAGCACGGTGAGCTGAACATAAATCTTTCCTGAAGAATAAAAATGACTGTATAAAGCTGTTCAAGAGAGAAGATTAAACAGTGCTGAGGTGGTTTAGTGCATGTGGAAAGAATGAACAAGGAAAGACAAGCAAAAAAGTGAATAGAAACAAAAAATGGAGGATGAATGGAGTGAAGGGAGCCTTGAATGCACAAGGGATGCCTGTTGAGCAAGGAAGAGAGAGTACAAAAGATAAAGAGTGCACAGAGAGGGATTGTGAATAAATGAAAGGATAATTTAACCCAAAGGGTTATTCTTCTCATCTGCACCATAAATTAAAGGGGGTCACTATATGATGAAATGGTGGGGGTAAACCAGTCCCAGCTGTTGGGCCCTGTTGTGGAAGTGTTGTGCCTAGTTGCTTTGCCCTTCACCTTTATACATGGGAATGGGCTTTCAGTATATACATTCACACACTGAGATGAATCCTTAATCTGCTATCTTTCTAAGATTTGTAAAAAAAATATTTAATATAAAACATGCTAAATCAGGAAAAGAAAATTTGGGGGCTTTTGTGTTGTTTTCCTTTTGCCAAACTACAAAACAACCTGACATGTATACATACTAAAGTATGTACAAAATAACCTGACTTGAAAACCAGGAATCACAGATATTCATATTTTTCAAATAATAAAAGAATGGGAAAAAATAAATATAATAATATTAATGACAATTTCCATAAACTATGACAAATACACAACTCACAGGACCTCATAAACAGTCTGAGTACGTAAAACTCTGTGTGATACATCTACACAGAGCATGACTCCACCTTCCATGTTCTGGGCTGCTGTCACATATCCAGGCCATATTTCCAGTCTGCAAATATTGATAAACTAATTACCATGAAAACCACACAATATAACAACAATGATAATGGTAAGTGCCCATGAGCCTCAGAATACTGTTATTTCAAACCCGATACAATTTTTTTTCCAAATAATAATAATAATAGTAATAATAATAATAATAATAAAAATACATACATAAATATATATATACCAAGGCTTTTTCCCCCTTACAAGGGAGGTAGCCAATACGGAAAAGGCATAAAATCATTTCCACCCATTCCATACCTGAATACACTCCACACCCCTCCACCTTCCCTCTCATCTTAGCACCTCCTGGATGATGGCTCATCCCTGCACCTTGTCCACTGCCCAGGGTCAGAAGCAGTGTCACAAGACACAGCACATCCACAGCAAGGCCGCTTCATTAAATCAGTGACCCTCCCCTCTCCGTTCCCCCATGCATAAAGGAGAAGACGGGGAGAAATCCCTTCAGGCTGTGTCAAATTTTGCTCACACATACTACCTCACCCCCCACCTCATGCATCACAACATCATCCATATACAACCATTCTCCATTCACCCCTGTCTTCTGTCCTCTCCCGTCCTTCCTCAACAGACATTCCCCTCTTCCCCAAAGCCCCCTTCACCCCATCCATCCACCTCATCCTAGGACATCCCTTCATGTTCACTCCTTCCACTTCTGCCTTCCACACCTTTCACTAATCTCTCTTCACTCATTCTTTCCATGTGTCCAAACCATCCTAATACTCTTTCATCAACCCTATCTCCCAACTCCCTTTCCACCCCTGTACTCCTCACCTCCTCGTTTCTCACTCTATCCAGCCTAGTAACTCCTATCATACTTCTCAGACATCTCATCTCAAACACATTCAAACTCCTCATCTTTTCCTCTCTTATGTTCCATGTTTCTGCCCAGTACAGTGCTCTTGGTACAATCACTCCTTCATACAATCTCCTCTTAGCATCCATTCCCAAATGTCTATTCCTTATTACACTTTTTAAAAATCCACCAAGGCATTTACTTGCTTCTCTCAATCTACATTCTACCTCCACCTTTACTCCACCTTTTCCTGCCACATTTGCACCCATACATACATACATACATATACCAAGGCTTTTTCCCCCTTACAAGGGAGGTAGCCAAAAAGGGAAAGGCATAAAAACACTCCCACCCATTTCATCCCTACATACACTCTCCACACCCTCCCACCCTTCCTCTCATCTGAGCACCTCCTGGATGACGGGTCATCCCTGAACCCTGCCCACCGCCCTGGGTCAGAAGCAGTGTCGCAAGACACAGTACATCCACAGCAAGGCCGCTTCATTTAATCGGCGACCCCCCCTCTCCGTCCCCCTTTGCATATAAGGAGAGGACGGGGAGAAATCCCTTCGGGCTGCGTCAAAATTTACTCACACATACTACCCCACCCCCCACCCCCCCGCCTATTCCTCCTCATGCATTCACAACATCATCCATATACAACCATTCTCCACTCACCTCTGTCTTCCGTCCTCTCCCTTCCTTCCTCAACAGACATTCCCCTCTTCCCCAAAGCCCCCTTCACCCCATCCATCCACCTCATCCTAGGACGTCCCCTCATGTTCACTCCCTCCACATCTGCCCAAGTATCTAAAACTATCCACTTCCTCCAATCGCTCTCCCTTAATGCTCACTTCCAGACTACAGCCACTTTCACCCCTTGTACATCTCATCACCTTACTTTTACCCACATTTATCTTCAGCTTTCTTCTATCACACACTCTCCCAAACTCTGTCACCAACTTCCTCAATCCCTCCTCCGATAATAAAAATAATAATAATAAAAATAATAAAAATAATAATAATAAAAATAATAATGATAATAATAATAAAATAAATAATAATAATTATAATAAAAATAATAATAATAAAAATAATAAAAATAATAATAATAAAAATAATAATGATAATAATAATAATTAATAATAATAATAATTATAATAATAATATTATTAATAATAATAATAATAATACATATATCAAGGCTTCTTCCCCCTTACAATGGAGGTAGCCAAAAAGACATACATATATATATATATATGCTTTTTTCCCCTTACAAGGGAGGTAGCCAATAAGGAAAAGGCATAAAATCATTCCCACCCATTCCATCCCTGAATACACTCCACACCCCTCCACCATCCCTCTCATCTTAGCACCTCCTGGATGATGCATCATCCCTGCACCTTGTCCACTGCCCTGGATCAGCAGTGTCGCAAGACACAGCACATCCACAGCAAGGCCGCTTCACTAAATCGGCAACCCCCCCTCTCCATCCCCCCGCGCATGAAAGGAGAAGACGGGGAGAAATCCCTTCGGGCTGCATCAAATTTTGCTCACACATACTACCTCACCCCCCATCCCCCTGCCCATTCCACCTCATGCATCACATCATCATCCATATACAACCATTCTCCATTCACCCCTGTCTTCTGTCCTCTCCTGTCCTTCCTCAACAGACATTCCCCTCTTCCCCAAAGCCCCCTTCACCCCATCCATCCACCTCGTCCTACGACGAACCTTCATGTTCACTCCCTCCACATCTGCCTTCCATACCTCTTTTACTAGTCTTTCTTCACTCATCCTTCCATGTGTCCAAACCATCATAATACTCTTTCATCAACCCCATCTCCCAACTCCCAATCCACCCCGGTTCTCCTCATCAACTACTCATTTCTCTATCCAGCCTAGTAACCCCTATCATACGTCTCAGATACCTCATCTCAAACACATTCAAACTCCTTCTCTTTTCCTCTCTTATGTTCCATGTTTCTGCCCCATACAGTGCTGTTGGCACAATCACTCCTTCATATAGTCTCCTCTTAGCATCCATTCCCAAATGTCTATTCCTCATTACACTTTTTAATCCACCAAGGCATTTACTTGCTTCTCTCAATCTACATTCTACCTCCATCTTCACTCCACCTTTTCCTGCCACATTTGCACCCAAATATCTAAAACTATCCACTTCCTCCAGTCGCTCTCCCTTAATGCTCACTTCCAGACTACTGCCACTTTCACCCCTTGTACATCTCATCACCTTACTTTTACCCACATTTATCTTCAGCTTTCTTCTATCACACACTCTCCCAAACTCTGTCACCAACTTCCTCAATCCCTCCTCCGATAATAAAAATAATAATAATAAAAATAATAAAAATAATAATAATAATAAAAATAATAATGATAATAATAATAATTAATAATAATAATAATTATAATAATAATATTATTAATAATAATAATAATAATACATATATCAAGGCTTCTTCCCCCTTACAATGGAGGTAGCCAAAAAGACATACATATATATATACCAAGGCTTTTTCCCCCTTACAAGGGAGGTAGCCAAAAAGGAAAAGGCATAAAATCATTCCCACCCATTCCATCCCTGAATACACTCCACACCCCTCCACCATCCCTCTCATCTTAGCACCTCCTGGATGACGGGTCATCCCTGCACCTTGTCCACTGCCCTGGGTCAGAAGCAGTGTCGCAAGACACAGCACATCCACAGCAAGGCCGCTTCATTAAATCGGTGACCCCCCTCTCCAACCCCCATGCATTAAAGGAGAAGACGGGGAGAAATCTGTTCAGGCTGCATCAAATTTTGCTCACACATACTACCTCACCCCCCATCCCCCCGCCCATTCCACCTCATGCATCACAACATCATCCATATACAACCATTCACCATTCACCCGTCTTCTGTCCTCTCCCGTCCTTCCTCAACAGACATTCCCCTCTTCCCCAAGGCCCCCTTTCCCCATCCATCCACCTCATCTTAGGATGTCCCTTCACATTCACTCCCCCCACATCTGCCTTCCATACCTTTTACTAGTCTTTCTTCACTCATTCTTTCCATGTGTCCATACCATCCTAATACTCTTTCATCAACCCTATCTCCCAACCCCTTTTCCACCCGTTCTCCTCCTCACCTCCTCATTTCTCACACTATCCAGCCTAGTAACCCCCATCATAATTCTCAGACACCTCATCTCAAACACATTCAAACTCCTTCTCTTTTCCTCTCTTATGTTCCATGTTTCTGCCCCATACAGTGCTGCTGGCACAATCACTCCTTCATATAGTCTCCTCTTAGCATCCATTCCCAAATGTCTATTCCTCATTACACTTTTTAATCCACCAAGGCATTTACTCGCTTCTCTCAATCTACAAAGAAAAAGGCATAAAATCATTCCAACCCATTCCATCCCTAAATACACTCCACTCCCCTCCACCCTCCCTCCCATCTTAGCACCTCCTGGATGATGGGTCATCCCTGCACCTTGTCCACTGCCCTGGGTCAGAAGCAGTGTCACAAGTCACAGCACATCCACAGCAAGGCCGCTTCATTAAATCAGCGACCCCCCTTGTCCGTCCCCCCATGCATAAAAGGAGAAGACAGGGAGAAATCCCTTCGGGCTGCGTCAAATTTTGCTCACACATACTACCTCACCCCCCATCCCCCCACCCATTCCACCTCATGCATCACAACATCATCCATATACAACCATTCTCCATTCAAGTGTCTTCTGTCCTCTCCCATCCTTCCTCAACAGACATTCCCCTCTTCCCCAAAGCCTCCTAATAATAATGATAATACATACATTTACCAAAGGCTTTTTCCCCCTTACACGGGGGGTAGCCAAAAAGAAAAAAGGCATAGAAATCACTCCCACCCATTTCATTTCCCATATATTCCACTCCCCTCCACCCTCCTCCCTCCCTCCTATCTTGGCACCTCCTGGATGACAGGTCATCCCTGCATCCTGTCCACTGCCCTGGGTCAGAAGCAGTGTCGCAAGACACAGCACATCCACAGCAAGGCCACTTCATAAATTCAGCGACCCCACCTCTCCGTCCCCCCATGCAGGAAAGGAGAAGACAGGGAGAAATCCCTTCAGGCTGCATCAAATTTTTGCTCATACATACTTCCTCACCCCCCATCCACCACCCACTCCCCCTCATGCATCACAGCCTCATATATACACAACCCTTCTCCATTCACCCCTATCTTCTGTCCTCTCCCATCCTTCCTCTACAGACATTATTCTCTTTTGTAAAGCCCCTTTCACCCCATCCATCCATCTCATCCTAGGATGCCCCCTCATATTCAATCCTTCCACACTTCTTTTGCTAATCTTTCTTCACTCATTCTTTCCATGTGTCCAAACCATCCTAATACTCTTTCATCAACCCTATCTCCCAACTCCCTTTCCACCCCTGTTCTCCTCCTCACCTCCTCATTTCTCACTCTATCTAGCCTAGTAACCCCTATCATACTTCACAGACATTTCATCTCAAACACATTCAAACTCCTTCTCTCTTCCTCTCTCATGTTCCATGTTTCTGCCCCATACATTGCTGTTGGTACAATCACTCCTTCATATAACCTCCTCTTAGCATCCATTCCCAGATGTCTATTTCTCATTACACTTTTTAATCCACCAAGGCATTTACTTGCTTCTCTCAATCTACATTCTACCTCCACCCCCACTCCTCCCTTTCCTGTCACATTCGCACCCAAGTATCTGAAACTATCAACTTCATCCAGTTTCTCACCCTTAATGCTCACTTCCAGCCTACTAATGATAATAATAATAAAATAGCCTCATCAATGAGTGGAAAACCTGCAGCCTCACAGTGGCTGATAATGGTCCTCAGGTCCTCCCACAGATTTCTCTGGGGGTGAAAATTTGGACTGGTGTCTGCATTGTATTGGTGAGGTTTAAGGAGGGTAGTAGAATGGTGGGATTGCAGAAATTATCAGCATATTTATTTTAATGGAGAGTTGTCCCAAATCCTCAAGAGAATGTCATGTAATTGGCATGTATATCACTAAGTCCATAAAATCGTGATTGCAAAAAAAAAAAAAAAAAAAAAAAAAAAAAAAAAAAACCCCAAACAAGGAGGCAAAGTGAGGGGGCTGGGATTCCCCATTTCTGTATTTTCCTCCTGCAGGGGCTCAAGTCATGGATTTTATAGTACATACATTCACCAATGCCTTTGCTTTTTCTTGGGCACTGGTGAATGTACGTGGGTGGTAATGATTTTATGCCTTTTCCTCTTAGGCTACCTCCCTTGTAAGGGGGAAAAAGACTTGGTATATGTATGTATGTACATTCACCAGTAACTAATATACAGACATTATATATATATATACATATATATATACATATAAATGACAGAGCTGGAGACTCACTTGTGCTGTGGAACCATTATAGATCCTCCAGGGCTGTAATAGTTTCTCCCAACCCGTGCCATTTTGAGGATCCTCATGATACGAGAAAACAAGACATTATATAGATGTAAACACTGGTCCATCTCTGTGCATTTCTTGTAAATAACCTTGATGAGCACTGCCTCATGTGTGAGGGGATGTTCTGCATTCAGCACAGTAATCTGGCAAGAAGAATATAGCAATCCAACATTTAATCTACAACTTGGTTTTAACTGTGTATGATGTGTGTGTGTTTTGACTTAATCCCTTTTATCAAGGGGAGAGGACACTTGGTGTGTGTGTGTATATATATATATATATATATATATATATATATATATATAAAAAAAAAATTTATCAGGATGTGCTGCATCTTGCTACATTGCTTATGACCCAGGGCAGTGGGCAAAATGCAGGGATGATCTGTCATCCAGGAGGACCCAAGAAAAGAGGGAGGGAGGGGTGCTGAATGGGGGTGGAGTATGTGGGGATAAAATAGGTGGGAGTGGATTTATGTCTTTGACTTTGGCTACCTCCCTTGTAAGGGGGAAAAAGCCATTGGTACATATGTATCAGGAAATGATTCTGCTAAGTTATGGAGGCATTCCCACCCAGAGGTTTAAACATGCTTCAATCTTCCTCATAAATATTGTTTTCATCAACCCTTTACTAAACAGCACAGCCTTTTGGTCTTCAATTCCTCACATGAATAATTAATTCCCTAGTTTTAGCCTGATATAAATATGTGAAGTGTCATGAGATTAAAGAGTCCTTAAGTATCTCCAGCGTCTCTCTCTCCTTCTCTGTCTACCTCTTTTTTTTTCTTTTACCATCCTGGCTAAAATAAAGGTAGTCTCCTCATATCATGGAGCTCACTATAAACCATGACAAATATCTCTTGAATATCTAGCTTTTACACCAACTTACCTCTCTTTGTAATCTTATTGGTAACCACAACTTCACACCATCAAAGCTTTTCACAGAGCCAAGGGCCTCAGCCTGGCTGTTGAGAAGACGAAAACGGACATTCTTGGCATCAATTTGAGGGTCAAATTTCACTTCATACTCATACATGGCCTTGTTCGACACACGACTGAGCTGAATCCAGTTGCTACATGCTTGAAACCTGTGAAAAAAAGATAGAATAAGAATAAATAAATTAAAATATAAATAAATAATCTATCTATATAGCAGGGGCTTTCTCCCCTAATAAGGGAGGTAGCCAAGTCAAAATGCATGCACCTACTCCCACCCATTCCACCAACCTTGTCTGTCATCTTAGCTCCTTGTACATACATACATACATATACCAAGGCTTTTTCCCCCTTACAAGGGAGGTAGCCAAAAAAGGAAAAGGCATAAAATCATTCCCACCCATTCCATCCCTGAATACACTCCACACCCCTCCACCATCCCTCTTATCTTAGCACCTCCTGGATGACGGGTCATCCCTGCACCTTGTCCACTGCCCTGGGTCAGCAGCAGTGTCGCAAGACACAGCACATCTGCAGCAAGGCCGCTTCATACATTCAGCAACCCCCCCCCGCTCTCCGTCCCCCAATGCATAAATGGAGAAGACGGGGAGAAATCCCTTCGGGCTGCATCAAAAATTGCTCACACATACTACCTCACCCTCCATTCCCCTGCCCATTCCACCTCATGCATCACAACATCATCCATATACAACCATTCTCCATTCACCCCTGTCTTCTGTCCTCTCCTGTCCTTCCTCAACAGACATTCCCCTCTTCCCCAAAGCCCCCTTCACCCCATCCATCCACCTCATCCTACGACATCCCCTCATGTTCACTCTCTCCACATCTGCCTTCCATGCATCTTTTACTATTCTTTCTTCACTCATTCTTTCCATGTGTCCAAACCATCCTAATACTCTTTCATCAACCCCATCTCCCAACTCCCTTTCCACCCCTGTTCTCCTACTCACCTCCTCATTTCTCACTCTATCCAGCCTAGTAACCCCTGTCATACTTCTCAGACACCTCATCTCAAACACATTCAAATTCCTTCTCTCTTCCTCTCTTATGTTCTATGTTTCTGCCCCATACAGTGCTGCTGGCACAATCACTCCTTCATACAGTCTCCTCTTAGCATCCATTCCCAAATGTCTATTCCTCATTACACTTTTTAATCCACCAAGGCATTTACTCGCTCCTCTCAATCTATATTCTACCTCCACCTCCACTCCACCTTTTCCTGCCACATTTGCACCCAAGTATCTAAAACTATCCACTTCCTCCAGTTGCTCTCCCTTAATGCTCACTTCCAGTCTGCTGCCACTTTAACCCCTTGATCATCTCATCACCTTACTTTTACCCACATTTATCTTCAGCTTTCTATCACACACTCTCCCAAACTCTGTCACCAACTTCCTCAATCCCTCCTCCGATCCTGCCACAAGCGCAGTGTCGTCCACAAACAGCAGCTGGCTCACCTCCCACTTTTCTCCATTTTCTTTAACCATCTTCAATCCCTGACCCACCACCCTTGCATTTACCTCTCGCACTACCCCCATCCATGTACAAGTTGAACAGCCAGGGCTCCTTATAAATAAAATAAAACAAAACAAGATGAAACCAATTAGTTGTTGTTGTTGTTGTCGTTCCCTAGACTGTCTGTCTGAGCAGTCCCGTCTCCCCAAGGAATGCTACAGCCAAAACTGGGTTTTCACACAAATCCTTTATAGAGTGTATGTTGTGTTGTTTGCGTGCATGATTGTGTATAATGCAGTCTTCCATTATGTGGTGTATGGTATGGGGTGAAGTGTTACATCCTGGGCAGCTGTTCAAAATGCGGTCATCCAGCCTCTTCTGGTAGCTTTGTTGTTGTTGTTGTTGTCGTTCCCTAGACTGTCTGTCCGAGCAGTCCCGTCTCCCCAAGGAAGGCCACAGCCGAAACTGGGTTTTCCCACAAATCCTTTATAGAGTGTATGTTGTGTTGTTTGCGTGCATGATTGTGTATAATGCAGTCTTCCATTATGTGTTGTATGGTATGGGGTGAAGTGTTACATCCTGGGCAGCTGTTCACAACACGGTCGTCCAGCCTCTTCTGGTAGCTTAGAAGTGCTGGGTGGTGACCGCATCGCAGTCTGGCCAAGTGGACTCTGTCCTTTCGTGGGAGAGAGGATTCAGAAGGGTGGATATCAGGGGGTCTGGCATGTAGCAGTGTGTTGTCTTTCAGTGTGTTAATGGAGCGGTGAGTGATATGATTATGAATATGTTTCCGGAGGCTGGTATTTGGTGGTTGTGGAGGAAGAGAAGAGAGTATCTGTGCGTAATAAAGGTCTTTGGGTGTAGTTTTAACAGAAACCCAATCCATTCGAATCCACACAGGCAACAATTCAACACTCACAATAGTTAATATGTACATTCCCCCCCAATCATCCCCCACAGTTCCAAACACCTTCAGACCTCAACTTAGCCAACTAACCTCAATCCCCAACCTGATCATGGGTGGTGACTTCAACGCCAAGTCGTCTGCCTGGTATGTCGACAACCCTGACACAGACAGAGGGCTTGATATACAGACTCAATTCGACTCATTGACTATCATGAACAACACGCATAATCATACACATATCCCATACCAAGCCCTCTACACTCCCTCCTCTCCTGATATCACCTTTTGCTCCCCCTGCCTAACCCCAACAACATCATGGAGAGTGGTCGGAGCCCTTGGCTCTGACCACCTTCCAATCATCATCACCACCAAAACAAGATGCACCCCAGCTGGCCACAGACACACTTACACCAATTACAAGAGAGCTAACTGGGAAGCCTTTACTGAAGAGACAGAACAACATTTTGAAACACTTAACAGTACACCAATCACAAACATAAACAATGCTGTGCACGCTTTTAATACAATCATACAAAACGCAGACAAGAGATACATCCCTAGAGGCAACAGAAAATCACACAACCCCAACTTCACACCAGAAATCCAAGGCCTCATCGGACAACGTGACACACTTAAACACGATACCCCCACACCTATCCCTCAAAACATAGCAGACCAAATACAAACACTAAACACTGTGATTGCCAATAAAATACATGAACAAAAAACACAAAATTGGCAAAACTTTATCAATACACTTGATCACAAAACAAACACCAGCAAATTGTACAAAACACTCAACAGCATCACACTATCCAACACTAACACTACACGCTCTCACGCAGCAATAATCACAACAACAGATAATCTACCCTCAAACAGACAACAAGCAAACGCACTCATACGTCATTTTGCACAGACTCAGACTATACACCCTTCATAGACAGTCAGACAAAACTCATAATGCATAATCTCAAGCACTCATCTGCCTGTGGCCCTGATAACATAAGCAACATCCACCTAAAACACATTGGACCACAAGGTATACATGCACTCACAAACATTGCAAACTACAGCTATTCACACAACACTATACCCGACATCTGGAAGCATGGTAAAATTATCACCATTCCAAAACCGAACAAAGACCCAACAATCCCAACATCGCACCGCCCAATCACACTTCTCTGCACCCCCTCTAAAGTCATTGAACGCCTAATACTTAAACTTGTCACACCATATATTCCCCTTGCTGACTCACAACACGGTTTTAGGCCACTACACTCCACAAACACTCTTCTGACAAACCTCACACAAAGAATTTTAGATGGCATCAATTCAGATAGGCCCCACCACAGAACACTTCTTATAACATTGGACATTAGTAAAGCTTTTGATGCTATCCCCCGCCACAACCTAACAAATAAAATATATAACACAGACATGCACAATAACACCAAAAGATGGCTGGCCAATTATCTGGCAGGCAGGAATGCTCATGTGTCATATAATGGCCAATCATCGCACATAAGAAACATTAAGAACGGAGTACCACAGGGCTCAGTTCTATCCCCCACATTATTTAATCTATACATGCATGACTTACCCACACCAGACACCTCAGAAATACAAATCTCTTCCTACGCAGACGACATAACAATCACATGCACACATCGTAACACAGACAAAGCTGCAGAAATAATCCAGCCTTACCTTGACACACTCAACACATGGTTCATCACAAACAGACTCAATATAGCTCCAACCAAATCTACAGCAACACTTCTCACCAACTGGACAAAAGAACACAAATACACACCTCATCTCTACATCAACAACACTCTAATACCACACACAAACACACCGAAAATTCTTGGTGTAACATACGATACATCCATGTCTTTCAAACAACACCTCACAAACATAAAAAACAAATGCACACCTAGACTTAACGCACTTAAGTCAATCACTGGAACAACATTTGGACAAAACAAAGAAACTAATATAACAATATACAAACAATGCATACGCTCAGTGATGAATTATGCGAGTCCTGCATGGGCTCCTAATCTCAGTGAGACACACCACAACACCCTTCAAATCATACAAAACAAAGCCCTAAAGACAATTACAGGCTGCACAAATACAACACCTACAGACCATTTACACCATGAAACAAAAGTCCTCAAAGTCAAGGACCACCTCGACATGAGAGGCACACAAACACTTGCTGCAGCCACCACAAACACATCACACCCGCTACACTACATAGCAGAACACCCACACACACCAAGAAACATTAAAACTACACCCAAAGACCTTTATTACGCACAGATACTCTCTTCTCTTCCTCCACAACCACCAAATACCAGCCTCCGGAAACATATTCATAATCATATCACTCACCGCTCCATTAACACACTGAAAGACAACACACTGCTACATGCCAGACCCCCTGATATCCACCCTTCTGAATCCTCTCTCCCACGAAAGGACAGAGTCCACTTGGCCAGACTGCGATGCGGTCACCACCCAGCACTTCTAAGCTACCAGAAGAGGCTGGACGACCGTGTTGTGAACAGCTGCCCAGGATGTAACACTTCACCCCATACCATACAACACATAATGGAAGACTGCATTATACACAATCATGCACGCAAACAACACAACATACACTCTATAAAGGATTTGTGGGAAACCCAGTCTCGGCTGTGGCCTTCCTTGGGGAGACGGGACTGCTCGGACAGACAGTCTAGGGAACGAACACGCTCTCATGCAGCAATAATCACAACAACAGATAATCTACCCTCAAACAGACAACAAGCAAACGCACTCATACGTCATTTTGCACAGACGACCGACGCACCATTCGACGTAAGAAAGACTTCCCCACAGACTCAGACTATGCACCCTTCATAGACAGTCAGACAAAACTCATAATGCATAATCTCAAGCACTCATCTGCCTGTGGCCCTGATAACATAAGCAACATCCACCTAAAACACATTGGACCACAAGGTATACACGCACTCACAAACATTGCAAACTACAGCTATTCACACAACACTATACCCGACATCTGGAAGCATGGTAAAATTATCACCATTCCAAAACCGAACAAAGACCCAACAATCCCAACATCGCACCGCCCAATCACACTTCTCTGCACCCCCTCTAAAGTCATTGAACGCCTAATACTTAAACTTGTCACACCATATATTCCCCTTGCTGACTCACAACACGGTTTTAGGCCACTACACTCCACAAACACTCTTCTGACAAACCTCACACAAAGAATTTTAGATGGCATCAATTCAGATAGGCCCCACCACAGAACACTTCTTATAACATTGGACATTAGTAAAGCTTTTGATGCTATCCCCCGCCACAACCTAACAAATAAAATATATAACACAGACATGCACAATAACACCAAAAGATGGCTGGCCAATTATCTGGTAGCTTAGTAGTGCTGGGTGGTGGCCACACCGCAGTCTGGTCAGGTGGACTCTGTCCTTTCGTGGGAGAGAGGATTCAGAAGGGTGGATATCAGGGGGTCTGGCATGCAGCAATGTGTTGTCTTTCAGTGTGTTAATGGAGCGGTGAGTGATATGATTATGAATACGTTTCCGGAGGCTGGTATTTGGTGGTTGTGGAGGAAGAGAAGAGAGTATCTGTGTGTGATACAGGTCTTTGGGTGTTGTTTTAATGTTTCTTGGTGTGTGTGGGTGTTCTGCTATGTAGTGTAGCGGGTGTGATGTGTTTGTGATGGCTGCGGCAAGTGTTTGTGTGCCTCTCATGTTGAGGTGGTCCTTGACTTTGAGGACTTTTGTTTCATGGTGTAAATGGTCTGTATGTGTTGTATTTGTGCAGCCTGTAATTGTCTTTAGGGCTTTGTTTTGTATGATTTGAAGGGTGTTGTGGTATGTCTCACTAGATTGGGAGCCCATGCAGGACTCGCACTATTCATCACTGAGCATATGCATTGTTTGTACTGTACATACATATACCAAGGCTTTTTCCCCTTTACAAGGGAGGTAGCCAAAAAGGAAAAGGCATAAAATCATTCCCACCCACTCCATCCCTGAATACACTCCACACCCCTGTTGTATTAGTTTCCTTGTTTTGTCCAAATGTTGTTCCAGTGATTGACTTAAGTGCGTTAAGTCTAGGTGTGCATTTGTTTTTTATGTTTAGTTGTCTTTGTTCCCTGGTTATGTGAAAAAGTGAATGAAAAAAAAAAAAAAAATAGTTAACTGACAAAGATTTTGGTCTCAGGAGACTAAATGCCATCCTCTCGGAGATGCACTTCTATTAAACAAATACCTAAACAAACTCATAACATACCTGACACTTCCAGCTAGAAATATGCTCTGATGTAATCTTAATTAGATTCTTCTTACTTCAAAACAAAAAACACAGTATATACTTACGGCTTGCCTGCAGTTCCTTTCTTGATGATAGGTGGTCTTTCTAATGGCTCTGAAACCTTTAACATTTGCATGCTTTCAGTAAGTGAGGTTTCACGAAGATTGTCTGAAGATCCATCTGACCTGCAATAATAATGCAAAAAATTGCTTAGTAATTCAGCACTCCAATAAGAAAAAATAAAAGAAGAAAAAAAGTGATAATAAAATACATAGAAATATAAACAGTATTTGCTCAGGATGGTACAGGAAAAAATACTGCTGAATATTCATAGTAAAAATTCATATTTTGTTACAGTTTATTTGTGACAATCATATATTATCCTATTGAACTGCATAACCATTTAAAATCCATTCTTTACCCATGAAACTTTCCTTAGACACTATATACTGCACTCCACATGCACATTATTTCACATTCTCCCTCAGGATTGCCCCCCTTCAAAAATGCATTCTTACTCCTTTTTTAATATTGGCTCTCCCTATGCTTATAATTTTTTTTAAAAGAAAAATGAATAAAATGCCTATTATCATACATAGGTTTGTTCCCAGGCTGCAAAGTAAGCTCTCCTATTTGTTTAGCCTTCAGCAAAGCACCTCTTCCCCGTGCCACACTAATCTTGGATTGGGATTCTTCTGAAGAATGTGACACTTCAGATGTATCTGATGACCCAGGGCGAGACAATGACCCTGAAGACTGCAACTGATGTTGCCGCACCAGACGGGCCAAAAGCTGACTGGAGCCACGACCAAGTGGTTTTTCTGGAGTGGGCGAAACACCCGCAGGCTGAAAGAAATTTGGAAAATATATTCTTTAATTTTCAAGTTCAAACACTTGAAAATGAAAATGAGCATAGTATGAAATGGACTGATTCACAGGTCTATGTAAGTACCCTTGAATCTGAACATAGGATACAACATGAACTTGACACATTTCATTTTATCATAGTTCCTTGTGGATGACAAGTAAAAAGGAAAACAATGATGATGATGGATGGGTGTGAGATGGGCAAAGGGTGGGTGGTATGCCTTGACTGGCTACCTCCCTTATAAAGGAGAAAAGACCCTCTAGTATATGGAATAACAACCAAGCAAGTCAACCTTATGGAGCAGAGTGCTTTCATGTAATTATTGTACTAAGCAGTGAAGATATGCTCTGTTTCATTAATTCAACTAACCTGGTGGTTACTCCTGCACCTTTTAACACACATCTATGGTGTTTTATTCATACACATACATCAAGCAAGTTAAAAGTTCTAACAAAATGGTAAGATAAACTGAATATCCCACTATTGGAGAAAAGAACTTTGTACAACTTTCTTTTCTCTGATAGTAGGATATTCAGTATAAATATACATATAAATATACATACATGCATTTATATATATATATATATATATATATATATATATATATATATATATACATTGTATACACTTAATAAAGGGAAATTTCAGTCATGGGGGAGTGGGGGTGTTAAGGTCACACCATTACACATAGATCATGTCAAATATGCACTTTGATCTCTAATCTAGAAAATTAATAGCCGTTGATCATGAGTCCAACATATAATCCAATATTGTGGTGAATCACACACACACACTAGGATCAATGATGTAAACCTGTTCAATGTGGTTCTGCAAGATGGACAGCAGAACTGCCCACATACATACATTCAGGAAACTGATCACAGCCAATAGTCCCATAAGTCACTCACTGAAGAGATTTTGTGTTGCTGTCTGTGAGGGGAAGTGTAGAGCAATGGAATACAAGGTGCTCTGTGTGGTAGTTGTACCAGAGGCAAATGGAGTCTGTTACCAGACTGATCTTGTGTTGGTACTGTTTGCATGGTGGTAACCTGAATGTACCGTAGATGTGCTAGTATGATTCTTTCTTATCTTGTTAGGGATTTTTCTGCTGTGTTCATTTCTAGGGAAGTGCAGTTAAAGTATTTCATTTGGAGATCTTCTCTGGGGTTCCTTGTGTTATCAAATTAAGGTGCCAATCATGTATATTACTAATATTCTGTAAACTGAAAGTAGTGTTCATAACATCAATCAAAATGAAGTAAGAACTAATATCACAAATACAACGCAGACTTACCTGTGAGCTCTCTATAACTATAGGTGCTGAAGAAGCAGTCTGCCCTGGTTGCCGCTGTGCCTTTTGCAGAGCCTGTAGGATAGCAGCACCACGTCCACCTCGCCCTAATCCTTTTGGTAACTGTTCAGCCATTGCTGTATTGCAAGAGGTTAAAAAAATTCAAGTATTTTAAACTTTATGACTAGAATGAACCAACTCTAATCCAAACCTTAGATAAATGATCAAGGCAATCATGATGGCCCTCAATAAGCTCCTTTGAAATTTCATACCAACATGTAGATAATAAGGTTGTGCCACTTTTTAATTTTTATTTGATGAAGGCCTTCCTCTCAGAAACCATATGGTTTGCAGACCCACTCTCTCCCACCAAATCCTCATGGCATTTTTTTTCATTATCAAATTATCAAACCACCCACTAAACAATTATTGTGGTGGAAGAAAGGCAATCAAGGATGTGTGCAGGGTACAAAGATCAATGCTTGGATTAGTGGGACTGGGGCGAACGACTTCTTAATTGCCAAGAGGTCAGGCAGAGGGGGAGATTGGTAATGCATGCAATAAATATGAGCAATGTCATACACATAAATGTTTGTCTTCATAAAGATTAGATGACTATACAGATAGGGATGACAGGTGGTAAATGGTATGGAACTGCCTAGTGTAGACCTTAAGGTTTCTTGCAATATCCACCCCATTCTTATGTTCATGTGCTCATACCAAGAAACATGCCATATAGTAGAAATTTCCCTTAAGTTTTGTCAACGAGTTTCTAAGTATGTTTTCCTACTTTTAGAGGAGTCTTTGGCAATTCCATTGAAATATCTTCTTACTTCATGTCTTAAGTATTCTATGTAGAGGTGAATATTTCCAAGGGTCAATGGACCCCACATATAATATCAGGATTATTCATCACCAAACAAATTGTCAACAAGTTTTCTCCCCCTCCCCCTAACCCAACCTCATGTCATCCTCAGGTCACATAGGGTTGGGGTAGTGACATTTAATCTTTTCCAAGTTCCCTTTCCTTTGTAAGAGGTTGCTATTTAAGACAGCATTATCCTTCCACTTTGTACTACTGAAGAGGATTGCAGTTAGCAATCGAAATATATAGTTTCGCTTACTCAACTCTTTCTTTCATCTAACTGTGGTGTTAATTGTGATATATATATTGTGGTCACAATATCTAACCAGTTTACTTTATTATTTCACTACACCCTTCCTACTTTTCAATCTAAGAGTTTTGTCTGTGTACTCCTACAGTACAGAGGCTGGAGGAAGTGTATAGCTTTAGGTATATAGGGTCACATGTTAGCAGGAAAGGGGGGAGTGGAGGTGAAGTTAAATTGTAGTGTGAGAAGCAAGCAAATGCCTCAGGGGATTAAAAAGTGTTATGAAAAATAGGCATCTGGGAATGGATGCAAACAGGAGACTGTATGAAGAGGTGATTGTGCTGACAGCATTGTATGGGGCAGACTTGGAATTTAAGAGAAGCAGAGAGGAAAAGTTTAAATGTATTCGAGATGAAATGTCTGAGAAGTATGGTAGGGGTTACTAGGTTGATAGATAGAAATGAGGTGAGGTAGAAAGCATGAGTGGAAAAGGAGATAGCAGATAGGGCTGATGAAAGATTATTGGGATGGTTTGGACATATGAAAAGAATGAGTGATAAAAAATTAGTAAAAGAAGTGTGGAAGGCAGAAGTGGAGGGAGTGAACTTGAGGGGACGACCAAGGTTGAGATGGATGGATGGAGTTAAGGGGGCGATGAACAAGAGGGAATGTCTGCTAAGCAAGGAAGGGAAAAGGCAGAAGAAAGGGATGAGAGGAGAGTGACTGTGTATTGATGATACAGTTATGCAAGGAAGGGAGGGGACGGGGGGTAGGGAGTGCTTATGTGTGAATGATACTTTGAAGCAGCCTGAAGGAATTTCTCCCTTTTCTGCATGAGGGGGAGTTAACAATTGGCCTTGCTGTGGATGTGCTGTGTCTTGCTACATTGCTTCTGAACCAAGGCAGTAGGCAGGATACAAGGATGATCTGTCATCCATGAGGAACTAAGATGAGAAGAGGAAAAGGCCGGTGAATGGGAATGGAATGGATGGGAGTAGGTACATGCCTTTGATTTGGCTACCTCCATTATAAGAGGAGAAAAGTTATTGGTATATATATATATACATGCATACATATACCAAGGCTTTTTCCCCCTTACAAGGGAGGTAGCCAAAAAGGAAAAGGCATAAAATCATTCCCACCCATTCCATCCCTGAATACACTCCACACCCCTTCACCCTCCCTCTTATTACATTTGGTTTTCTTTAGATTAAGGCATCAGCAAGGTTTCAGAGGGATAGGATTTCTCATATTTAGATTTCAGTGGTACTTAGGGCAAAAAATTCTGGGATATACAAGTCAGGGTTCAGTTCACAAAGATTAGCTAATAAGGTGGAGAGAGTTCAGGAATGCAATATTACTTAATGTGATTGAAGTGGTAGTTAATGAATCTTGTTTTGATTAAGGTAGTCCATATATTATTTGGTTTAGTCAGCAGTGACAATTATTTCCCTCTAGTTACCCTCACTCTTTGAACTGCCTCTGGTGTAGACCCTGGGACTCTCACTATGCCTGACTGCAACTCCCTTACACAATCTTGAACAGCATCTCCTAAGTTCAACACACTGCAGATACACACGAAACCACGCGCGGCGCCACTATCGCCCAAGTACTGTTTACATTGCCATCTTTTGCGGCCCATTGGATTTTGTTTGGCTTAGTTTGAATGCTTGGAGCATTCAGTGTACATGCACAGGGTATTCAAATTATCTTGTTGTTGTGCAACTGTATGCCCAATTCTTCAAATGCAAAAATATTTTCACCAATTTAAATGCATATTTGGTTATCAACCTCAGAAATAAGTTTTCCAAATAAAAATGTTAAGGTAAGGCACAAAGAATAAAATATTTTAATGTAAAAAAAAATGTTTTTTAACCTATTTTCTCCCGGATATGAGCAGCTCAAGATCGTTGGGTATTATACAGTTGAGCTTCATTTTAATACATGTAGGCATATTATGTGATACTTCCAGGTCGTGTTTTTGTTTACACATGACATGTCAGAGATAGTCTAGTAATAGTCATAGAGGATGTTGTTCACAAATAATACTTACATTGTTATGGTATGAATTTTAAGGTGTTGGACAGGCTATCATTTATGCTTTGCCTATTATATAGCCGGCTAGGGCCATGACAGGAAGTATGATTTGAATGTTGTCTTAACTTGTGTACCAAATTTCATCAAAATCTGAGGTGGTGAGGTGGACCATTTGGCATGGAATGACCCTGAAAATATTTTAGGGAACCTATCATGGTGAACCAGTCAATTACTTCATGAAGCTAACTCTTTTTGACCTGTGGCTGTGATTGATTTTGACCAGGTATCTTTGCGCATACATTACTATGATGGAACATGTTACATGAAAGGTGTTAGTAAGAACGGTATAAAAGCAAGGCCCTGCAATTTTATTGACATGCTCAGACGATTTGTTGACCCATAAAACCTTCACATGTCAAGTTGCATGTCAGTTGTTCCAGGGGTTTGGATTTCATTATTTCTAAATTGACAACAGTTGCCATGACAACATGATAGGTGTTATTAAGAATGGTATAAAAGTACTGTAAGGCCCTGCAATGTTAATGACATGCTCAGGTGATTTTTTGACCCATAAAAGCTTCACATGTCAAGTTGCATGTCAGTTGTTCCAGGGGTTTGGATTTTATTATTTCTAAATTGACAACAGTTGCCATGGCAACATGATAGGTGTTAGTAAGAACGGTATAAGAAGAAGGCCCTGCAATTTTATTGACATGCTCAGGAGATTTGTTGACCCATAAAACCTTCACATGTCAAGTTTTTATGTCAGTTGTGCCAGGGGTTTGGATTTTATTGATTATTTCTAAATTGACAACAGTTGCCATGGCAACATGATAGGTGTTAGTAAGAATGGTATAAGAAGAAGGTCCTGCTATGTTAATGACATGCTCAGGTGATTTGTTGACCCATAAATCTTTCACATGTCAGTTGTGCCAGGGGTTTGGATTTTATTATTTCTAAATTGACAACAGTTGCCATGGCAACATGATAGGTGTTTGTAAGAACAGTATAAAAGGAAAGCCCTGCAATTTTATTGACATGCTCAGGAGATTTGTTGACCCATAAAACCTTCACGTGTTAAGCTGCATGTCAGTTGTGCCAGGGGTTTGGATTTCATTGATTATTTCTAAATTGACAACAGTTGCCATGGCAACTTGATAGGTGTTTGTAAGAATGGTATAAGAAGAAGGTTCTGCAATGTTAATGACATGCTCAGGAGATCTGTTGACTCATAAAACCTTCACATGCCAAGTTGCATGTCGATTGGGGCAGTGGTTTGGATTTTATTGATGATAATCTGAAAATTGACAACTTAATAGTTGCCATGAAAAGGCAAATATGGTATGATGGAGATGTCCCACATTGTTTTTGACATGCTCATGTGATCTGCTGATCCATAAAACCCAAGTATTCCAAATTTCAATAAAATTGGACCAGTGGTTTGGAGTTTGTGTGCATTTCTTTACCAAAATCTTTACAAATTACCACCCTTAGTTCTAACATTTTGTTATGGTAAAGTATAGCCAAAAATGCAGGATAAAAAAAAAATAATTCAAAAAATCGTATCTCCCTTATTTTTCAAGCTATTTAAAAAATTTAAAATGCATTTTGTTTCTAATAAAATTGCCTTTCATATGCAATAATAATTTAAGGGGTTAAAGAAAAATGAAAATTTTGTGTCCGTACCTACACACTGTATTCTATCTAGTGTAACAATTTAATGAATAGTTGTCATGGCTGCAGAGGTTGGTCTAATAACTACTACATCTGTTAAGATAATGTTAGGAATGGGACAGGCTGTCTTTAACCCCAGTAAATGAAATATATAGTATATACACATGTATATGTAATTACATTTCCAATCACGCAGGCACGGATATTTAACATGAAACTTACGTTGTCCACTAATTCATAACAATTCCATTGGAAAAAATATATCTTTCAAATGCAAAATAAAAGTAAAATTGCGTTTAAGTGATATTGGAATAGTACTTATTATAAGTAAGCCTCTTCCAGGAAGTTTTGTGTCTAAGTAGTATAATCATAATGTATTCTAGTCTTAAAATTAGTGTATGAGGGAAACGCCACACAATAAACCACGTAACCCCTTACTTCAACAATGATACATAGCATATTTCAGAAATAGGACAGCTACAACTAAACTTCAAACATAAATACAATAAAAAGGGTAAATCAAGATCAATTTCACCTTCTAAATTGTTAAGAATACCACTTCAAAATTCTTATTTCATCTTGTTCGCTGTCCGAACCAAAACAATGATTCACGATTTGTGATTGGCTGGTGAAACTGTACGATCTGGACTATCCACCAATCACACTACATTATTTTATTTCCTAAAAACAAAATATCTACATTTTCACTATAAACCCCCAATTTGTATAAATTATACAAATATTGTTTTTTACTCATATTTATTAGATATTCTTTGTAATACATATTTTCAATAATATCACAAACAAAATCGGAGTTTTCCATCCACATGTCTGTTGACGAACAATCGGAAATTTCCCTTTCCTAAAAGCTACCAACACAAGGTGTGTATATTGAAGTAGCTTGTGAATTTTATGTTATATTTCTCATCTGAATAAGTGAGTTACACTAGACAAATTTCATTTTGTTGTTCCAAGTTGCTTGCTTCGTGAAAACATTAATGAATGCATTGAATTTACTCGCTAGACAGTATAATTTGATACAAAATTCGATGCTTCACGTGTTGTTTTCGTGCAGGAAGAACGAGACTCGGACATTTTCGATTTTGTATATAGTGACTTTTTTGTTTAATATGGAGTAAGATATATGTCAAATCAACATAGAACATACATATGCATTTTTCTAGAAGTTATGCCACCAGTAATGAAAATAACATAAAACCATAGAGCACAAATTAGTTCAACCTTTTTCTCACAAATGCAGTTGAAACGTTATTTGCTGTAGCGGTGTGTAATATTTTATTTCAATTGTTACAGTAATAATACCAGTCAGTTATTGTTTACTAATACGTAGTTACTCTCTTTGGTAGTCTCCTAATTCAGATTATTTCATTTTCTTGAGTTCAGGAATAGTTATTTGATATGAAGGGGTGTTAAAAGTTGCCAGTAATATTCTTGATCTTGCCCATGTCATGGTATATTAAGGTATTAAAATTATAGTATGAATTTAGAAATGGGTGTGATCGGTATTGGTATAATTAACCTAGTTTGTATAATCGGTATTTTAGTTTTGCACAATGTGTTATAGCAGTAGAAAATGAAATGTTAATTTTGTAGATTATATGATTACTATTCTTTTGCTTACGTAGTATTGGTAAGTTGGGAAATAAGAATATTTCTTGTTGGATCCCCACCTCTTAAAATATTGCGCCGGTATTTGATTGCTCATACCCTTTGTGCCTGTCGTACCTAGTTTTAAAAGTTGATACTGACGGTGCAGTCAGTACATGATCTGGCAAATGATTCCACTCACGCAATGTACGGATTGTGAACCAGTTTCCCTTGAGCGAAGTTCTCCAGTGGTCCGGAACAACTAATTTGTAACTGTGGCCCCTGAGTCCAGTTGTGCTGAGGCTGAAAAACTTGGTGTAGGGAATGTCCTCATATCCGTGAAGAAGCTTATAGACTTCAATCGTGTCTCCGCGTTTTCTTCTGTCCTCCAGCGTCTGTAAGCCAAGGAATTTGCACCTCTCTTCATAGGGCAGCTCTGAACATTCCGGCACTAGCTTGGTAGCCCTGCGTTGCACTTGCTCCAGTAGTTTGATATCCTTCACTAGGTATGGCGACCAACACTGGGATGCATAATCTAATATCGGTCGAACCAGCGCCTTGTAGAGAGGGAGCAGGATCTCCCGATCCATGTAGGTAAAATTCCTCTTGATAATGCCCAGTCTGCTATTTGCCTTGGCTGCAATCATGGCTACATGTGTGGAGGACTTCAGGTCTGTAGAGACAAAAACTCCTAGGTCTTTTTCCACCGTTGACTTATCCAGGTTCCTTTCTCCAAGCTTGTAGTTTGTTCTGGGGTTCCCATGGCCGAAGTGCATTGTCTTGCATTTGTCTACATTAAAGGTGAGTAACCACTTTCTGCTCCATTCAGCTACTCTGTCCAAGTCTCTCTGTAATGCCTCGACATCTTCCTGGGTCTTGATGTTCCTATATATTTTTGCATCGTCTGCAAACAGACTTGCCGATGATTCCAAATTATTAACAAGGTCTTTAACATAGATGATGAACAGAATTGGTCCCACCACCGATCCTTGTGGCACTCCGCTCTTCACTTACTTACTTAGTTTACTTAGTGAAGTTCTGAGGTCGATCCTCACAGCCGTAGTGGACTACCGCTGCTGCCAGCCCTGTTGTCCTTCCTGGTAGCGACTCCGAGAAAGTACCCCTTATGCCCAACCGGTGTGATCTGTCCCTCAGGAAGCTGGCAATCCAATTCTTGGTGTTACCTGTTACCCCAATTGCCTCCAGTTTAGCTAACAGTCTCTGATGAGGAACTCTGTCAAATGCTTTCTCACAGTCAAGGTAAATAGAATCTATCCAGTACTGGTTGTCCACTGCGTTGATTACGTCATCCAGGTATGTCAGCATGTTGGTGAGGCAGTTCCGTCCAGACCTGAAGCCATGTTGTGCGTTGCATAGGATCCGGTTTCTATTCACATGGGCCATAAGTGCCTCCCTAACAAAGCCTTCCACCACCTTTGAGACTACGCTTGTGAGTGACACTGGTCGATAGTTAAGTGCTGTGCTCCTATTCCCTTTTTTGTGGATAGGCGTGATGTTGGCTCTTCTCCAGTCTTCGGGTACGTCGCTTGTTGTCAGGGATGAATGGAAAATCTCGGCTTGTGGTTCTGACAATACCTCTGCACACTCTTTTATGAGATAACTTACTTTAATTGAAACTAGCATAAACGAAGGTACTCCACTTCATCTCCATTGATTATTACCTCCATTGACACATATTCTGCAGCACATCAAAGTCCCATGTGGTCCTCTTTCTTCCCAGTAAAAGAATAAGTATAGCTGATGCAGTATTATTTTAGTTGTGTACACCTACGTGATATAGAATTAGAAAATTGTATATTATTTTAGTAAATTATAATATATGAACGTAGTATGCAATTTTCTTGGTGGAATTTAAAACAAAAAACCTTGCTACGTGTTGTGGACCAAGTGTTCAACTCCAGGTGACGTTAATAAGCACTATTACAAAGACAATAGGGATTCCTTGAACTTTTTGTTTTTTATGAGAAAACACGGGTTTTGCCGTCTTTTTGCCTGAGGTATGATACTAATCAGGACATCAACATGCATGATGACGACGACTAGGATGATCTTTAGAATTTGAGGTGCCAAATTACTATATTTAGGTTAGGTTGGAATAGACTATTTTATCATCCTTTCATTTCTTTGACCTCGGCATCCATAAAAAAAATCAGCCACTGAGACTTCATTCGGTAGTAAATACATTTTAGCAACTTTTGTTATTGATTTCTGCCAAGAAAATTGCATATTACGTTGATCTATTATGATTTGCGAAATTAATAATTTTCTATTGCTATATCGCGTAGGTGTGCACAATTAAAAATTTTTGGATCCATGACATAATACCTCCGCCAAAATCCCACACCCAAAATACCTCCTAAACTACCCATAATACCTCCATGCAAATGATAAGTGTTATGATAAGGACATTTGGGAATGATATTGTAAACAGTATGTAAAGTATAGAATCCTATGGATAGTATCATTAGAGGACTTTTTCATTCAGGATTATGGTAGTATGGTAGATCAAAGGAATAATCAAATGTTCATACATACATATTTTTTCCCCTTACAAGGGAGGTAGCCAAAAAGGAAAAGGCATAAAATCATTACCACCCATTCCATCCCTGAATATACTCCACACCCCTCCACCCTCCCTCTTATCTTAGCACCTCCTAATGACGGGTCATCCCTGCACCTTGTCCACTGCCCTGGGTCAGAAGCAGTGTCGCAAGACACAGCACATCCACAGCTAGGCCGCTTCATTAAATCAGCGACCCCTCTCCGTCCCCCCATGCATAAAAGGAGAAGACGGGGAGAAATCCCTTCGAGCTGCGTCAAATTTTGCTCACACATACTACCTCACCCCCCATCCCCCACCCATTCCACCTCATGCATCACAACATCATCCATATACAACCATTCTCCATTCACCCCTGTCTTCTGTCCTCTCCCGTCCTTCCTCAACAGACATTCCCCTCTTCCCCAAAGCCCCCTTCACCCCATCCATCCACCTCATCCTAGGACGTCCCCTCATGTTCACTCCCTCCACATCTGCCTTCCATACCTCTTTTACTAGTCTTTCTTCACTCATTCTTTCCATGTGTCCAAACCATCCTAATACTCTTTCATCAACCCTATCTCCCAACTCCCTTTCCACCCCCGTTCTTCTCCTCACCTCATTTCTCACTCTATCCTAGTAACCCCCATCATACTTCTCAGACACCTCATCTCAAACACATTCAAACTCCTTCTCTCTTCCTCTCTTATGTTCCATGTTTCTGCCCCATACAGTGCTGTTGGCACAATCACTCCTTTATATAGTCTCCTCTTAGCATCCATTCCCAAATGTCTATTCCTCATTACACTCTTCAATCCACCAAGGCATTTACTCGCTTCTCTCAATCTACATTCTTCCTCCACTTTCACTTCACCTTTTCCTGCCACATTTGCACCCAAGTATCTAAAACTATCCACTTCCTCCAGTCACTCTCCCTTAATGCTCACTTCCAGTCTACTGCCACTTTCACCCCTTGTACATCTCATCACCTTACTTTTACCCACATTTATCTTTAGCTTTCTTCTATCACATACTCTCCCAAACTCTGTCACCAACTTCCTCAGTCCCTCCTCCGATCCTGCCCAAAATACCTCCTAAACTACCCATAATACCTCCATGCAAATGGTAGACCAAAGGGATAATCAAATGTTCAAATCAAATAATGTATTTTGCCTTATATCAGTACCTGGTCGCCATCTGTAATGGCATATAGTAATTCAGCCAATTTTCAAAAATGAAATAAAATAAAATAAATTAAGATAACTCTGACTCCAATTACTATATACCATTACAGATGGCAACCAGGTACATAGGGTAAAATACATTATTTACAAATGCGGAGCATGCCAACAGGAGACCTTTTGGTCCATATCTAGGTCGGATGCGAAAAAAAATCATAATAGTATTAATAAAATAATAATGAATATATAAATATAAATAACAAATAAAATACATAAATGCATAGGTATAGTTAAATAATAAACAAACAGGTAATTAGTAAATGATAATAGATTGACATATAACTAATAATAAATGAAAATCAAACAGACAAATGATAACAAAACAAAACACATGATATAAAATAAATTGTAATCATTACAGCATCTTGCTTAGGTGTTTATCTAAATGATTCTTAAAGCTTCAAACTGAACTACATTGCACAACCTGTGCAGGAAGTTTATTCCATTCATTAACTACACGGTTGGCAAAGTTTTTTCTACTTACTTCCAAATTGAATCTATTTCCGGACGGATTGAGACCATTGTTTCTTGCCTTGTTTGATTTAACTTCTGATTTTAAGGACCATTGTATCCAATTTATTAAACAATTACCTATGGGTGAACATGTGAACTGAAGTTGTATTGTTTTGTCTGATTCCTTTTATTAAAATTTTCTATAGAGAATTAATTATTCCTTTGATCAATTGTTTTGTCTGATTCCTTTGATTAACAATTTCTATATAGAATTGATTATTCCTTTGATCTACCATACTACCATAATCCTGAATGAAAAAGTCCTCTAATGATACTTTCTATAGGATTCTATACTCTACATATTGTTTACAATATCATTCCCAAATGTCCTTATCATAGCACTTATCATTTGTATGGATGATTTGAGATCGTTACTGATAATTACGCCAAGATCTTTTTCACTACTCACTTTTGTTAACGAATTTCCAAATAACTTGTAATCGTACTTACTGTTATTTTTACCTATGTGCATTACCTTGCATTTACTTGTGTTAACCCCTTCAATACGGGCCACATCGCACGTCTGGCAGCATTAGCGTTGTTGTGTCATAATACTTGTATTATAAAAAATAAAGTCACTGCTCTATCGCTCATTCTCTTTCACCAATGAATTTTGATAACCATAGAAAAAATGATGAAGCCAGTTTACAGAGTATGTGGGTCACGCAGGTATGACTACAATAAATATAATCAAGACGCCGACGTCTGCATCCTCGCGTGCCCACTTGCTGCTCATGACGCCTACGTAGGCATCACCGTATGGAAGAGGTTAAATTTCATTAGCCACTTTTCAGACCATTGCTGTAATTTATCTAAATCTTCATTCTGCAAATTATAATTATTCCAATAAACTTGATAATTTAAGATTATAACCTTCTAAGCAGTACAAACAGCACAATATGCATAGAGGGATTTTGGGCGCCTTCCAAAATTTATTGCTGTTGCTCATTTATCACTAAGCTAGAGCTTTAGAAATTTAACTATGGTAATAAAATTTTTGGAAATTAATAGAAGTGCTCACCTAAACAATATAGCAATAGATAAATGTTAATTTTGTAAAATTTGATACATCAACATAGTATGTTTTTCTTTCTAAAAGCAATACACTGCCAAATGGAGCAGGGATGAGTGCTTGAGGTGCCATCTTTCTTTTGATAGATTGGAAGTTGAAGAAATTAAAGTATGTAAGGTAATACCTGTAATAGTAGAGGTCATCAGAATCATTATCAGGAATGTTGATGGCCAGTTTGTGTTGGCCAATAGCTGATAACCTAATTTAGCCATTCCATGGAAAAAAATTCCTTGCTGCATAAAAGAAAGGAGAATATTTTTTGAGTGATATTGGAATATAACAAAATCTCGTGTAAGCTTTTTTGGAAATGGCACCTGTGGCACCAAATTTACTGGATTGTGTTAGCAATATGTGGTGGGCATATATGCCCTTTCCAATAGTTTCCAGTCTCATTTCAAACATGTCAACAATTTGTGCTGATGATTGACTTGGGGAGCTTGTTCTAGTTGACCACCTACAATGTATGGGTCAGATGTTTCTCAACCCTTACATGTGTCGGCCAGTGTTTTAGGCAGTATGGGCCATGCATTCATTCTGTCATTAGGTTTGACAAGTATTAGTATTACAAGTTAGGTTAATATATTTTTATTTATTAGTTTTTTAGATTCTGAAAGTGCCAAGTGTAGATAAAAAGAGAAAAGGCCACTTTAACCCTTAGCATACAATGACACCATGTGAGTGGGTTTACGAGGATACTGGCATCAGTGTCTCGATTTTATTTATTTTGTAGCTCAGTGACCCTTGTAATCAATTAACTGTGTTAGTTGCATTTTCTGTGGTTATCAGCATTTAGACTGAAAGATAACGGGTATTACATTTGTAATTTTTTGAATTATAATGCAGGATTTGAGTCATATTGGAGAGGTTAATATTGTATAATAGTGTTAAGGCATGTTTCATTCCACATATCATATTGGCAGAACATGATGTATTTATTACAGTGGCAGTGGTATTGTGTTCAATTAAATAAACTTAATTTCCAATTTTTACTACCTCCCTAGAGAGGTGCATCTGTAAGGGTCTGGCACATTGTTTATAGACTGGGCCAGGAAGTTCATTGATGTAGGCAAAGTTAAAAGGCACCCATTTTACTCCCATCCATCATCCTTTCCTCCCTCTTGTCTTATTCTTCATGGATAATGGGAAATATCTGTACCCTGGCCACCACCCTAGGTCAGAAGCAACAACAAGACACAGCACGTTCACAGCAAAGGTGCTGTGGAACATCATTGGTATTCCCAGGTTTGGCGAGATCTGTCCAAAGGTTACTTTATTTTATTTCTTTGGTATATTGGCAGAATACCATCTGGTCCTCTTACAGTATGGCAAAACTAGTTAACCACTTCAGTACAAGTCAAATTCTCGTGTCCAGCATCGGCTGCCATATGAACAATGCATCACACTACTCATTTTATTATATATAAAGTCACTACTGTAGTACTTGTTCACCTTTACTCTGAGTAATAATAATAAACAAAATGTGATCAAATGGTCAAACCAAATGTATATATAATCAAGACACCGATGCTAGCATCCTCGTGTACCCACTTGTGCCTCATGACACCTACGTAAGGGGTCATCGTACCAAAGTGGTTAATAGATTATGTTGGGACAGTGGTCCTTTTGAACTTCATGTAGGACATATCCTTGATTTAGAATGGTTTTCTGTGAAATAAAAACAAAATTGTGGGGGGGGAGACCATTGGTAATTGGTACCTAACCTAAGGAGATCGCACGTTTTGTTGTCCGATAGATTGATGCTAATTAATTTGACCTAGCCAAAACTAACTGAACATACCCTATTATAAAGAGATAACCTGATTAGGATTGGACTAAGTTGGTGAGCTTGCAGTTCAAGAACTGATTATGTTTAACACATCTTCCATGTCTGCTGTCACATTTGTTATGTCTATTTCACAATGGACTAGATCATAGTACTACAAAGGGTGAATTCTTATACTTGTGTTCTCGTTATGTTTTCATATAGTCTGTCGTAAGGTTCTCCATGATTCATTCCACAGTTGTTAATTTATCCTTTCATTATTTCTCTTAGTACTATGAATATGAAAACTGAAGCATTGAAGGTACCTGGTCATAGGTGACATGCATGGTAATCGGTCATTTGGCCCACCTGAACCATAGCTAGACAACAACTGGTTGTTGCCAGTTACCTTGGTGCAGTGGATCTGCAGATTGATTACCTTGTATGTCATTGTAGACAGGGAACTTTTATAATGCTGAAGTTTTAAGTTGAGCTATATCCTTTTACAGGTGTAAAGTCTTCTATGACTGCATACTCAAGGTAGAACCTTGTATTTCATTCCAGGTAAAATGGCGCCTAGGTATGATATGGTTGTTGGCCTTCAAAAGGGCCACAAGGTCACCAAAAACACCGTAAAGCCAAAGCCCAGTTCAAGAAAGGGTGTAAGTATTAGTTACATCATATGGTTGACAAAATGAGAAGTGTGTATATATAGATGTAATGAAATAGTTGAAAAAATATTGAAATCCTCAAGATATTTTATGTGAAAATTTATGTTACAGAAAGATACCAAGCGAAACAAATTTATCCGGGATCTTGTCCGTGATGTGTGTGGATTTGCTCCATATGAAAAGCGGTGCATTGAATTGTTAAAGGTCTCTAAGGATAAGAGGGCACTCAAATTCCTCAAGAAGAAGGTAAAAAAAATTGTAGATTTGTTATAGATCATGAATTGGCAAATGTATTGTTCCTAGTCTCTCTTGCAGTAAACCTGCAGCTTTCAGGTAAACAGATCATAGAGAAAATGATATATAATTTTACTCATGTTGGAGACAAATGTATGCATGATGTGTTCCTCCATGACTACTACATTTCATCATCTACCTTCTCTTCCACCTTGTTGAAATATCCATAAGGATAAAAGCAACAACATGTTGGCAATAACAGCCAACCAACCATTCCCCCTTTGTTGATTTGTTAATTTACGAAATTAATTTATCTTACAGTTGGGCACTCACATCCGTGCCAAGAGGAAGCGTGAGGAGATGCAGCACGTATTTGCTCAGCAGAGAAAGGCTGCAGCAGCTGCTGCTGCCGCTGCCGCCGCCGCTGCTGCCAGCAAATAAACTTTCGTAGAATAAAGGAAAAAAATCCAATTGCTAGCCTTTGATTTGGAAACCAGAATATTTTGTTAAATGCTGACTTTGGTTGCAATACACTAGTAGATGGGTTGAGCAATCCATTACCTTGGTGCTGTCATTCAGAAGGCTGGTCTTGTAGTAGATGGGTTGCTATGGGTAATATTTATATATGTAATGCAAGAGAAAATACTGTTTTTACTTACATTAAAGTAGAGGAAAATTATACACCTATATGACCACTTTCTAAATTTATTTAAAAAAAATTGTGAAATGTTGCTCATCCAATACAACATTTAGTCGGGTTTATTTCTGTGTACCTTTGGTTCTAAAGGGATCAAGTGAAAATACTTAATCATTAAAGCACTGCATTACCCACTAGCACTATGCGAGCTAGTGAGTAATGCAAACCATGCACTGATCTTTGATGTAATTTACCTACCAGTTGTATTCAACATGGTAGCCTCTACTACAAAACCTTAGAGGAGAAATGTTGGACCATTATTTATGTGTTGGCCTTGCTACATGCTGGATAGTGAGAGGGAAGGTGTTTGCAACGATTGGCTCTTGTAATTTAAAAAGAAAGAAAAATTAATCTTGTGTAGTCTGGTGACCATGTGCCAAATTCTTGGGTTGCTCAATCCAATGTAGGCAAGGATTTTTTGGTTTGGATGAACAGCAATGAGATGGATTCCTCCTATGTCCATCATTAGTAGGTATCCATTATTTGTCCTTTGATAAGTACATATAGATACCAAAGGCTTTACCCCCCCTTTACAGGGGAGTTGACCAAAGTTTAAGGCATAAATCCACACCTATTCACCATCCCTCCCACTTTTCTTGGCTTCTAGATGATGGGTCATCCCAGCATCTTGCCCACTGCCCTAGGTCAGAAGCAAGGCACAGCAAGCTCTGTCCCTTTATGCAGAAAAATATATTAAGTAATTTGCAAGTATTTCCTTGTCAATTCTTTTTTCTTCATGCTGCATCTGACCCAGGGCAGTGAGTGATATACAGGGATGACCCTTCATCCAGGAAGTGCCAAGATAAAGAGGAAGGAGAGCGGAGTATGTTAGGGATGGAATGGGTTGGAGTGGTTTTTATGCCATTGTTTTTTAGCTACCTCCCTTGTAAGGGGGAAAGAGCCTTTGGTATATGTATGCATGCCTGGTTGCAAATGTGACCATGCATTTCAAATGTTAAATTTCACCCAAAATCATTAAAATTTTGGACCTTTACATGACTGGTCCTGGGTCTCAAATATGCTGATCAAAGCATAGCGGGTGCCTGAGGAGAGCATGACATCTTGGTGCACATTTTTGGGATGACCGAGTTGTACTACGACCCAGCCATTTTGATTGTGCGGAACATGACATGCCTCCAACTTCTTGAAGTTCGTGTTGACCACCGAGTACTTACAACCACCCTGTAAAAAGTTTAGTATGGCTAGTGTAGTACATTATTTATATGTAAAAAAAAAATGTTAGTATGTACATACATACATATACCACGGCTTTTCCCCCTTACAAGGGGGGGTAGCCAAAAAGAAAAAGGCATAAAATCATTCCCACCCATTCCATCCCTGAATACACACCACACCCCTCCACCCTCCCTCTTATCTCAGCAAATAAAAATTATTCCAAGTTTGGCAATGTGTTGAGACTGAGGCGATGGATTGCCCTATTTCCTGCTACAATGCTCAGGTTATAAAACAATGCACAAAGAACTCAACAGTTGCAACTAGATTACTCACCTTTGCACTATATGACAACCCCCCTTCCTCATCCACTCAATATTTATAAAGCAGATGAAAAATAAAAGATCCCCTCAGACCATGTCATCCATCCACAATCTCTACTTGCTGCTCAACACAACAATGCATCTATCAATTAATCTCATTCTTGGTCTTTCACTCTCCATCCACTTCTGTTTTCCACACTGCTAGTGCTTCCTCATTTATTCTTTTGATGTGCCCATCTCAGCATGCTGTTCTCCCTTATGTGTCAGCTTTCTTCTCGCCCAAGTGTCAGTATCGCCACATTTCTCATCCATTCTTGAAAGACCTATCATATCTTTCAAACATGTTTCTAAAACATTCGGTCTTCCTTTCCAACTCTTCATTCAAGTCTGCTCCACACAATAACATGGGAACAATGACTGCTTCATAAAAAAAACTATTTGTATTCATGTAGTTGAGGTGGATGACATTATGAAAAAAAATTGAAGAATATCTGGACTGCCCTAGATTAGAATATGCAGTGGTGGTATGGTCTCTGCTCAGAGTGAAGGATATACTCATAAATAAGGTGAAAAAAATATCCATGCTAATAGTTTCTTTCCTCAGTTACAATTTGAGTCCATTGATGAAATTGGTTCCCAGCCTTGCATATAAAACATATGGAGAGGAATTACTAGCACTGGACCTACCATAAGTGAAAGAGAGAAGAGAAAGGTGGAGTGATCAGTCTTCAGGTCATTAAAGGGACTAGATGCTGATGGAGAAGATCTCTTGGTTTGGGAAAGGAGGGGATTATAAAGTTGGGAGCAAATTGAAGACTACAGGTCTAAAGGATATCAAGCTAATTCTCATAAATGCATTAACTCCTAGAACAGTTTCAAGCTAAAACCTTGTGAATTCAAAATTGGGTTTAATGATTAGAAAAAAGATGACCTCACGAGTACATCCTTTCCTGGATATTATAATTAGGTATTATAAATTTTTATTCTGGTAAATGACTGCTGTTGCATTTTTCATGTATCTGCATAGCAGAAAGCAGTAGATTAGATATATTTCCTAATGTTTTTGTCTTGTTAAACTCACCTGTAAATCACTATTCAAGGCAAGATTGATGGTATAGGTCCCTTCATCCAAATGTGGTTTGAAAGTGCCATACTCTTGGTGGCTGCTGTACTTGTTGATATATATGAGATCTGCATTGGAGTCTATTTTGAAGTCTCTGTACAGCTTAATAAGAATCTCCTAGTTTGGGGTAGAGAGAAACTTAAGATGTATTGCAACACTGGATTAATAGCTTCAAAACTGGCTAAAATATTAACCACTTCAACATGGTGTCCCTCAGATTTTTGTTCTGACTAATACTAAGCAATTCTAATCATCTGAAGTACAGACTTGGAAATCTTGATTCACTGAGATTAGTTTTGTTCAAGTCCATCTTTCAGCTAAATATATTACACAGGGTCCTCGATTTATGACGAGTTCCATTCCTATGCTAAGTCACAAGCCCATTTTTGGCATAGGCCAAAATCAGTTTAAGCGAACACCTTCCTTGGTGACTGCTTTCCTTTTCTTCAATATACTGCCACCGGAAGAGTCTGTCTTGCACTTGGGAGCCCTCATGAAGGGCAAAAAGTTCCCAAAAAACCAACACAAATGATAGGGAGAATTATAAATAGTAATCCAAAATGGCACACAACCTTTGGTCAGTTGCATAATGACATATTCCCCCACTATGCTCACCAACTAGTTATTATTAAAAAAAAAAAATCAGCAAAAGGGAGTGTACAGGGACAAGCTCTGCTAGTATAACCATGAAATGGCAGAAGTTGAAACAGTCATAAACCAAGAACTCCCTCTATATTAGTTGGAACAATAACTTAAAATGTTGAAGAGGTTAATATGTATTATTGTGTGTGTTAACTTGTGTCCAATGTACAAAGACCCTCCTCCCCTAAAATTATTTTGTTTGTTGAACAGATTAGGTTTCTTAAATACACATAATTGTAGGATGACACAAAGGAGATCAAATTACATCCAATGACATAGTTCTTCTCACATTTTCTCTCCTTCCTGCTGTCTTTCCTCATGTATGTATGGTTTTTTTTTGTTTTGTTTTTTCAACAAATTATTAAAGCAAATACCTATTGTAACATTTTCCCTGTAGTATCTCCTACCACCATTCCAAGTTCTTTCTTTCCAGGGGCCAACGAATTGATTGACTGATCCCCCACCCTAACTCCACCCAATGCTGGATTTGGATAAAGTTATACAAGCTACAGCCACAGGGACTTTTTTTTTGGGGGGGGAGCAACTTTGAAAATGTTTTGTCTTTTTTGTGTAATGTAGTTTTAAAATGGATTGATAGCAAAATATTGTGCAGTTTTCATATTGATTCATGTATAACTAATGTCTTAAACCTAAATTTTATAAGTTCTTAGGTTGAGTTTATGGCAGCGGAGCTCTAATCTTTACCCAGATTAGGGTCCTGCCTTGTCTAAATCCTGCACTGACTTCACCTCTCCTCTCTCTTCCCCCATTAATTTCCTCCAACTTACTTTGTAGAATTTGTTGATGACTTGGTGCCAAACTTCATCATACTCAAGGTCCTCCAGGTTAATGTTTTGGCTTGAATACTGGTGGGAAACCTCAGGATCATCCTGTCAACAGAAAGCATAACTACTGTATACACACACACACGTTTCTGTATATATATGTATACATATATATATATATATGTATGTACACATACCAACAGCTTTTCCTCCTTACATGGGAGGTAGCCAAAGTCAAAGGCATAAATTCACTCCCACTCATTTCATCCCCACATACTCCACTCCCATTCACCACCCCTTCCTCCCTCTTTTCTTGGCTCCTCCTGGATGATGGGTCATCCCTGCATCTCACCCACTGCCCTGGGTCAGAGGCAATGCAGCAAGACAGCACATCCACAGCAGGGCTACTTCATTTAATCGGCAATCCCCCTCTTCATCCCCTCCTACAGAAAAGGAGAAGACGGGGGGGAAATCCCTTCAGCCTGTGTCAAAATATCATTCACACATACTCCCTCACCCCCCATCCCCCACTCATTTCTATTCCCCACCCACTCCCTTCTCAGTGTACATATAATGCCATATTGTTTAAAAAAAAAAAAATTTTTTTTTATCATATTCACTCCTTCCATCTCTGCCTTCCACACATCTTTTACTAATCTTTCTTCACTCATTCTTTCCATGTTATACATTTCATCTCAAACACATTCAAACTCCTTCTCTTTTCCTCTCTTTTGTTCCATGTTTCTGCCCCATACAGTGCTGTTAGCACAATCACTCCTTCATATAACCTCCTCTTAGCATCCATTCCCAAATGTCTATTTCTGATTACACTTTTTAATCCACCAAGTGAGTATTAAGGGAGAGAGACTGGAGGAAGTGGATAGTTTTAGATACATACATACATACATATAGTTTTAGATACTTGGGTACAAATGTAGCAGGAAAGGGAGGAGTGGGGGTGGAGGTAGAATGTAGATTGAGAGAAGTGAGTAAATGTATTGGTGGATTAAAAAGTGTAATGAGAATATATATATATATATATATATTTATATATATTCATTTAATTCATTCCAGTCCAGCAACACTTCAGTCTGAAATAGTTCTCTGAGCCACTTACCTTTTCTTTGTTCAACCATTTCCCATAAAAATCTGCCTCTTCAATAATGTCTTGGCAAAACCTTTCACTGAAAACTGGTAGGTAGTATGTCTGTGGGCACACCTGCAATGCAAGGATTGGAATGTTATTTGTATGAAGGATTTTTAGATCCTGGTTATTTACCTGAAGGTGAATAGGATCTGAAAAAAAAAGAAAAAAGGGCTTGAAGGTCTTTAGGTAATTTTACTCTATAGTGGTCAGACCAGAAGTATTTTGCTGACTGATTATGTAACCTGCCAGATGATTTATTTACTTTTATGGTGTCCTCCATCTGGTAGTTTCAAAAGTATTTACTATACAATTTTCATGTTTTTGCCAGTCGACAAACTGTGCCCTATCCATCAACCATTCCTGTTTTGCATGGTACATGATTCATTTGTCTGTCATCATTCTTTATGTTATTTATAAATTTTCCCATTTTCTTAACAATCTTTATTGAGCCTATTGATCCCTTAGTTGGACCATACCTAAAATCAGTAGACAAGGTCTTCAGAAAATGGAGTCTATCTATATACAAAAAAGCTTTTTCCTCCATATAAGGGAGGTAGCCAAGTCAAAGGCACCTACTACCACCCATTTCACTCCCATCCACCACCCTTTTCCCACTCATCTTAGCTCCTCATGGATAATGGGTCATCCCTATATCCCACCCACTGCTCTGGATCAAACACAATGCAGCAAGGCTACTTCACTTAATCAGCAACCCCCCTCTCTCCACCCCCTCATGCAGAAAAAAAGAATACGAGAAGAAATCCCTTCAGGCTGAGTCAAAATATCATTCACATATAAGCACCCCCTGCCCCTCCCTTCCTTTCATAACAGTATCATCTATACACATGTACAAGAACTTGAGTCTAGGTATGTTGGAAAATTAGAGAATAGGAGACGGGAGCCAATGAGCATTGCTCCTTTCTTGTATACTACAATTAAGTACATACAGTTACTCTCCACTTATCCCTGTCTCCTGCCTTCTCCCTTCCTTGCTCAACATACATTTCCCTCTTGTTCAATGCCCCCTTCACCCCATCCATCCATCTTATCCTCAGTCATCCCCTCAAGTTCACTCCCCCCACCTATGCCTTCCACACCTCTCTTACTAATTTTTCTTCTCATTTTTTCCATATATCCAAACATTCCCAATAATCTTTCATCAGCCCTATCTGCTATCTCCTTTTCCACTCCTGCTCCCCTCTTCATCTCCTCATTTCTCACTATCCAGAAGAAATGCATAATTGGATAGCAAAAAAATCTCATTTGATTCCAACTCTGCACTCCAGGGCAATGCACTGCTACCATGTAAATTAATGGCCTATAATGGGCTTAGATGGCCACTGACTCATAAGGAGTTCATGTGCCCTTTGAATTATCTCATTGTTTTACCATTTTAGTGTCCAACATCATCCTCACCAGCAGCAGTGAAGCCTCACTTGACACAAAGTGAAAATTGAGTAAGCAAAAATATACCTACATTGCTGTTACTTATTCATATTCTATAATTATGCAAACATGAATTGTATTATTTTTTTATTCTTTTTTTTTTTTTTTTTGTGCCAGGCTCATTTGTAACTACTGATAAACTTTTTTTTTATATACAGACGCTCCTCAACTTATGTTTTAGTTACATTCCGAACGTGACGTGAAAATGAAAGTAAGTTGTTACTGTACGTTCCGGTAATGTATGACCGTTCATACTGTACTATACATCCATAAATTCTATTACCATATCTTATAAAACACCCCTAAATCATTAATTATAAACATAACATTTTAAAATAATAACATTAATTTCAAATAAATTAAATTCAAGCAACATAAAGTGAGATGGTGGAGGAGAAGGAGGAGGAGGAGGAGGCAAGGCACGTTCAGTCTGTCGTTTGTGCCATGTAAACAATGGACGCAGCATCATGCGTAAGTATTGTTTGAAAGTCTCGTACTACGGAGAGCGCGCTAAACAAAAAAAAATAACTAAAAAAAATAAAAATAATTTTTTACAATCAGTTCAAACGTAAAATCGAAAAAACGTAAAATGAATTAATGTAAGTAGAGGAGCGTCTGTATATGTATATATATATATATATATATATATATATATATATATATATATATATATATAATATATATATATATATATATATATATATAAACTCCTCACCAGGGAAACCTACTCATCCAGGTATCCATTACTCTACTGGGGAACCCCTGATACTCTCCCCATTTGATATCCTCTGCATTTGAATCCTCTTTGATCACCACCACCTACCTCCTCTGCTTTGGCATCTCCATTCAGAATAGGGGACAGGTCAGGGTGGATGTAACGCTTTGACCAGAACTTGACGTTGGTAGCAAAGGCCCATAATTCTGGATGTTTCTTCTTCGCCATGACTTTACTTGCATCCATGATTTGGCCCCATAAGTTGATGTTGAGGAGGTACTCACCCACCTGTCGGCAATTCTGAAATTTACTTCAGGATTCTCTCTATCTTTAGGTCAATGGGCAAGAATGATGAAGCAGAGATGTACTAAATTGTGTGTACAAACTAGGATACACATAGTCTTGCATTCACTAATAAGCATGCACATACTATATATATACACAGCATTAGCAAATAAGGACAATTTTAAGGATATTTGGATCAGGAGAGGTGCAACTGAGAAAGAATGAGTGAAAACAAGGGGGCTTACTAATGTTACCAAGGAAAGGAATGGTAAGTGGACATAGCAAGAGAAACAAGTTTTTTCTGGAGATACATTTAGAATTTTTTTTAACAAAATATGAGCTGCTGACCAGTATAAGGGTGACATTTCACTTCACACAGCTGGAAAAGCTCATAGAGAAATTAATCCACCTGAAATTGGAATATATAGTTGTGGTTTCCACATGGAAAGCATACATGTAGGATCAAGAAGAAATAAAGAATATAAACCAAAATGGTGCCTAAACATATACATACACACAAATGCATGCACAAAACACACATGATGCTATCACTGTCATTAGAATATAATAGGAGTCTATGAGGAAGAGGAAATGATCACCCCTAGAGCATCATTTAGAGCATCCATACTATCAATCAGAGAAAGCACATAATGTTATATTCTACACTATGTTCTTGTTCAAAATATACTTTTCAAGAGGTCTAATTCATACAAGGATTTATGGACAGTAGGAAAGTTATGAACTTTTGACTTGAACAAGTTGAATGTTTCCTTACTACTGGGCATGTAGAATGTTGAATAGAGGTTCAGTGCAAAGATGACAAGTTTGTCTAAAAAACACCTAAACAGGAAAGCACATTTCTTTAGGATAACAATAGTAGTGACACTATAGGGGTCATAAATTATCTGGGTGTTATGATCAAAAAAGAAAATAACACTGTCTATGGAGAGAACCTAAATGTGGTTATGGATAAGCCTGAAAGATGGAGGAAGTGCCACCTGAATTTAACTAAATAGAAGTTTAATTAAAATAGTGACACAAGGATTCAGTTGTTCGTGTGTGTACTTGCAAACTACACTGTTTACCTGGCGGTTGTCAAGGAGCTCTTTGAGGGCAGAGCGCTGGATGACCCTGAAGGCACTGACGGTGCTCACCCGAAATATGCCCCTGAGGATCGTCAAGGAGTGTGTCAGAACAACTTTATGGAGAAATCCAAGAACCACTTATATCTCTCTCTTGTTTTAGAAATTTTGTGGCAGTAATAAGTAAAGTAGAATAATAAGCTATCATTTCAGAACAATATGATTGTCACTTGGATAATAATTCATGTTGGCATAAATATATATTTGCACCATCTACACAATTACCCAGCATTAAATTTTAAACTACATACACAGACACATGCACATACATGTATGTATATATGTATGTATGTATATATATATATATATATACATACATACATATATACATACATATATATATATATATATATATATATGTAATATATATATCCATACAATGGTACAAAGGAATCGGATAAAAAATTAACTAGCGTCAGCAGAAACTTGGGTACTTTCAGGAAACATTGGACCCCCTGTACCATGATTTTTTTTTCTATTTATTTATTTACTTTTATTTACCTAGTGATCAGCATAGGAAATACCTACTTGATCAACGTCTCGGTGATCATGTTGTCCCAGTTCGTGATACCATTGACGGAATAGGCGAAGGACTTGAGTGTTTTGTCCTTGTTGTTGACAAGGTATGGGGCAATCACGGGCCTGTGTAGGATGGAAGAAAAAATATGTGTTTAGTTGTTGCCTCGCGTTTTCTTGACCGTAAACCCACGGCTCTACAACAGATGACAGCGGTTCACAGGTCCTCCCGTAGATGTCTCCAGGCAGAAACGTTGGACTGTGTGCATGTATGTTCTCACAAGAAGAAAGTGGAAAGAAGTAATGGAAAACTAATAAAAAGGAAGAGATCTTTGTGGCCCGACCCGGAGACGGAATGACAGCTCTGCGGCGACGCTGCCGACGCATTTCTGATGAATTTTGAAAATGAGTAGCAGGGACGAACGTCCCACAGAATCACCTAAACTGTCGGTCTCGGGAAATCAGTTTCTGGCGAGAGAAGTAGTGAGATGAAAGGGCTACAGAAACATGTAAAAATAAACAAATGCAAACAAGTTATACGAAGAAAATGGGAATCACAATACAAAAATAAACTACACTATTTGCAGTGAGCGTTAAAACTCGTTATAGCAAACACCTCTAGATATATAAAGCACGTCCCCAAACTTTTGTTGAAGGTATATTTTCATATTCTAGTAACATAGTTGCATTTCAAATATCTAAATACATTTTTCATAGGGCATGCACATATTCATACAGGTAACTGTCAACTCTGATATCATAGCTCATTATATCCCTTCAGCTGAATAAAATCTTCTTGCATCTAAACATGAAGAAAAAATACTAAAATCAATTCATCTTGTCGGAGGAATTCAAGGTTGAGAGATGGGTCAGCCTAAAACCTGGACATTTTAATGATGCAAACGAAAGGAAAAGATATAAATTTGAGTTGTAAAAATAAGGGTTTTGAAAACATGTAGGACTTACCTGTTTGCACGAACTAGGGCCCTCAGCGTCTCTGGCTTCTTCAGAACGGCCGACGTATCCATGACAACCACAAAGTCACAGTTCCTCTCTTCACACCACTGACTGCAAAGGGAAAGACTTACTTTTTCACTAGTAATTTTATTTTGTGTACAGTATATGGAAGAATCTCATGTTTGATAATGCCATTTCCCCCATTCTTACTCTCTTTCTCTCTCTACACACGCACGTCTCTGCCCAACACGGCGTAGTGATAGCGTTTGCAACCGCTGCTCCAGCGGTCCGAGTTCGAATCCCGCCCATGGCTGAAATAATTTCAGTATCGCTCCGCTGCGAGTCGTTACTCCAACTCTCGTGGGCGGGGAGTTTGGGTGCGTGCATGTAAGGTCACAGCATTACCCATATATCGGTCATATATGAGCTGAGTTCTCATCCAGGAGGGTAATAGATGCCGATCACTAGTCCAACACATATTCCAGGACCATAGTGAAACACACACACACACACACACACTTTCGTCGGATGGACGGCGAAGATTGGAGTTCTGAAGAAAAAGTGAAAGTTTCGTGGATCTCAACGCAAAGGAAGTACCTTATTGTATTTACAGGAAAGGGGAAAGCTCGTGGTGTAGTGTGAAAGTGAGGAAAATGGAGAAGGGGAGGGATTACTGAGGGAAATGGAAGGAAATGAGGAGGGGGAGGACTTGGTCCAGGAGGCCAGGCGTCTTGTAAACAAGAGAAGGACCGATGATTTTGGTGAAGGGATTAACAAAAATGTAAAGATTAAAAATATAGATAAGAGCAGCACAATGGAAGGTGAGGATAATAATTTCCAGGGATTTAATGAGGGGGGGGGCGGACACCAACCTCTCCCGATTAGCAAGACTAGAGGAAAAACTTGAACAAATAACCGAACATTGGGAGAATAGGTTCGGTAACATAGCAAAGATTGCGCAGAGAGTTGAAAAATTGGAAGAACTAGAGAAGCTGAACAAAAACTTCACTAATGAAATAGAAGAATTAAAAAGACAGTTAAAAGAAGTAAAAGAGGAGAATGAAGAATTAAAGAGGAATAATAAAGACAACAAAGAGGCCACAGCAAAAGAAGCACGGAGTTGGAGAAAAGTCCAAGAGAACAACAAAATTGTATTTAATGATATAGTTACACAGCAGATGAAAGAATAAACTGAAGACACAGTTATTAAATTGATGAGGGAGAAGAAGAATATAGTAAGAGAGTTAGCAGATAAAAAGTGTATAATTATATTAGGGACGGAAGAGAAGTATAATCTAAATAGGACTACAAGGATAAAGGAGGAAAAGGAAAAAGTAAATAATATATTAGAAGTAGTTCAAGAAGATGAACCTGAAATAAGAAAATAAATTGAAGAAATATATAGGCTCGGGAAATATAATACAGGTAAGACCAGACCAATTAAGGTTAAATTCAGGTCACAAACGACAACAGAGAATATCTTAGCAAAAACAGGGAAACTAGCAGACAGTGAGCAACATAAAAAGGTATGGATAAAAAGAGAAATGAATAAAGAGGAAAGAGGATGAGAAATCAAAAAGACTAGAAGCTAAGGAAAAAAACGAGAAAAGAACAGAGACAGAAAAAGAGAAATTCTATTGGAGAGTAGTGAATATGAAAGTGAGGAAATGGTTCATAGCAGAGAAAAATGGAAGGAAAACAGAAAACACGATGGAAGTAGCAGAAAAATAAAAGTGTCTTGGACAAATATAGATGGATTAATAACAGGCTTGAACGAACCGAATGATTACCTGAGGGAAAAAGAACCGGGCATAATGGGAATTGTAGAGACAAAATTGAAAGGTCCACTACCACCCAACAGTGTAGGATATGGAGCATATAATTGTTGGATTAGAAACAGAGAGGCAAAACAAAGGGGTGGAGTTATGTTCCTGACTAAGAAGGATATAAATGTGAGGAATGTCACATATGGAAAGAATAGAGTAGAGATGATTATGATGGAAGTGGAGGACAAGGATGGGAAGAGCAGGAAGTTTGTAGTAAATTATGTGCCTCCTAAAACGGCTTCGTGGGAAGAAAGAGAACACAAAAATATGTTAGAAGACACCAGGATATCACTAAGTAAGATAATAGAAGATGGAGGACGAATAATTATAATGGGTGACTTTAATTGTAAAGAAATCTGCTGGGAAGAGATGACAGTGAAGGGTGGAGATGACCTATGGGGAAATGTATTACTTGATATGATTATTGAACATACAATGACACAATGGATACAAGAGAATACTAGGTATAGAAATGAGGAAGAACCATCGAGACTGGACCTAATAATCACATCAGAACCCGGAATAGTGCACAAGATCGAATATAGAACACCAATAAGTAAAAGTGACTACATATTGGTTGAACTGGAACTAAATGAGGAAAAATACATAAAAAAAAATGAACAATATAGAAAGGGAAGATTGATGTATGAAAAAACAAACTTTGACAAAATAAAAGAATTCCTTCAAAAAGCTGACTGGGAAAGAATACACAAGGAGGAAACAACAGTAGAAGAGAAATGGAGCATTTTGACAAAAAAAAAAATAGATATATATATAAAGGAGTGGAAAATCATGTGCCAAGACAAAAACATGAAAAAGGATATGTAAAGTGCTGGTAAAACAAAAGATGTAGGTAGTTAAAAGACAAAATAGATAAAGCTTGGATAAAATGGGAAGAAAGACAAAAAACCTGAAAAATGGAAAATATATACTAGTTATAGAAATGAATATGTACAAGTGCGCAGAGAAGAAAAGACAAAATACGAAAAAGATGTCTTAGAAAAATGTAAAGATCAACCAAAATTATTTTACAGATTTGTAAACAACAAACTGAAAAGCAAACAAGAATTAGAGAAACTACGGCAAGGAGGAGTCGAATACACAGAGGAAATAGAAATGGCAGAAATTATGAATAAGCATTTTAAATCGGTGTTTACAAGGGAGAACATACAACCTAGAGATATCGAATGGGAGGAGAGAGTCCCCCCTATGAAAGAGATAGAAGTATCAAGAAATGAAATAATGAAACACTTGAGTAACCTCGATGTCAGAAAATAGCATGGACCGGATGAAATGGCAAACTGGATTTTGAGAGAATGCAGGAATGAACTAACAGACAAAATACATAGTCTAATAAACAGTTCATTGAAAGAGGGAAAAGTTCCAGAAGATTGGAAAAGAGCAAATATAGTACCAATATATAAAGGGGGAAACAAGGAAGACCCTACTAACTATAGACCGGTCTCTCTTACAAGTACGATAGCTAAAATCTGTGAATGATCAAAACTAGATGGGTAAAACATTTGGAAAAAAAAAGTACTAAATCCAAGAGAATTTGGATTTAGACAAGGACGATCATGCGTCACAAACTTAATGTGTTTCTATTCAAGGCTAATATATATAATACAAGGAGATGGATGGGCTGATTGTGCATTTCTAGACCTGAAAAAAGCTTTTGATAAGGTACCACATAAGAAGTTGATTAAGAAATTAGAAACTGCAGGAGGAATACAGGACAATCTACTGAAGTGGATGGAAGACTTCTTGCATGAAAGAAAAATGAGATAGGTGATAAGAGACTAAAACTCTAATTGGGATGAAGTGATAAGTGGTGTTCAACAAGAAATAGTTTTGGCCCCAATAATGTTTGCTATATATATATATATATAATATATATATATATATATATATATATATATATATATATATATATATATATATATATAAAAATATATTTATATATATAATATATGTATATATATAATATATATATAATATATATATATGTATATATATATATATTAATGATATGGATGAAGGAATTGAAAGGTTTATGAACTTCTTTGCGGATGATGCAAAATTGTTGAAAAAAGTGAACACTGAAGAAGATTGTGAGTCGCTACAGAGGGATCTCAATAAAGTATGGGAATGGAGTAGGAAATGGGAGATGGAATTCAATATCAAGAAGTGTAGTATAATGGAATTTGGAAGAAGCAAAAAATGAATAGTGGGATCATATAAATTGGGAGAAAACGAAATAAAAAAGTAGTAAATGAGAAGGACCTGGGAGTCATTATTATGAATAATATGTCCCCTGAGAAACATACTGTATAAACAAATTTTTTGGAGAAACTTATAATTTAATAAGAGCAATCAAAATGGCATTTACATACCTGGACGAAGAAATGGTGAAGAAAATACTAGTCACTTTGATAAGACCAAGATTGGAATATGCAGTGACGATGTGGTCACCAAGTACAAAAAATATATTAAAAAAACTTGAAAGAATACAAAGGACAATTACAAAATTAGCACCAACACTCTCAGAACTATCATATGAATAGAGACTAACAAAACTTGAACTACAGACATTACAGCAAAGAAGAGAGAGAGAAGACTTGATAACTATTTATAGAATCATGAAAGGCATAGAAACTATTGATAGAGAGGATCTAATAAAATGGGACAGTAGAAATACAAGAGGACGCGGAAAGAAAATCAAGACAGTTATAGAAGAGACCTGAAAAAGAATAGCTTTCCCCACAGAGTGAAAGACATTTGGAACAAATTGGAAGAAAAAGTGGTGTGTGCAAAAACAATTCATGAATTTAAAAACAGTTTAGATAAAATGAGATATGAAGACGGGACAACACGAGCATAGCTCCCCTTCCCGTAAAATACAACTAGGTAAAT
>NC_134791.1:13094144-13096644 GCF_046742065.1 Oratosquilla oratoria | reverse complement strand
AAGTTAAGTATTTAGCTTGTACTAAAAGCTGGACGAGCAGCATTGAGAAACGCGAAGCGTGCATTTGTTGTACTACGCAATAGAGTGTGTTTGTTTGACAGTTGCGTAAACACACATACCTTTGCCCTCATTACTGTGAAATCGCCTTCCAGGAATACCCAAACCTGTTCTGTGTTTTCTTCCGAGCAAGGACGCGCAAAATTGCGCAATATGTAAGATGAGCCTTCTGGATATGATTCTTTTATGTTAACTTCACTGTTGTTCCGATCGTCGTCGTGTTCTTGCATCAGTCTCTGTTATGCGTAGAGTTACCTTCAGGCGCTATGTATAATATGCAAACCTGTCCTCATTACGACTGTCCAGGAGGGAGAATTTATTTTTCCTTACATCCGCGAGCCTGGCGCCACAAAACAAGTCGGGTAGAGCCAAACAGGAAGTGTCTTGCACGCCTGATTGCACATTTCAAGAACATCACCGCATCACAATGGTTGAGAAAGGCTCAAGTACCGCCCCCCAGCACCCAGATGGTACTGACATAAAAACTTTCAACACGATGACCATGTTTTTACCTCTCCTCTCTTAGTCCTAAGAATATTATTTACTTGTTTTCTATAGCCATTTAGTAGTTGTTCAGGATGTAACTGGGCCACGTGGGGACAAGAGGCTGTGGAGAAGCGTGGGCGGCTGGGCTGGGGCAGGTCAGGGTCACAAACATCAAAGAAATAAAAAAGGAGGAAAAGTGGCACCAAAAGCTTTTCTCCTCGAGTGTTGATTTCGTCGGACTTGTAAACAAAATCATACCAACACAGATTTGAATGCATGCGCACGCATACATACGCTAATACACACACAAACGAACGCCCTATTCCGGGAAGGTAGTAGTTGTCGATCACGAATCCAGTCCATGATCCGAGACCATTATAAATATCTTTCTCTCTCTCTCTCTCTCTCTCTCTCACACACACACACACACACACAGGTGAACACGAATTGTGTGTGTGTGTGTGTGTGTGTGTGTGTGTGTGTGTGTGCATATGTGTGTGTGTGTGTGTATGTGTATACATGTGTGTGTGTGTGTGTGTACATATGTGTGTGTGTGTGTGTACATATGTGTGTGTGTGTGTGCGTGCCTCTGTGTGTGTGTGTGTGTATGCGTGCCTCTGTGTGTGTGTGTGTGTGTGTGTGTGTGTGTGTGTGTGTGTGTGTGTGTATGTGTGTGCACGCGTGTGTGTGAATGTGGATGTGTGTGTGCGTGCGTGTGCGCGTGTGTGTGTGCGCGTACAGTGTGCACACCCATGTACCCACAATGACATACGTGCAAGGCTCATTGAGACCCTGGAGCGGGGCATGCGAGCCGTCCAGTAATGCGCACCAGGCGCACTTGCAGGTACTTTTAGCGGCCACGAATGACGTGAGTTCGGCGAGGGAAGGTCGACAACTACGTAAGCTCCGAGGTAAGGACGAGGGAGGGAGGGTACTACTTTTGCAGGAATGTGCTCCTGGTATGCGATCTTCTCTCCCCTCGCTGACGTGGGTACGTGCGTTGTGCATCCGTATGCGTGAGCGGGTGAGAAAGAGTGGATGGGGTGAGGAGAGAAAAAGAGGGGAGAGAGGAAATGAGAGGGAGAGAAAGGAAGAGAAATAATGTGGGCACATGGGCAGACACTCTCTCTCTTATTATTATTTCCCCTTTCTCTCTCTCTCTCTCTCTCTCTCTCTCTCTCTCTCTCTCTCTCACACACACACACACACACACACACGCACCTAAACTAGGTAGAATAATTGACGAGGAAGAGACAGGACCTCACAATCACTATTTTTTCTGTATACTTCAATTAGGTAAACACGCACACACACACACAGTTTTCCACACAGAGTGGTGGATGTCGGGAACAAATTGCACAAAACAATAGTGTGTGCAAACACCATACAAGAATTACAAAGACGGGACACTAAGAGCATAGCTCCACTTCCCGTATAATACAACTAGGTAAATACACGGCAGAGTACTGTATCCGTGGGATGACCATGTATACCACAATGAAGTGTAGGGAATTGGTATGGTTGCCGGTGGTGCCACAAATGGTAGGACGCAGTGCAACAAAGTCAGGCTGATATGAGGTCAGTGATGGCATTCCTTCCGAGTTTGTCTGAGGTCCTGACCCACCACTTCCTCATGCTCCCTAGTGGTATGGGGTCCGAACGTCACTTGACACAACTGACCTTGGCTGCTTAATCCTCCATAAACAGTCTCCTTTTTATTGTTGTGGTTTTTAATGTTGTTGTTGTTGTGGGCCTTACTGTTGTTGTTGTTACTGTTGTAGTCCTTACTGTTGTTGTTGTGATCCTTACTATCGTTGTTGTTGTTGTTGTCGTCTCTGTTGTTTTTGCTGTTGTAGTGGTTTTTATTGTTATTGTTGTTGGTCGTCTTATAAAGCGTTTTGGACCCTCTCCAATTCATGTTATGGATGTGCAAGCGGCCTCTCCTCGCTGGACCGAC
>NC_134791.1:13081644-13086644 GCF_046742065.1 Oratosquilla oratoria | reverse complement strand
GTGTGTGTGCGTGTATGTACGCGCGCGCTCACGTGAAGGCGACGTGCGTTTGTGCAGGGCACTATAACTGTGTTCGGGGTCAAGAACAGCCACTCACAACAATCGATGGGGGAGAGGGGAGAAGGAGGAGGAGGAGGAGGGGGGTGGGGTCTCTCTGTGTATACATGTGGTGCTGGTCATTTGAATTTCTCCAGCCCTTTCGGAACGACAAGTACTATATCAACCACTTTGTGTCCTGGATGCCATCAAGCCAGGAGACAAGCAGTACAGATGATGATGATGATGGTGATAATGAATAATAATAATGATAATAATAATAATAATAATAATAATAATAATAATAATAATAATAATAATAATAATAATAATAATAATAATAATAATAATAATAATAATAATAATAATAATAATAATAATAATAATAATAATAATAATAATAATAATAATAATAATAATAATAATAATAATAATAATAATAACAATAAATAATAATAATAATAATAATAATAATAATAATAATGCTAACAATAAGTAATGATATTAATAATAATAATAATAATAATAATGTGTATACATTGTGACGAATGTGGATAGGAGGTAAGGGAACACGGGCTGAGGGAAATACTTTTATTCCCAAATTCCAATCTAACAATAGATCTAGACAAAATCTGATCGTCCTCCAACATTCGTCTTGCGACTTCCACAGGTACGAAAATAAAGGACCTTTTAATCAAGAAAAAAGACCCAACCACAAATACAAACAGCGTAGTTTACGAAATCCCGTGTGGTGGATGTGACAGAAAATACATCGGTGAAACCGGCAGAGGCTTAGACACCAGATTGAAAGAACACCGAGCAGATGTAAGGCACCACAGGGTTAGTAGTGCATTAGTTAACCATGTCGATGAAAGAGGCCATCTACCAAAATGGGACCAGGCAAGAATTCTCATGGATAACATTACACGGCAGGAAAGAAAGGCGATGGAGTCCGTTTTTATCAACATCCATGATAACATCAATAAGAGAACTGGGGATTTAATATGGGCTAAAGCAGCAGCACACTTTATCGTAATGAATAATAAACACAGAGCCCCTGATCCAGACGGACGTTTCAGCCACGCGAACAACAGGAGGATACTTGGTCCACCCGCTGTGACAATCCGCCACACCGACAGATGAGGTCGAGTGGGGGACCAACCTGACACTTTGCCACGTTCCTTCTTTTGCCATATATATTGACCAACTTGACTTCAAACTATGTTCCTCTGAAGAAGCCACTCAGGCGAAACTAGTCAGGAATAAAAGTATTTCCCTCAGCCCGTGTTCCCTTACCTCCTATCCAAATAATAATAATAATAATAATAATAATAATAATAATAATAATAATAATAATAATAATAATAATAATAATAATAATAATAATAATAATAATAATAATAATAATAATAATAATAATAATAATAATAATAATAATAATAATAATAATAATAATAATAATAATAATAATGGTAATAACAATAATAAAGATAATAATAGTATTAATCGTAATAATAATAATAATAATAATAATAATATCATTATCATTATTACTATTATTATTACTATTATCATTATTATTGTTACCATAATTATTATCATTATCATTATTATCATTATTATCATTATTATTATTATTACAATTATTATCATTATTATTATCATCATTACTATTATCATCATCATTATTATTATAATTGATAATGCCAAACTATAGTAATGGTGTTCATTTTCTGAGGACTGCGTACGCGTAGGGGGTGGGGGTGGGTGGTTGGGCTGGGTACGCACACCCATCGTAATGTGCTGGGAGGTGTGCAAGAACCTGTTCCTAAGTGGTGGTGGTGTGCCGGACGTGTATGGAGTTTGAGCATCCTTAGGGAATGAGGACGTGCGCCCTCTGCGGCCCGTCAAGGATTAGAAAGCAAGATGAGGAAAGTAAACACACCGAAGGTGAAAAATGGCCGGAGAGAAAACGGGCGCGACCAGGATCGGTGCGATCCGTGGGGGGTAAATGAGGAATTGAAGTAATGATGAATTTGAGGGAGTCGGGTGAGGTGAAGACTGGTGTAGGAAATAGGGGTAAGAGGTAAGAGGAACTATTAAGAAAATATATGTGTGTGTTTTTCTCAAAGAGAAAGAATAGAATGATAACTACAGTATGCCTTTGTAGTAATTCTCCCGTTCCTTTGGTTTTCTGGTCTGATCAAATTGTAATGTATATATATATATATATATATATATATATATATATATATAAAATATATATATATATATTTATATATATATATATATATATATATATATATATATATATATATACATGTATGTGTGTATGTGTGAGCTTGTATGTATACCATCACATGAACTCCAGTTAAATTCACAAAAATTTTAATAGTTGCCATCCACTTCTCCATGTCTGTTCAATTCAACTTGGCCGATATCAAATGACATCCACCGGTTGGGTACAAATCTTGAATAAACTGATACATTAACTCAATGAAAAATTATGATATATTACAAAAAAATATGTACCTCAGTAAGATAAGAGAATCAAAAGAACGGAGTAACGTGGCGCGTGTCGGGAAAGTACGGTAGCGGGCACTGGTTCCTAAGGCACTCCGCTCCTAGCTGGTCCCGGTGTAACACGCCAAAGTATACCCCTAGTCCAGACTATACGTGAGGTTAAAGCTGCCTATACCCCAGGTATATTTTGGCCTAAGACAATTTATACCCCGAGGTATACTCTGGCCTGGGAAAAGCTATACCCGGGTTTATTCTAGTCGTGGTTTAGTATGGTCTGTTAGACCGGGTCTACTCCCATCAGGGAGCCTAGCGTTCCCTTGTACCGGGAACTTTGTGCTATATGTAGCTTAAGTCTAAAATTAGTCAAGATTAATCTTAACCCCGTGGTAACCTTTGAAGGTTTCCACGTGGCAAGCAGCAGGTAATCTTATTGTCCTTCTTAGGCAGTAGTTCTTAAAGTTTTTCAGCCTCGATTCGCCAAAGTTCAATTCCAAGTGAACCTGCTTATCCCTCTCAAATAACAGCCTCCTGCTCCCGACTTTTATCTTTTAATTTGCTATTAAAAACAGGATAGCTGTGAAAATACAGCTAAATTCTAGGGACTATTTCCATTTCCATTTTCAGTAAATGAATTAATAAAGTACAATGCTCACCATTCAGTGCACGGAATTATTAACTTAATATTTTCCAGGATGACTTTTGGGATACTCCAAGAACCGGTTTCGTTATTCCATGGGGGTACTGAGACACTAAGAACACCTGTTCTACGGGGATAAATTCAAGATGAGCTTCTTCAATACAGCGATACATTGTATAGATTCTGTTGCGGCACACGACTCACAATTTCATAATGTAACTAAAGGAAATACTAAACCCCTTGGAACAGGGTCTCGACCGATCGATACGTTATTCAGGTCGGGGTACCCGTTGCCACAGATTATTCTTATTTTCTATTTTCTAATACGCCATCAAATTGAATACGTTTTAAGATCCCTTCACCATCATCACCCTCCCACCGCCTTCCCCCTTCCCCTCCCCTTTCCACCCCCCTCCGCTCCCTCTCCCCCTCCTCCTCTTTCCTAGCATCCTGATTTGCTGACGACGCAGGGATTAACGGTCCCAAGCGATAAAGAGAGCCAGTCATTTTCGAGAGAAGAATGGGGAGAAGGAGAGGGACGGGGATGAGATAGGGGAAAGTGGGAGGAGGTAAGGAGCAAGGGTTGAAAAAGGGGAAGGGAGAAAGTGGAGAGGGTAGGGAAGGGGAGAGGGTTAGGGAAGGGAGGGAGAAGGAGGAATGAAAAAGGGGAAGGTGGGAGGGGAGAAGAAAAGGCACAGGAATGAAAAAAAGGGGCAGTGAGATGAGGTGGGAGAGAGGAGAAAAGAGAGGGGGAGAGGAGGAGAGAGGGCCGGGAGGGTGGGAGGGGACCTGGACCGAATGGCGCATCAGAATTTACGCAACAGAATCGGGTGGGGTGGGGAGGGCGAGTCTGCCGGTACAGATATGCGCATTAGAGGTGGTGGTGGTAGTTCGCTTCTCCATCTCTTCCTCCTCTTCCTCCTCCACCTCTTCCTCCTCCTCCACCACCTCCTCTTCCTCCTCCACCTCTTCCACCTCCGGCATTCTGTGTAATTTCAGTCCCAGTCTCAAACTTGATCAAGATTTCTTCGAACGTTTAACGACGAGTTTTTTATTTATTTATTTATTTATTTATTTATTCTTTTTTATTCGAACAGTACATGGAATACGCAGAACATGACGAACGTCTCCCAAGACTAAGGAATATAAAACACATTTAAGAGTAATTAAACAATAAATTCTCAAAAAAAAGTAATTTAATTTGAACGGCACATTTTCCTGGACAAGCTTGGCTCTCCTGGATATTGGTTTTAATACGACGATTAAGACGCCACCCACTACCAGATGGAACATCTGTGGACGAACATTGTGATCTAACTGTACACCTTGTTTCGTTGTTCAGTTATCGTAATACATAGAGCATGTACACAAATTAGGCGTTCTGTACATTTTGGTCTATGGAGTGGTCATATCCAACGCGTCTTGAGCCAAGGCTTCAGCCACTCTTGTAGACTCTTATACTCGCCCTTTATCTACAACTTAGACCCGGTCTAGCGTCCTTTATAGAAATCGACCCTGGGTCACGATCGACTGAGGCCCTTTTCCACCCCGGGTCCGCTTCTCGGGTGAATAAAATCCCCTAACGCTGGGCGGAAGAAATGATGAAGGATGCAAGAGTACATCCCTTGGGGAGAGAGGGGAATGGGGATAGTGTGAGGCTTTCTGGTGGAGAAAGAACAGACAGAGAGAGAAAGAGAGAAAGAGAGAGAGAGAGAGAGTGACTGAGTGAAGGGAGGGAAAGAGAGTGGGAGAGAGAGGGGGGAGTGAAGGGAGGGAGAGAGAGTGGAAGAAGTGAAGGGAGGGA
>NC_134791.1:13074144-13076644 GCF_046742065.1 Oratosquilla oratoria | reverse complement strand
GATCCTCCTATTTCCTTTGAAATTTATATCATTATCTATAAGTTATATATGTCATGTTTCTATCAATACTTGTAATTTAATGTTTTCGCTAGTTTCTAAAACTCACAAAGGCCGATATCAAGATACAGAGATGAGCTACCACCCTTCCACCCAATACTAGAAGCAAAGTATTAGAAACAAAGCTCTAGAAGGAAATCGTGTTGAATATCTGACCTAGCTTATTTTTAACTCTGCCAGCGGACTATCCTTACTGAACAAAATCACAATAATACTAAATAATTGTTGCCTCGAATATAAGCCTCCCCAAGAAGAGACATTGGACTGTTTTCTGTATTGTGCGAGTGTGGGCCTCTACGAGTATGTCACCGGCCGGTACGAGGAAAAGGAGGGGAATATCAATCTGTTGTCACGTGAAATTACGGAGAGAAACTAATCAGGGATGATAAAGATAAATCTTGGACTCGATCCGTAGACCGAATACCAGCCCTCGGGGGTGCCCCTTCAGATGGGATTTGAAGACAAAAAGCGAGGAGATAAACCTCTCCGACGTACGTCTAATGATCTAGCTTGATTTGTAGAGAGCAAGAGCAACTATCCCACCCTTTCTGTCGAGCAATGCTGCTTCGTGTTGACCACAACGAAATCAACAAAGTGATCATTTCGGTGTGAAAGAGTTAACAGCCCTTCGGAAATATCGATTACATATTATGTTATACTCTCAATATCCTGTGCAGGGCTCAAGGCACGCAGCGGAAGGCGGAATAAGGGGTGGGGTGAACCCTCGGAAAAATTGTTAAGAGGATTCTCTACATCAAAGGAGTTTAAATCTGCTAGACGAGACTCGAGCAAGGTGGCTAGGGTATTCCTGGCGTGCCACAGGTCACTGAGGTCACTTCGCGTGACCTAATGAAGTTCCAGACAGGCATTCTCCTTGACCCCCTCGGTACGACCACACACACACACACACACACACACACACACACACACACACACACACACACACACACACACACACACACACACACACACACACACACACACACACACACACACACACACACACACAGCTGAAGGGACAAAGACCACGTGGCTTTTAATACTGAGAGAGCATGGAGAGGGTATTGCAAGTTTGTATCCCCACTAAAGTTTCATAGATCCTTCAGAGCTCATTTCCTTGTCAGATTCAAGAAAAGCTAGGACTCATTATCACTCCAATGGGTCGTTGTGGCATGTTCAGCTTCGATCCCCGGCTCGCAAGTACGAAGATTCTGGTTCGGTCTGCCTCTTGTACTGGCAGTCCCAGCACATAGAGTAAAGGTGAAGCCTTTGGCCGCAGCTACGCGCTTCCAATGAAGGGGTATTTTATAAGCACAGACTTGTTCAAGAAGAGTAGAAGGAAAGGATCACAGTCAATAGATAGATAATAGGTACATAAACAAACAACGAATAAACAAACAGGGAAGTAAATAAGTATATGATTAAATAAATGTATATAAGTAAATAAATATATTAATAAAAGTCTAAATAGATTACTAAACCCACAAAGGAAAAAGAAGAAAAAAATAAGCAAATAAAGAAGAGGAGGAATCGAAGCTGGAGAAGGAGAAAAGGAAAAAGGTGCGGACAAAGATGACGACGATGAAGAGGAGAGCAAAAGGATGAGGATGGGAGAGCAGGAGGATAAAGGAGGAGGAGGACGGAGGAGGATGGAGGAGAAGAGTAAGAGGAGAAGGAGGAGGAGTGGAGGAGGTCTCCTTTCAAGTGGACGTTATGGTTACCGACTCGGATGACGATTGACCAACCTTCCGTTTTCCAGTTCTCAATTCCAGTTTCATTCCCTCGTCCACTACCAAACCCTCCCGGAATCCCTCTCCTTCCACCTCCAGGAACCGAAATGGGAGAAAAATGGGACCAAGACTGAAAACAATTAGCCGTTGTGTCTCTGGCGAGCTTTGGCAAGAATCCCTTGGGACTGGATATAAGAAAGGCGCTCTCAGGGTGTTCCAGAAGACACAAGTATCCTTCCCTCCCTCCGCTGCAGAACCTTCCTTCGTCGGGAATCGAACGTCGAGAACTTTCCTTGAATTGAAAGCGTCACCATGTTGCTCAGGTGAGGTCAACGAAGATCCGTTCCCCGACTAGCGCCAGGTGATTTTATTCAGCTTGAGGCAGGACTCCAAGGGTAAACGCCATTTGAGGAAGAAGCCTGTTTTCAAATGCACGTCTGGTAAAAGGCTTGTTTATCAAATGGTGCTTACTCTCCCACAACTCTTGGAGGCTGGCACCTTCAAACACCTCCTTTCAAACTGGGACCCTCCAATTTTCTGAATAAAATCGCCCCAGCGCTAGCCAGAATAGAATTGTGAAAGTGTGACCGGCCACTAACACGTTACGACCACTAGAGTAAGATTAATCCATTCATTATAATGTTAAGGTTTAAAATGCAGAAGTACTTATCTTTTATTCAGTACTCAAGAAGGTAGCCCCAAAGATTCCTTAT
>NC_134791.1:13044144-13069144 GCF_046742065.1 Oratosquilla oratoria | reverse complement strand
TTCCACGTTTAACAAACTCGTTTGGGACTCGCCAGAATAAGGTACATACAGACTGCTACGGTACGTCAGGAGTTTAATGCTATGTCATGCCTCATCGCGCCCAATCATAAGTCCCTGTGGCACCTCGCTGTTGGGCGGGCACATCTGGTCTTTCTCCTCTGCGTGTCCTTCCCAGGCAGCCGCCGCCGCCACCGCCGTTACCAGCCCCTGAACTCTTGAGCTTCCCTCGTGGTTCTTCCAGTCGCTGGACAAAAGGGTCATAGTGAAGGTCAAGGGCAGCAGGTCCTTTGCTCCTCCTCCTCTCCTCTTTTTCCTTACCTTCCTCCCTCTTCTCCTTATCCTCTTCTTCCAATTCCCTCACTCACTTTTCCACCATACCTGTGCCACATTGCACACCTGCATTCCCTAATCCTACCTTGTACCTACACCTGCTGCTCTCACCCTACACCTGCTCGATACTCCTACAGGTGTCGAGTGGACGTCTCCACTTGAACTCGCCTGTACACACCAGCAGGAGAGACACCACGTCATGCGGCTCCTAAAGAACCCTCCACGAGGCTTCTGGACACTCCCTGAGAGGCCTTCCTCCCCAGTCTCCCTCACAGAACCTCCGCAACGTCCCCCTGGAGGCTCTGCAGGCCTCCTCTGTGCCCCCGCCTCCGCTCTCTCCTTCAGGAACCCGTCCATCCCTCCACGGGAGTCTTACGCCACACGCCACACATGCCTTCATACTCATTATGGTCTACTGCATCCTCCCCACATCAACTTCGATTTGTTACTCCCACATCCTGAACATCCTTGCCATCATTCTCCTCTATCTCGTCACCCGTGTTTCGTATTCTCTTCCATCTCGTCTTCCTTCCTCCTCGTCCTCTTCTTCGTCCTCTTCTTCTTTCCTTTCCAAAACATCACTCCCATTGCATCCTTATCTTTATTATTATTTGTTTATCGTTGTTTGCTACTTGTATTTTATTTATGACGATGCTTCAAGAGTTGAAAATAAAGCGACGCGAAGACGTTAGGTGTGTTTTGATTTCGTTCCTGTGAAGGGGGCAGATTGCGCACGCCCATCACTGAAGGAGCCGGAGACCTACTGGAGTAAGAACAACACCGCCTGCCAAGCATAACATAAAAGGAGAGGGCGGCACTACACGTCGAATTGATATTAATCTAAGTAAAAGATATACATATATATATTTATTTTATTCTATTGACTAATTGATTGATTGACTGATTAATCTATTTAATTGATTTTTCATTTATTCAATCTATTTTATCTTATTCTAATTTTAATACTATTATCATTATCATTATTATTACTAATATTATTGTTGTTGTTTCTATTATATGCATCATTTCTGGATGACGCCAGACGATTCTATTCAATTGATGAGGAGAGCGAGTCAAGTTTAATGACAAGTTTACACTTCAGCTGAATAAAATGGCCTGCTAATGATTAAGAGAGAGAGAGAGAGAGAGAGAGAGAGAGAGAGAGAGAGAGACAGAGAGAGGAAGAGATAGACAGAGAGAGGAAGAGAGAGACAGAGACAGAGAGAGAGAGAGACAGACAGAGAGAGGAAGAGAGAGACAGAGAGAAGGAGAGGGAGAGGGAGAAAGAGAGAGAGAGGGAGAGAGATAGATAGAGGGAGAGAGATAGATAGAGGGAGATTAATAGAGAGAGAGAGAGAGAGAGAGAGAGAGAGAGCGAGAGCGAGAGAGAGAGTTAATCCTTCCAGTATTTGCTTGATTTTAAATACGTATTTTGAACTACCTCCCTTACAAAAGGGAAAGGGCACTCGTATATGTATGTATGTATGTGTGTATGTATGTATGTATGCATGTATGTATGTATGTAAGTGTATATGTATGTGTGTGTGTATGTATGTATGTATGTATGTATGTATGTATGTATGTATGTATGTGAGTGTGTATGTATGTATGTGTGTGTGTGTATGTATGTATGTATGTATGTATGTGTGTGTATGTATGTATGTATGTATGTATGTATGTATGTATGTATGTATGTATGTATGTATGTATGTATGTAAGTATGTAAGTTTGGACATGTCTCTTCTGAAGGGGACCTCGGTTTGATTGTGCTCTCTCTCTCTCTCTCTCTCTCTCTCTCTCTCTCTCTCTCTCTCTCTCTCTCTCTCTCTCTCTCTCTCTCTCTCTCTCTCCTTTGACGGGGTCCTGATCCACGGCGACCTCATTCAAAAGCTAAACCCCTCTCTTAACCAAACAAAACAAGCTGGACACGTGTCTGGGAGATTAAGACAAAACTAACAGGTTTTTGTGCACTCACACACACACACACACACACACACACACACACACACACACACACACACACACACACACACACACACACACACAACACACATTCTCTCAGCCACCACGATTCCTCAGTGAACATAATAAACTTCCCTCCCATTAGCCACGACGGAATAAACAAGCCACGTCACAGGATTAAGAAATATATATTATTGATTTATTTTCCTTTCTCTTAAAAATAAAAAAGAAAGAAAAAAATAATTCGTGGTCCGTCATGGAGAGTCCTTCTCCCGTTGTTCAGCACACTTTCGTTAATAAAGAATTACCGTAACTTATATATATATATATATATATTTATATATATTTATATATATATATATATATATATATATATATATATATATACATAAATTTATACATATATTTGTACGTATATATATATATATATAATATATTTATATATATATATACATATATGTGTATATATATGAATATATAAAGATTACAAAGGATTACAAAGGCGGAGCATGCCGACAGGAGACCTTTTGGTCCATATCTAGGTCGGATGCGAAAAAAAATCATAATGATAATAATAAAAGAATAAATAAAAACTATAATAATGTAAATAACAAATAAAATACATAAATAAATGCATAGGTATAGTTAAATAATAAACAAACAGGTAAATAGTAAATAATAATAAATTGACATATAACTAATAATAAATGAAAATCAGACAGACAAATGATGACAAAACAAAAACAAATAATATAAAATAAATTATAATCATTACAGCATCTTGCTTAGGTGTTTATCTAAATGATTCTTAAAGCTTCGAACTGAACTACATTGCACTACCTGTGCAGGAAGTTTATTCCATTCATTAACTACACGGTTGGCAAAGTTGTTTCTACCTACTTCCAAATTGAATCTATTTCCGGACAGTTTGAGACCATTGTTTCTTGTCTGATTCTCATTCAATGTGAAAATTTTGTCACTTTTGATGTTGTCAATTCCCTTTAAAATCTTAAAGACCTGTATCAAGTCACCTCTGAGTCTACGCTTTTTAAGGGAAAACAGATTCATATGTTTTAGTCGATTTTCGTATGATTTATTTTTGATATTTGGAATCAGTTTTGTGGCTCGCCGTTGTATATATATATATATATATATATGTATATATATATATATATGTATATGTATATATATATATATATGTATTGTATATATATATATAATTATATATATGTGTATATATATATATATATACATATATTATACATATATTATATATACATATATATGATATATATACATATACATATATATATACACACATATACATATATATATATGTATATATATACATATATATAATATATATACATATATGTATACATATATATATACATATACATATGTGTATATATATATATATATATATATATATATATATATATATAAATTACCATTTTGAGCTTCACCTATCCCTCCTTACTGCTATCCTTTACTACCTTCTTCAGCGTGATATTGACCCCTATGGATAGAGGCTTTTTTTTAATAATATCAAAGAGAGCCAACCGGATATATATACAATAAATAACTTATCAGAACCGTGGTTACACTACTCCTGCACATAACTTGGCCGACACTCTGTCTGGGTTCTGGATTTCATCTTCCCTGTGCGCCCCCGAGTACGTGAGGGTAGTGTGACCACGGTGGAAGGCACTTACCTGGCGTGATCGAGGGAGTAGGTGGTGGAGGAAATGGCGGAGGCGTAGGTCGTGCTGTGTTCTTCGAGGAAGATGCGGATCTCCTCCTCATGAAGGCCTTCCTGAAGGAGGAACAAGAAGAGGCGGAGGGGGAGGACAACAAGGGAAAGATTAGGGTCAGCAGTTGGTGCAATCCTTGCTTCTCTTTCTCTCTCTCCTCAGAATTGTGTGTGTGTGTGTGTGTGTGTGTGTGTGTGTGTGTGTGTGTGTGTGTGTGTGTGTGTGTGTGTGTGTGTGTGTGTGTGTGTGTGTGTGTGTGTGTGTGTGTGTGTGTGTGTGTGTGTGTGTGTGTGTGTGTGTGTGTGTGTGTGTGTATCCTTATTCCTAGATTATAATCTTGACTGGCTTGGCAAGTGCCGATATTAAGATATACATAGGCCCGCGTCACGTGAACGGTGGACGTTACAAGAACAACTTCGACAATCCTTTCACTCTTACTCGCGACTAATTGGACCTCGCACTCCTGCTCACGGTTTGTCCAACTGGTCCGGATGCTTCAGCCAGAACAAAATCATTAGTCTATTCTTCATGACCTGATAAGGTTGAGCTTACTTGTGCCACGATGTACAGGTGGAGGAACTCTTTCGGGTAGTCCTGCTTGGTGAGCCCCTGGAGAATCTCCGAGAGGAAGATCGAGGTTTCGTCCACACGTACTATGACCACACCGACTGGCATCTCCTCGTCGGCCTTCGGTGGAAAAAGGTAATAATTATGGTATTCACTTAAGATAAAGAATGATTACTTTAATAAAATTCGCATATATGAATCAACTCCTTCCATTACTTTATATATTTACATATACATACATACACACACACACACACACACACATATATATATATGCAAAGTAGACCACTTGGAAAAAGAAACTAACGAAGCAGAGCGCTTTCGTATATTACATCTTCAGTGCAACAAGTACTTGTTGCACTGAAGATGTAATATACGAAAGCGCTCTGCTTCATTAGTTTCTTTTTCCAAGTGGTCTACTTTGCATAAGTGAACACACGTACCCGTGTTTATTAGCAACATATATATATATATATATATATATATATATCTATATATATGTATATATATATATATAAACATACATATATATATATATATATGTGTATATATATATATATATATATGTGTGTGTGTGTGTGTGTGTGTGTGTGTGTGTGTGTGTGTGTGTGTGTGTGTGTGTGTGTGTGTGTGTGTGTGTGTGTGTGTGTGTGTGTGTGTGTGTGTGTGTGTGCGTGTATACATACAGTAGTTTTTTTTTGTGTGTGTATTATATCCTATTTGTTTCCGCATGCAATATTATCATATCTTACCTACCAGTTCTAAAGGTACCCCGGGATCATAGCGGCACGTCTCCTGTCTTCCAAGAACCTCGATTATGTTATAGACGTCATTTGCGATCTGTGCCATGACCAGAACCATTGGCATTGTGGCCTCCCCTTCCTCTGGCTTGTAGGTCAGCTGGATCGAATTGCCCATCTGGATGCTTCCTGGAAGTGAAAAGGAAGGGCTTTTGTGGCTGCTGGCTTGTGTGTTTGTTTACTTGCCTATTCTATTAATTTTATTCTATACTATTAAAAAAAATTCTACTTCTTTTTTCTATATTTTGCTGTATCCGAAATGTTTTGCCTTTGTATTTCAGTTCATTGTAAGGTGGTAGGAAAATAATATGTGATTAAAGACTTGTAAAAACAACGAAAAAGGATGAGCGTGTTGGCTCCAAGTGTGACAAAAGTGAAAGGAAAAGAAAAGCAGAAGTGCCGGAGAAGGAGGCAAGTGAGCGGGGGACAAACAGGAAAGTATGAGGAAAAGGCCTAAGACCATGTGTTCCAAATGGGAAGGATATACACAAACGATGTTATCTTTAAAGCTATATCAAAAGTATTTATGCAACAAAGTGTCTGAATATTCACGTTTTGATGGCAATACACTGGAACTTAGTTTTACAATTCCTGAACGATGAGGGAAACGAACCTGGTTTAGAGCTGGTGTATACCACGAAATTCGAGAAAAAATCCACGTAGACACTGTCTTTGGGTGCCACATCACTCCAACCCTCCGCCCGCCATGCATGCAACAAAGATCCAGCACGGCCAAGCACTACACCGCCTACAAAGGAAAGGGACACAACTTTCCGATAAATCAAGTCACGTTCAGACGTACACGTAGAAACAGTGGCCTGTCTACATTTTCCTTGTGGTATATTCACAACAAATTCCAGGTGTCATTCCTCATCAAGCTTAACTAAGCACAGAAACCAGACCTTTAAAAGCGTTGTATATATCAAACGGTTCTTCTTCCTCGTCAAGGTCGACTTCATTCTCTTCGGATGTTCCAGAAACTGCCTCTTCTAGAGCAGCGGCAAGAGCAGAAGCTTTTGTAGAGGGAGGAGGGGCGAGAACGAGCGAGTATGGGATGGCTGAGAGAATTTTCTTCAAGATTTTCTCTTCTGTGACCAGAGTAACGTAATAATCAAATGTTCTGAAGAAGAAGAAAAAACGCACCATTGTACAAATTGTACTAAGTTGTTGCTTTCATCTTAACGTCTATACAGAATCTGCAGTAAGCCTCACCAAAATTTACCTAAATCTAAATCAATAAACTTGGGGATCTAAATCAAGTTTGCTACATGATCCTTTTAGGACAACTGGAACTACATATTTTTACCAAAGCGGTATGTGTTGTGTGGTGTTGTCACCCAAATTGTTCACAGCGGCCCGGTAACGGACACACAAAAACTTTAGATCCGGAGAGTTCTAAAGCAAGAGCCCGAAGGAAGGTTCTACTCACAGATCGAAGACGACAGCAAAGTCCTCTGGTGGCAGAGTTGCAAGATGAGCCTCCACTCTCCGATCCTCCAAACAATTACCGTTGGGGCACCACTTGTGTAAAACCTGCGGAACCATATCAAAGAACGCACCCGTCAACAAAGCGTCGACTCGTAGACAAATATTCATATCACACGTACGTACGTGTGTGTGTGTATGTGTGATTCACCATGGTCTTGGATCACGTGTTGGACTCGTGATCGACAGTTATTAACCTCCCAGATGAGAGCTCAGAGCTCCTATGACCGAGAGTTGGAGTAACACCCTGCAGCGAAGCGATACTGAAATTATTTCAGCCCTGGGCGGGAGTCGAACCCGGACCGCCGTAGTGGCAGGCGAGAACTCTAACCACAGCGCCACGAGGTGTGTGTGTGTGTGTGTGTGTGTGTGTGTGTGTGTGTGTGTGTGTGTGTGTGTGTGTGTGTGTGTGTGTGTGTGTGTGTGTGTGTGTGTGTGTGTGTGTGTGCGCGCCCGCGCGCGCGTGTGTGTGCGTGCATGCGTGAGCTTTACCTTAACTGAGGTGTATCCAATTTTGCAGGCAGCATGGAGGAAGGTGTTCAGCTTCTCCGTAAATGTTTGTCGGGGACCGAGCACAATTATGTGAACTTCTGAAAAAAAAAAAAAGTTAAGCGAGAACTTATAGAAGAATAAAACAAAACAAAACAAAACGTGACGGAAACAAATACAATCAGTAGATATAAAAAGACAGAAATTTACAATACCTGGTTTAGAATCAGGACACACACACACATAGACTCACAGACACACAGACACACACACACACGCACACGGCTCGGTGGCGGATTGGTAAAGCACTGGCCTCACAAATCAGAGAACCGGGGTTCGATTCCCCGGTCGGGCGGAGATAAGTTGGGTTTGTCTCCTTTCACGTGTAGCCCCTGTTCACCTAGCAGCGAGTAGGTACGGGACGTTAGTCAAGGAGTTGTGACCTTGCTGTCCCGGTGTGTGGTGTGTGAGTGGTCTCAGACCTACCCAGAGATCGGCTAATAAGGAGCTCTGAGCTCACTGCCGTAGGGTGGTGTCTGGCTGTCTCGACAGAGACTGCAGCAGATCAGATCCGAGGTGAATACACACACAAACGCACACACAGACACACAAACTCACAAACACACAAACACACAATAAGTCACTGCAATATTTACGTAAATGTCACATTACAAATGTTAATATAGTAGGTCAGGTAATCCTGTTCAGTTTAAGAAGTTCCTCATTGAAGAAGTGGTATTATGTTATCAATACTGTTGGCTTCCACTGAAAAATGTATTCACATTCGGTGGTCGTCAATGTATCAACTGAAAATGTTATTCAACGATATCATTTTATTCAATTACCGTGTGTTTTGGCATCCTCAGCTTGAACAGTGATGGAGGTCACGATGAGAGTTAAGAGGGTACATATTACAAGGTGAAAGACTGAAACTGGAACCAGAGTACTTTTCTCCATTGCTAATACACCGCGACTCGAGGTCGACTGCCTATGCAAATGGATGTTCCAGGATAAACAGCACAGAAACTGTAGGGAACTGTACCCTTACTTAAAACCCGAAAATTAACTACGTGTGTATACGTTTAGAATATGCTGCAGTTAAGGAAATTGTGTACTGTATATAACGTTCTCAGGATTGTTTCTTCTACCGAGAAAGTCTTATACGGATGTCTAAAGTCTTATAGTCTACGTGGCAGTTGATTTGTTTTAGCTTTTCCCCGACCCGTCCCAAGGAAAGGTTTGTCAGCCTATCTTCCCAGTGTATCACTAATACAAAGCAAACAAACTGTCTAACACACGGATACTTCTTATATACATTTTCTAGGTTTATAAAGAACATGTTTTGGCGATCTCTTTAACCACAAACTTGGGGAAATAAAACTTTGCGCTACAGTAAGAAGTCAAAGAAAATGGAAATCATAATTCCATCAAAGAAAACGTAAACCTCAGCCTGAAGGGCCATCCACGTTTACGTTCCCAAATTCACGCAACAGGAGTATGTTTTTTTTTTTTTTTTTTTTTTTCACCGACATAATTTGTGTTCCCATGAAATGCTGATCACTAATTACATGTTCGATGGTAAAAGTATGTTTTCTCATATAATTTTTTCTTTGTTTTTTACAAAGATGGCGTATGTTTATCTACATATAAAATGATCAACAATTCCTTTCCTCCCTAATACTAGCTACTGCATCGCTATAAAATTCTCATTATAATTTCTTTCATAAAACCGCAAATGAGTTTCCTTTTTGGTTTATCATCTTTGTTTACAATCAGCTGATCGCTGACGCTTGTTCTTCAACCGAATAAAATCGTCTGGTGTCAGTAAGAACAATATTTGCTAAGTGTTATGGTGGATTCTAGAGTTCGTCGATTATATATATATATATATATATATATATATATATATATATATATGTATATATATATATGTATACATATATGTACATATATATATATATATACATATATCTATGCACACACATACACACACACACATATATATATATATACATAATATATATACATATATATATAAACATATATATATATATATATTATATATATATATATATGAATGTCTGGCACCACATATCATTCTACCTTTGCATTGTTTCAGGGGGATGACAGGTGGTAATGGACATAAAACTGCCTAGTGTAGGCCTTATGGTCTCTTGTACTCTCCCTCATCCTTATGTTCTTATACCACAAATTACAGGACCTAAATTTGCAAAGCAGATGAACATGTTAAGTCTAACACGTGTCAAACTCACATGTACTTTAGTACATGTGCTGTGGATGCCATCATGCCTGGAACAAGCAACGCATAACTCTCTCTCGCTCTCATACAAACACACACACACACACACACACACGCACACGCACGCACACACGCATACACAATTCAGCACCCTTGCTCGGTCATCGTTCTTTCAATTGGGATCTCTAAAATTGGGATATTTCCAACAGTAGGAACGAAAACACCTTTGAAGCATTCATTATAATACTTGGAAAAAATTCTGATACCCGGGATTTTCTAGATTTTGGAACGTCTCGTATGATTATCAAATAGGAGTGATGAATTAAGGAAAATGCATGTCAACGTCAACTGAATAAAACCGTTTGATGATCACCCCTTAACTAATGTCAGCAGTTTTTATTTATTTATTCTAGTTATTTATTTATATAGTACGGTCATACGTTACTGCTCCCTGGAATGTGGCTGAGTTGGGGTAGGGGGGTGAGTGGGGAATAGGGAGTGGAGGACACAGAACCAAGCAGCTGCTAATGTATATTTATGTGACAGAGAAGGAAGGAAAGTCGTCTGCCACGCGAGCAAAACCCGAGCGGAATCGACATGACGTCAAATCGCCTACAACATAAATCGGTTTTCCTCTTCTTCACGGGACTTAGGTCCACACGGAAGTCTCTCAGTCTGTTTCTGTTTTGGGAATCAAGTTTTGTCTCTACGTTCACATACACACTTGCTGACCCTCCAAAACCACGTTGAGTTCATTTGAAACATGATTTATGGAGCGAGTGTTTTGACAGTATGTTAACTGGTGTTTGTGTAGTGGATGATTACTTGCTGTAATGTGTAGTTTCGCTTTTGTTTGCTCTGAATTATACTGACTATATTATATTGAATATATGACAAAGCCGGATATATCGTTTATTTATATTTGTTTATTGTTTTACATCGTGTAATGTTTCATATTTATTTTTATGAATATTTTAGTGTACAAATGAAAGCCTATGAAAATCTGAGAAAAATGAGAGCGCCTGTGTACATTAAACAACATTTATTTTTATTCAATCAGCTCTCAACAATGAGAGGCAAGACTGCAGCGGTTTTCGCCCTTGTGCTTTTTGCCTTGGGTGTAACGATATCCAAGGAGGAGCTTAACAAGTCTCAAGCACTGTCCAGATCATGTAAGTGCATGGATGTGTGTGTGTGTGTGTGTGTGTGTGTGTGTGTGTGTGTGTGTGTGTGTGTGTGTGTGTGTGTGTGTGTGTGTGTGTGTGCGTGTGTATGGATATGTGTGTGCGCGCGTATGTATGTGTGTGTGCGCGTGTGTACGCATGTGTGTGTATGTGTGTGTGTGTGTGTGTGTGTGTGTGTGTGTGTGTGTGTGCGTGTGTGTATGTATGTGTACGTGTGTGCGTGCGTTCAGTAGGTGAGCTGGATTGGCGAGTTTGGTCAGCGACTCCGTTCAGTCGGCGAGATTAAGCAAAGGTTTATTATAAATGACACAAAATACAAACCAATAAAAACACAACGAGCATTATTATTGGAGTATGTTTAGTATCATTATCATCATCATCATTATTACTGTGTCTTGCTACATTGCTTCTGACCCAGGGAATGGGCGGGATACAGAGATGACCCGTCACCCATGAGGAGCTAAGATGAGAGGGAAGAAAGGGTGATGGATGGGAGTGGAATGGGTGGGAGTAGGTACGTGCCTTTGATTTGGTTACCCGCTTTATAAGGGGGAAAAGCTCTTGGTGTATAGATAATTATTACTATCATTATTATTATTATTATTATTATTATTATTATTATTATTATTATTATTATTATTATTATTATTATTATCATTATTATTATTATTATTATACTGTTGTCATTGTCATTACCATCATAATTATATTATTAGTATTTTTATTATTATTACTATTATCATCATTATTATTATTATTATTATTATCATTATTATTATATATTTCTGTTAATAAAGGAAAAATATACTTTCAATGTCATTTTTTAACGAAATTATTAAAATTAATTTCCTTTGGACACCAATGTATGTGACCAGGGTCACACTGACTCAGTCAACGACTTCCTAAATCGAATTGACTTGTTTCAGTGTACGTCCTACTTGCCCAATGGAAGTGTTAGAATGTCACTCCGTGTAACAATGAGTAACAAAGGGAGTTAGGAGACCTTTCGTTCCATAACAAGGATGAGAAAATAAAGTTTTTACATTCACCGTTGAAATAACGAACCTTACCAAAATGCAAACACTAAACGTGAAGAAGAGATCAGTAAATTAGAAAAAATATATACATTACACTAAAATCTGAAAGTGACAAACCAGCTATCTAGCAATACTGATGAAACGAAGTCAGACCCTGAATCACAGACGACGTCGCTGTGTTGAGACGACGGACCTCATCAGTCGGAAGATCTTCACAAGTTCTTAGTCTTCGATCCGACATCATCCGGTGCAGCCGCGAGGAGCTCCTGGCGCGGCCATCCGGTGGCTGTCACCTATCACACTATCACGGGTGTCTGTGGCACAACACGTATTCAACCGGAATCTTCGTAAGAAGAAGCTTTATGATATAAAAATTCTGCAGATATTTCTCTCTGTGGGGATGATGCTTTTCCCTTAGCAGTGGTCTGGGGAGATCATATCACGGGGTTTACTCAGTTCCGTTCGTATGAGTATATATCCTCGACATAGTGAAATTAACGTTAAAATTGTCAATTAACTCCAACCTGGTGGCGTATCTAACATATCCAATCTCATATGACGACAGACTACTTCATTCAACTAAGGAAGAGTCTCGGTAAAAAAAATATTAAAGAATGTACTCCCACCTCTGAGCGAAAACAGGAATGCGTCTATTTACGCCCACTGGGAACCAAATTACTTATGGTTATCTCTCCCTTTTTTCCCCACTACCTGTGAGTTACAATCAGTCTCAGGGATAAAACTGAGCTTTATATTACTGTCTGGCGGTGTTCAAAGCCCTGTCGGGTAACGCAACTCGAGGGCCCTCTCTCCTGTGGTTCAAACATTCGCTTCAAGTTTGTTTTCAAGCGAGTTGATGAGGTGCGACGGTAGGAGAAGACCAGCTGCTGGTCCCGTCCTCTTCCTCCTCCTTCTCCTCCTCCTCCTCCTCCTCCTCCACCACCACCACCTCCTACTACTCCTCGGGCGACAAAATAAAATAAATGTCAGGCGGAAGTGACGCAGGTAGGCAGAGAGAGAAAAAGAGGGAGGGGGAGAGAGGGAGGGAGGAAGGAGAGAAGGAGGGGAGGGAGAGAGAGAGAGGGAGGGGGTGGAGGAAGAGAGGGAGGGAGGAAGGAGAGAGGGAAGGAGAGAGAGAGAAATAGAGAGAGAGAGAGAGAGAGAGAGAGAGAGAGACAGAAAGGGGGGGGAAGAGGGGGGTCATCGTGGACCGTACTATTAAGAACATAAGAACATAAGAATAAAGGAGACTGCAAGAGACCATAAGGCCTACACCAAACCAAACGCCTAACATTTCGTCGCCTGTTAATCGTTTTCAAAGTTATTCCTCGCTTCTTATATTTACTTATTATATTTACTTATGATGCATGACATTTACTAAATGAGAACCAGTTAGCGTTCGTAGGACAAATGATAAAAAAAGAAACAATAATTTATAATTCAGTTCAAAATAATCGTTTGGCATTCTTCATCGAAGCACTGGGAGACGAACACATTTTTGTAGTACGAGCCCTCACCCTAGAGGAAATGGCGGCCCCAGCACTAAATGTAAATGCAGGATAGTGGCATTCTAACTATGGTGCTAATACTCTTGGCGAGACAGCAAGATGGCACATCTATCTACATCGTTGTCACAGAAACACTTGGAACTGACACAGCAAATATATCATGATCCTATTTCGAAACATCCTAGTGTGTGTATGTGTGTGTGTGTGTGTGTGTGTGTGTGTGTGTGTGTGTGTGTGTGTGTGTGTGTGTGTGTGTGTGTGTGTGTGTGTGTGTGCGTGTGTGTGTGTGTGTGTGTGTATGTGTGTGTGTGTGTGTAATACTTGTTGAATTATCTATTTTTAATGTTTACTGTATCAAAACCTCCTTGATAGCTTACCTCTTCATCCTTCACGCCCTTCATTAGTTATTCTATCTCTATGAATACACTTCTTTCAAGTACCCAAACACACCATTGAGGTCAACAGGAAGATACTTAGGGACAACACATTATGGACCGAAAAGTCTCCTGTCAGTCTTCGTACTTTATCTTTGTTCATTCACTGAGGCTCATTGTGAGACCCGTGAGACTTGCAACGAACCAAAGCACGGCCTCACGCGGCAGGCTCAACCTTTGACTCAAACTGCCGCCTGGCAATTTCATTCTGATGAATAAAATCACCTGGCGACAAAGAAAATAAACACTGCCCAGGTGAACTTAGGTAACGAATATATATACAGTATATAAATATATATATATATATATATACATATATATATACATATATATATATACATACATATATTTATATACATATATATATATACATACATATATTTATATATATATATATATATATATATATATATTATATATATATATATATAAAACACTAGTCTGGCGACGAGCAAGTCTAGTGAAAAGTGATATGATCATGAGTGATACGAGTATGATAATATGTACATGGGGAGAAGGGTCGTCAGTCTAAACATATGCATGAATTAAAAAATGCAACAAAGTGTCATGAATATCAAGGGGAGGGAGTGACACTCCGGGAGGCACCCTGGCGTTGTGCCAAGAGAAGGAGGGAGGGTGGAGGGAAGGAGGGGGGGAGAGGAAGGAAAAGAGGGAGGAGGGGAGGGGGGAGGGGTGACGGTGGGGGAGTTTTAGCTACATCCCATCATTTTCACTCGTTCCCCTCCCTCGCCTGGCAGGTACTACTTCGGACGGCCTTCTCCCATTTTCTTAGACCTGCGTGCCTATCCACCCTCCGTTTTCTTCCAGAATGCTGTTCTTCTCCATGTTTTGATTTTTCCTTCTTTCTTCTTTCTTTCTTTCCTTTTACTTTATACTTGTTTTTTTGTGTTTTTCTTTTTTTGTCATGAAAAGTTTAGAAAACATCACTTTTCAGACATTTTTCTTTTTTTCCTGTTATTTTTCTTTGTTTCGATTCCATCTCTGTTAATGTTTCACACAAACACACAGACACACACACAGATATACATACATACACACACACACACACACACACACAAACAAAAAACACATACAAACACACACTGGTTAGAATTCTCGCCTGCCACTACGGCGGTCCGGGCTCGAATCCCGCCCAGGGCTGCAATGATTTCATTATCGCTTCGCTGCGGGGTGTTAGTCCAACTCTCATGGGCGGGGAGTTGGGGGGTGTACAAGTCACAGTATTACCCATAGATCGGTCATACGAGCTCTGAGCTCTCATCCGGGAGATTAATAACTGTCGATCACGAATCCAATACGTGATCCAAGACCATGGTGAATAGTGAATCACACACAGGCACACACACGCACACACACACACACACACACACACACACACACACACACACACACACACACACACACATCCTAACAGGAGGTCACATGTTCGTGACGCTCGACGGAAGGTTCCCACTCTAATGCGGGTCATTTGTGGGGCCTTTTGACCCCCAAAGACTGATATGTGAGCGGACGCGGCCTCATTCTTTGTATTCTTCCTTGTTTTATATATTTACGCGTGGATTTCCTCTTCATTCTTGCAGGACAACATATTCTTTAATGAATGTTCACTGAAGTGTATTTCGGGGCGGAAGAATGACCGATTTCTTTCTCAGGTGCGCTCGCACGTGTGTGTGCGCGTGTCTGTGTGCAAACACATATTCTAAGGGGATTAGGAATGGGAGGAAAGTGGGAGTGCCCTTCATATTACATACTCTATCACTGTAAGTATTTCTCTCCTTGTGGCACTGTCGCATAGGTAGATGTAGGTGTGACTCATTCTCACTCGTAGAATTCATGTGTGTACGGTGCCCACTCGTCACCGCACCTCTTCCTCCTACTCCTCCCCCTCCTCTTCCTCCTTCTCCTCCTCTTCATGTGGAGGCGATCCCGATTCGTTATACGAGATCGGCGCCGGCGCCAAGACTTAGAGCCAGATTTAGAATGTCAGGCGAGCATTTCCCTCGATGTTAGCGATGAAACTCTTCTTTACCCTTGACCTGCCATCTATCTGTATCCTCCTACTCCTCCTCCTCCTCCTTTTCCTGTTCCTCCTCATTTTCGTCAAGGAAATATTTCAAAGTTATGACTTCGAGGAAGACCAAGACCCCCTGACTTTTTTCTTCTTGACTTCGATGATGTCGTCAGGGGAGGTCTGAGATCGACGTGGGGCTTCAGGGTCGTCTTGCTTCGGTGTAGGCGGAAGGGGGAACCGTCGATGTCGTTCTAATAACGTACTGGGACTCCCAGGTCTGGTCTTCGCCAACAGCTTCTGAGGAAGCAACACCTTTTCTTTTCTCACGAAGTACATCGGACGTTTGTTGCGGGTTTAGTGCCAGAGGGACGTGTGGCCGATCCTTGTAAACATCTTATGTCTTCAGTAAACAGAATGAACATATTCATGCCTACAACAGAGCAAGTACACACACAGAATATATATATATATATATATATATATATATATATATATATATATATATATATATATATATTTATACATATATATATACATATATAAATAATATATATAATATATATATATATATATATATATATATATATATATAGACAGAACCACCAATTAAGGTTCATTCAGTTCCACTCCCCCTTCGCCTGTCCTACTGATATCACTATCTGCCATTCGACTAACTTACACACGCGCGCACACACACACACACACACACACACACACACACACACACACACACGTGCGATTTATAGGAAAAATATAATGATCAGAACAACCTCTCGGTCAATCAAGATACCAGTTTGACCAAAATCTCCTTTAATGCTGAATGACAAGATGGTTTATCGTTTAACCTTTGCCATTAAACAATTCAAACAGTGCGCCATGGTTATGTCTTGAATAAGATCCTTCCAACCTCCTCCCTTCACGCTATAATAGATACAACAACCAGCTCAAACTACAATAGATACAACAACCAGCTCACGCTACAATAGATACAACAATCAGCTCACACTACAATAGGTACAACAACCAGCTCATACTACAATAGGTTCAACAACCAGCTCACACTAAAGATATATTACAATCAGATCACACTACAGTAGTTATAACAACCAGCTCACACAACAATAGATACAACAACAATAGATACAACAACCAGTTCACACTACAAGATACAACACCCAGCTCAAATACATACAACAACCAGCAAACTACAAGATACAACAACCAGCTCACACAACAATAGCTATAACAACCAGCTCACACTACAATAGATGCAACAACCAGCCCACACTACAATAGATACAACAACCAGCTCACACTACAAGAGATACAACAAAGCGTATGAGGAAAAAGAGCAAACTCTCAACACTGCAAGAAACCCTGGGCGTGTTTATTGAAAGGCATGCATTCGTAGACACGTAAATACACACACGGGAATAGACTTCCCCACCCCCACCACCGGTCATAAACAAATCAGTTGCTCCATCAATGAGAGGAAACGCCGCGGAGGCAAGGGAGAGGAAGGGACAAATAAGTTCAACTCATGCCAGATGACGATTGACCAGAGAGTTGGCCAAAATTGATCAAAGTTCTTGTGTGCACGTGAAAATCCATGTGAACACGAATATTGAGTGTTATAATCTCATTGAGTTAAATAAGGGTATAGTTACTAGATTTGGAATTTGTTTTTACCCTATATTTCAATGAGCGCCAAAAAGGAAAAATTAATACATGAAAAAAAAAAATAATAAATATGTAAATAAAAGATAATGGAGGACATATCAAGCCGAAATCAAATGACTGACTTGGCTTCAAGATCTCCCACTAAATGATCTTCCGAAGGTCACTACGGGGACACCACCAAAGTGACAAACATCGAATCACGGCGTGAGGCTGAGAGGGGTGGCAAAGTAACCTGCCCTATCGCCGAAGGCCAGCTAAGAAAGGAACACCCCGAGACTCGCCTCCGGAATGTCGGTCCTCTTCACAAGACACGGCTCTGAGGCGGCTCAAGGCGGTTAGGTCACTTGAACTCCGTTTGCTTTGGAACAGGTGGGGCCTGACGCAAGGAAGCTAGGCACCAGCTGATTCTGCATAGAAACTAGCGAAGAAGGGAATTCAAGGATACACTATTACTACACAATCGGAGAAATAACCACATTCTATGTTTCCAATGAACACGTTATGGAATCTAAGAACTTCCAGTGAACATCTCTTTCGGACTGTTTCGCACAATGTGTACACTTTTCTAAGAACTGTTAATATAACTGTTAATTACTGTAATCTGATTACAGAAAATCTTCTTATTCAGTAGAAAATACAGCAGGACACAAGTGTGCCCCGATGACCAAAGAGGGGGAGCTTTATTCATTCGGTTCTCGAGATGCTGAGACGGTCTCCTTCGTCTAAGGAAGTTTCGGAAAGACAAGTCCGCTGGCAGATAAGGCTTAGTGGAGCTTTAGTAAAAAGAAACCCAACATCAATGTGTGTGTGTGTGTGTGTGTGTGCGTGTGTGTGTGTTTGCGTGAGTGTGTGTGTGTGTGTGTGTGTGTGTGTGTGTGTGTGTGTGTGTGTGTGTGTGTGTGTGTGTGTGTGTGTGTGTGTGTGTGTGTGTCCGAAAACGTGCAAGAGCGCTATATATCAAGGAAGCTTTGGGAATTGTGTCAAAGCAGTCTTCAGCTGTTGCTACATGTTCAGCAGACGCAGTAGGCCGCAGCCCAAAGTGGCTGGTGGAACAGCTCAGGAATGTTCGTTTGAATTTTTTTAATCGTTTTCTTATTGTGGCGGTAGCGTCGCAACCGTTCTCGTGAAAGGTTTATTCACTATTCCACCATCTTTCTCCTTTTCATTCTTGTTTCCCGTCTGTGTTAATGGGTACCATTTCTTCCTTGTTCTTTTTTTAATGGCAAGCACGAGTAAGAAGGAATGTGCAAAAGCGAATTTGGTACTTCCAGAGCACTGTAGATGTATATGGATACAGTTCATCTATCTATCTATCTATCTATCTGTCTGTCTCTCTCTCTCTCTCTCTCTGTCTATCTCTCTATCTGAGTCTCTCTCTCTCTCTCTCTCTCTCTATATATATATATATATATATATATATATATATATATATATATATATATATATATATATATACACATAACTGTCAGGATATATGCAAAGGTGATGAGGCGAGGGGCTCCTTTTGGCCCGCGCAAATACATGATAAACTGAGTGATGCATGTTTTAATATGCCTGTTTATGGACACCTAGGGGAGAGAGAGGCGAGAGGGAGGTGGTGAGGGAACGAGGAAGTTCGAACCCCTTCAACACGGCGACGCACTCTATGGGTTCAATTCTGGCTTAGGACATGATGGGATTCTATGAAACTGAGGTGGCGGTCACCGAATTGAAGCGGGCCTTGGTCGGAGGAGACCCCTTCCTTTCAGGCCTGACTACCCCTACTTTAGCTGCATTATCATAATAGATCGATGGATAGTTGGAAGAATTGATGAATGAATGAATACACAGATAAATAATAAATCAATAACTAAATGATAAACTGTAAGGGAATAATACATAACAAAAATTAATAGCATATAAATAATAAATTATAAATCATACAAAATAAATAGTTGCATAGATAAACAAATGAAAATATAAATAAATAACTGCATTAGTAACCTGATAAACAAATGAAAAATAAACACAAATAAATATTCATGCACACACAAGTAAACTCACAAACACACACACACACACACACACACATACACACAAACACACACACACACACATGTCTGACAGATAACATCCGTGTGAGAAGGGAAGATAAACATTTAATATATCATTTCATTTCAACTCCCATAAGTTTGTTCACGAAGCAGTGAACAAATCTTATTCTAGCAAATTAACAAATAATTTTCTTCTGCGAAAGGCGACACCAGCCTGGTCGGGGTCTCGATCGACAAAGGCTCCGTTCAGGCTGAAGTCCAGCCCTCAGCTGAATAAAATTGCCTGCCGTCACTGGGAAATAATCTATAGAACCTGGGAATTAGTGAGACTTCATCGGGGAAACAGTATTGATATTATGGTATTTAAGGAATTAATGAATATAACAATGTCTTCCATAGGCAAATATTCGCCTGAAGATGTCTACCAGTGGTTGTCGAAACATTAAATATAAAAATAAAATCTATCAAATTCATATTCAGAAACGGATTCGCGAGAAAAAATGTTTAGATATCGTAGTTATAACAGTCATAACAAGTCACCCTTCCTTGAAGCGAAGTGAAAAGGGGAATAGAAATAATAATATTAAACGTTCACAGAAGAAAACAAGCTTATTAGGTATGCGAGAAGTTCATGAAAGATAACGCTACAGAAACGTATCAGATCACCTCGACCAGAACCCGAAACGTCTTTGTTGTTGTTGTTATGGACTCTAGTTGACCAGCGCTTCTATCCTTGTGGATCAAGACGTCAAACACGTGAGTATATGAATGTACGATCATTTGAGTGACTATATTCGCTTAATCGTAATATTCGCTTTAAAAGTAGGATCAAATCTCCACCGGAACAGGATAAAATATCTCACCTCATCAATTAAATCGCATGGTGTTCACCACAAAAAGAACTATTAAGTGAGTCATAGTGTTTATATAAGGGATTGGACACCCTTTAGCGGTTTCTGACTAAAACATTCTTGTATCACCTTGGTTTAATGATCAATAGGAAACGATTTGAAATGCAAGAGGCGTAATGACCCCATCAACGTGGAATCTAAGACTAATTAGTCACACGTCAGTTCAGTATCGTAAATCTCTGATCTACTTGAGATTTTACCCCTTCAAGGTCTCTGGCAATAAACGAGACTCAAAGACTCATCGTCAGATTTGGGTCCTGAAGGCTCAACGAAACCTTCAAAAAGTGTCTTGAAGATTTAAGGTTCCATCACGCATTTTTTGAACTCTGATGTGGAGAGCGCCTTTCCCTGCATCAACTTTTCCCTTCTTTCCCAAGGACGGATCTCAAGTCTCGAAGGGGAATGTCTGTCGAGGATGTGTCATTCAAGTAAACATCTGTTCACATATAGCATGTGTATCTTATTAGATGATTCATTGAGAATCACGAACCCTGTAGTAATAAATGATTTCTTCCCAAGGCTGACTAAAATCACCTGAAGTTAATGCGTTCTAGGGATTTAATAAAAGCAGTTCAGAGGTCTAAAAAAGTCAAACATCTATTGGTGAGTAGACTCAATATGTGGTAAAAACAAAATTACAGAAAAGCGACTCCGTTATTCACTACGAAAAACAGGATTTCTTATTCATTTTAAGTTTATATAATACTAGTATTCCTACACACGGGCATTTTACAACCAAATTGTCCCAGCCACTTTGAGATACATCTGTATATGTGTTTAGCGTTTCACAGCGCCTTTTTTCAAGACGTTCCCAGCCACTCCATGAACCCACCGGAGTATATTTTGATTAGTTGTTGATGATACATCACATGTTGACACTGAAAAGCTTTTGACGGATTCTTAATGAACGTCAGTAAAAGAACCTCCGTGACGACGGAAGAAACCGGGGGTGATGGAGAAAACGGGATGGGGGGAGAGGAATGGGGGGAGCGTATGAGCATATCTGAATGAGGGGAGAGCAGGGGAAGCGGGTATTGAGAGGTGAGGAAGAACCCTTGGCCCCATGCCAGAGGTAGCGGGTAGAGAGGGAAGGGGGAAGGGGGAAAGAAAGAGCGGGTAAGAGGGGAGGGGGGGGGGGAAGAGGGGGACAACTGTGCCAAGTTAGAGGGGGATGTGTCTCCGTCTCAAGAACAATGGCGAATTTCTCGTCCTGTGACCTCCAGGCAGAATGGCCATGTGTACTTTGCCAAGCTAACGGGAGACGACACAAAAAAATACATACAAAAGAGGGGAAAAAAGGGGAGATGGAGGAGAGGGAAGGAGGTGGAAGTGGTGGTGGTGGATGGAAGGAAAGGAAGAGGGGCACGAGGGTCTGGCCAGGTAGAGGAGGAAGAGGAGGAGGAGGAGGAGGAGGAAAGGGGAAGAGGGTCTGTAGTGTGTGGCAAAGACGTGCAGCGTAGGGGCGCCACCTCTTCAAGCCCTCTGGCCTCACTCGGCTGAGCTTTCCCTGTACACCCGCCCGCACGCCTGCCCGCGCGCCCGGGTGCTGCTACCCGTGTTCACTGCGACAGGCAGAGAGCCTTGGCGCAAGAAAGGTCCCTCGTGCATGTGGTTCACATCAGGACACAGTGTCGTTCATACTCTTTTTGTGCTTTAAATAGATGGAATATGACTAAGAGAGACTTGCGGTCCCCCGCCACCCACGAGCAAGGAACAGAAATATGTGTTTAGTGCAAGTATAGCCAGGAAAGGTTCTGTGACTCAGTCGCGTCGCGTAGGCCTCCTTTGCCAGAGCTCGAAGTCATCCCTCCCCATGGATAGCTAACACTCACAGGTCCTCAGCCTCTTCAGTCTCCTGGACATCTCAAAGCACCGCACCACATGCGCGAGACTCCCCTCGCTTTCCATCCGGTCAGCTAACGGGCAAGTGACCGCGAGAACCGTTATCAAGAAGAAGGCCTTCGATTATCTTCGGTGGCACGCAAAAGGTCCTGTCACAGGAAATCTTGAAGGAGGTCGTGTAAAGAGGTTCTTTGTTTACGTTAGTGGGAACACTGACAACAAAAACACTTTGAGTGGAATTCTGTCCAGTGAGGACGGAAAGGAGGAGGAGGAGGAGCAGGAGGAGGAGGAGGAGGGTGGAATTGGGTGGAGAAAAGACAGTAAACAAAAAGACTGGATTTTGGAGTGACTCGGATGGATGTGTTACCTACTGGTAGTTTCTATTTCAGGCCTGTGATGACAGGGTGGGAGAGTAAGCGAAGTGATAGGTGATATTCTAAACCACTCATAAGAGAAGTAATATAAGAGAGTAATAACTAGTAAACTAATGAAGTAGAACTTAGTGATCTGTAGTGCGATGTGCGGAGAAGAAAAAAGTCACAGATGCAAGCCAGAAAACCGGTGTGTGGGAACAAAGAAAGCTTTACTACGTGAAGACAAAAAATGTGGTGTTGAGGTGACACTTGGATATTGGATTGTGGAACTAGCCTGTTCAATGTGGTGTGCGTGAACTATTCTTAATTAACATGAAGTCAGTGAAGATGATTCTGTGTTATTCTTTTAAAAATAACGTGTAGTGTAATGCTCTTCCAATGTTGCCAACAGCTTTAACGTTTTCTATATGACTCAAATGAAAAGGTGTTGAGCAATGTAGGTATGATAGAATGGAAATTTTGAAAACCGTAACCAAGTGAAGAAGGGATTCTGTCCTGATTGCCATATAGCTACTTCATGCCCAACCGGCTTCCCTTTGATTCCCAAAGCAAGGACTGTGACACGATCTAAGAATGGCAGTGGAGCGAGGAAGGGCCTCGCAGAGGTCCCATGGCGTGGTCTCCATGCGCTCCTCCCAGAGGTCCTACGGCACGTCGTCCTCTTCCTCGCAGCAGTCGAGGATCAGGTGCAAGAACTGCTGCAGGAAGTTCGCTTCATTCATGTGCACCCAGGTGGGCGTGGGGGGCCTCGTGGTGTCCTACGCCATTATGGGCTCTTTTGCCTTCATAGCCATCGAGAGCGTACCCGACTACACTCTCTCGAACATGACTGTCGAAGTGCGAAACATGACCATCAAGAACCTCTGGAACGTCACCGAGAAGCTCAACATCCTGGATAAGGAGAACTGGTACGGGAACATCAGTAAGAACCTCCTCGACTACCAGTTGAGCTTCGTGAAGATCGTCAAGAAGGGCTACGACGGCCGCGACTTATCTAAGATCTGGACGTTCCCGGCGTCCCTCATGTTCTGCCTGAGCGTCTTCACCATGATCGGCTATGGGCACATGACTCCCAAGACCGAGCTGGGGAAGATCACCACCATCGTGTACGCCGTCTTCGGCATCCCCCTCTATATCGTCTACTTCATGAACATGGGGAAGGTCTTCGCCAAGTCATTCAAGCTTCTCTACCGTGTCATGTACAGCTGCATCCACCGCAAGAAAAACAACGGGATGGACTTGGAGAACGGAGACGACGACGACGACGACGATGACGATGATGACGACAGCGACGAGGGCTTCGGCGAGCCGACCATCATCGTCCCGTCGACGGCGTGTATGTGGGTCATGATCTTTTACATGGTCACGGGGACGATCATGTTCGCCGAGTGGGAGAACTGGACGTACCTCAACTCGTGGTACTTCTCCTTCACTTCGCTGGCCAAGATCGGCATCGGCGACTTCGTGCCGGGCTCCGGCAACTCAGGCGACACGGAGGACAGCCATCTCAAGCTCATCATCAACTTCATGTACCTCTTGATAGGCATGGGACTCATCGCCATGTGCTACACGCTCATGAAGGAGGAAATCATGCTTAGGCTTCGCACGCTGAAGCAGGACCTCAAAGAGAAGCTTTTCGTGTGTGGCCTTCGGCTGGGTCTCTACGTGGAGGAGCAGGTGCCTCCCCCAGTGCCCAAAATAACGCACCCGAGATCCAAAACGATACGAAAGTCGATCAGGCGAAGGTAAAATAGACCAGAACAATGCCGCCTACCACTCCTTGGGAACAAAAGACACAGCTAATCTAGGAGAACCATGTCAGTGGGACTTTCTTGAGGTGACAGCGCGACTGCGGCAAGTCTCACGGAAGGCCGAGGTGAGAGTCGTTTCGGTGCAAGGTGATGCCATGGGCACATACTCAAAATATTAAAATACGAGAGGGTCATTGGCGCAGAGTAAGCCACAGTTAAATATATACTGTACATATATATATATATATATATATATATATATATATAAGTTCATGAGAATGTGATAATATATATGCGCACACACACACACACACACACACACACCCACACATATATATATATATATATATATATATATATATATATATTCATGAGAATGTGAGAATATGTATAAACACACATTTACATGTGTGTGTATATATATATATATATATAATTATATATATATATATATATATATTATATAATTATATATATATATATATATATATATATATATATATATATATATATATATATATATATATATATGTACCTATATATTTGCATACTGTAAGGTAACTTGAT
>NC_134791.1:13029144-13036644 GCF_046742065.1 Oratosquilla oratoria | reverse complement strand
GAGAGTTGGAGTAACACCCCGCAGCGCAGCGATACTGAAATTATTTCAGCCCTGGGCGGGAGTCGAACCTGGACCGCCGTAGTGGTAGGCGAGAACTCTAACCACAGCGCCACGAGGTGTGTGTGTGTGTGTGTGTGTGTGTGTGTGTGTGTGTGTGTGTGTGTGTTTGTGTGTGTGATGTACATTAACATGAGTGTAATGTAGAAGCATAATTATGCCATGCGTATATGAAATTCCATGATGAATTTCGAGTATACACGTAAAGATGAGGAAATTAAAATTTCCTGAAACCAGTAATACTTGTAAAAAAAGATAATATAAATAGAAAAAAATTATAAATATATAAATAAAAAAGATAATGAATAAATGAAAACTAAAGAGTCTGATATAGCAAGGAATGACGTCATTCCTTTAACTTATAACGAATTACCTTGACATCGTTTATCTTCGTCCCTTTCCAGCAGAGTTCGTTCATCAAATGCCTTTTGATACCCTGATGACTCAACGAGTAAATGATGAAAAGAAAATAATCTGATGCGACATATTATGAATCCGTACATGAAAAACGCACATAGATATTTATAGTCTACAAGTTCTAAATGGTGTTTTTTTTCAAATCTTAGACGACGGGGGTGGGGGTGGTGTTGGAGCTTCACTAAAATGAATAAAATAATCTAATGACAATCATGAGGATGTAAAGAAAGGGTATAACTAATCTATTTCTATATAGAAAATGTTCTGGACATATTGTCCTATGAATTACAAAGCCACAAATCTCCAACTATCATTAACTAGTGATATAAGTCATTAGAAAAGAAAACGTATTATAAAATAATGGTTCTCATTAGTTTTATACGAGTAGATTAAAATTACGATGTGATATTGTTAGCATTTCCGTATGTTTTTATCGCACTTAAGTTTAAAGAATGTTAAAAAAAAATGAACAGAGTTCAAAGTTAATAGCTTCTCAAGCAGAGAAGCGACTCCTCACAAAGCGTTGTTTACATACTTCTTAACATTTCAGCTCAGTTTTACGAGTCTGACATTCGTTCTTGTTGTCTACCGCCAGGCGATTTTATTCAGTCGAGGTAAACCTCCTCGGCAACAGAAGGGTTACGGAAATTTGTTACCACACAGGTTAGAGAGAGAGAGAGAGAGAGAGAGAGAGAGAGAGAGAGAGAAAGAGAGAGAGGGAGAGAGACAGAGAGAAAGAGAGAGAGAGAAAGAGAGAGAGAGAAAGAGAGAGATATAGGGAGAGAGAGGGAGGGAGACAGAGAGGGAGGGAGACAGAGAGAGAGAGAGAGAGAGAGAGAGAGAGAGAGAGAGAGAGAATTTTTGTCAGTCTTCTTTTGACTTCTATGTCAACCATGCATTGACACGTAGCTCTGTCTTTAAGTACGAGTATAAACTTTTTTATATTCTTTGCGTACGCTGTAGTTTTATATATTATTTTTCATGATCAAGTTAATTGTTGTTACTACGTAAACACACAGTAAATCTGTCATTCTTCTTCTTTTTTTCCTTCTTCTAATTATTATCATTTGGCAAAGATTTTCCTTCTTGTACTCGCATAACTCACCTCTAGTAATCAACTTTCGTCTTTTATAGATCTTATACTCTTTCTGACATATATCTTTATCTAATTTATAGATCGTATACTACTTTTCAACAAATATCTTTTTTTCTTTTTATAGATCGTATACTACTTTTCAACAAATATCTTTTTTTCTTTTTATAGATCATACACTACTTTTTGGTAAATGTCTTTACACAAGTTCATGGAATTCCGGGTATAATTAGAAGTAATTATGTTGCTTCTTCAGCCAAACGACTGTTGATGAGGCAAGGAAAAGGGTCCCGACTTTCATGCCAAGAAATGTGCGTCGTCTGCTGTCCTCTCAAAGGTGAGGACAGCACAGGGTCACCTCTACAAAAGTGAATGAATACGGAAATGAATGAATAAATAAATACATGAATAAGTAAATAAATAAATAAATAAATAAATGGATAGATAATTACATAAATTAATAAATAAATGTTGAATAAATGAATGAATACATAAAAAATAAATAATATACATAAATACAAAAAGGTATCATTAAAAAATTAAATAGAGTAAAATATACCTCCCAATTTCCGTAGTTGACGTAAATCATAACGAATCTTCCAAAATAGACGGCGATCGTGGAAGGGACTCTTTTATTTTTCTTGGCATGTTCTACTTTGATGAAACTGAGAATACATCACAGGTTTCACAAATATACTTATTTTCATTATATCACCAATGAACACAAAACTCTCTTCTTGGCGTTGTATATGTATTTGGAAAGAATATGAAAGAATATGATGAAGATCAGGTGAACAGTCATTAGGAACGAGAATAGATAAGGAACTTGATAAGGAGGTTCAAAGCAAGGAAGAAACAAAAAAAAATCTCATCCTTCTTCTGTTGCGCTGAATGAAACCCCCTAGGCAGAACAATTTACTTTCCGTTATCATCAATAACAAAATGAACTGGACAACCATGGGAACTAACTTTCTGGGCGTGGGGAAGCGAGGCTCCAGTACGGAAAAAAAGACTGTCGGCAGTAAACAGAGGACCCTAATCTCAACGGGCAATAGTAATTGCATGACCACGGGACCAAGACAGCGGCGCCAAGGCTGTCTTGCTCCCGGCGCGAGTCCAACGCCTTCTGGATGGCCCCGTCTGGACATGGCGCCAGGAGAGCCGTTGCATATGCAGTTGCAGAGGCCTCAGGCCCATATAGTACATTCTGGTGCATGCTGGTATAGCATATCTCACTGCAGATACGAATACTATATTGCCTGTTTGCTTTTGTCTAGAGCTTCAGTGACGGAGCCGATAAACGTACATCACTGACCTGTTGTCTTTGCGTAGAATCTTGTTTCGTCAACTTTTATTATCAGAACATTGTAAATCTTTACAAATCTCTTGCTTACGGCGGTCCTCTGACATCACACAATCGTTACAAGCTATTTTATACTTTATCTTGCAATACAAGGAAAATTTACAATGGCCCCTTCTTCCCTCCCCATGATATGAGACCTCATACCCTTCAACACGGGGACGCACTTCAAGAACTTTATTTTGGTTATGGCTAAGGTATTTTATGTCACTGAGGAGGGGACTGGGGAGGGGGAAATCCGCCATAAAGGGGTCTCGATCGAGTAAGACATTTTCAAACAGGAGTCCGCCACATCAGCTGCTTAAAAATACATAACCGTAGCCAGAACATTTTCATAAAGCGCGTCCCTATTTTGAAGAGGTTGGTGACAGTTGTAGGGGAGGAAGAAGCCGTCAAGACACAGAGTGATAGAAACTGTTGTGGCACTGGTAACGACATCAACTGACTGCGAAGTTTGCGACTGTGTTGGTGATGTCAGTAGACGTGAGAGTGAAGGTGAACAAAACGATGTGTTGGTAACAGCAAAATATTTTTGCAATACCCGTAGGACGCACAGTGGAGATCCGATGGAGACTAGTTGTTGCCGCTCTATTCTAGAATATTCGTGTTAAGGTACCTCGGTTGGTCTAATCAGGCCAAGACAGACGTACTCCCTCTCCCCCCAAAAAAATGCCGTAGAAAGGGTCGTAAAGTCTCTGATGGTACTGGTGAGGACCATCGAGGCAGATAAAAAGATCCACAGTGCCACTTATGGGTCGATCGCAATGACATTAAATATGTTTGGCGAATATAACGATGGTGTGTCATTTTATGTGCTATTAAAGGCTGTAAAGAAGGGGGCCAACTGATAATGGGGCTGTTAGTAGCAGCTGTGATAGGTATCGTGGTGCCGAGAGAGGAGATAGACGCGGTAGAAACAAAAGAAAAGTTGATGGTACAGGATTTGTGAGAATGGTATGTTGGCGGTAATGTGCGCGCCCAGGAATGGCGACCGCTTAGATCGCGCATGCGCAGTGGGCGGGTAGGCAGACAGACGCCAGAATATGCTACTGGCGCCTCTTAAACTCTTCATCACGGTGACGTAATTCTACAGAAATTTGTTCAGCTCCACGCCTGACAATTTACTTCCTTGAGGGATGGAATCAATAGAGAAAAGAAATTTCTTTCAGTGGAGAGTTATTTTTCTTAACGAATTCACCTCTCAGAGGAATACAGTGACCTGGTGATGTGGCTAAAACTGCGTGAATTTCGTCCCCGTGTTGAAGGAGCTATGGTACTTCGTCAAGGTCTGTCTGTTGTCTTCTCAGCCGACTGCATTCTGAATACAATTTCCGTTCGCATTCGAACGCCGAGGCTTTAGGGGACGCAACATCAACAACAACAAACATGGCTGCCTGAGTGGGTGGAGGGCTAAATCAAGAAAACAAATTCTTCGAACACGCACATACTTGGGGGGAAAAGTAACCGAAGTTGTATGTCGCAAACTTGTACTAGAAACGGATCTAGAAAAGGGAGGAACTAGACAGACCTCGCTTTCTTTTATACATCAAAAGCGACTTTGAATAATTTTGTTTTCGGTTGTTGCTCTGCATACGTATCGTGTTTATGATTCCTGGGGAGTTTTTGTGCGCTAGTTCCTTCAACCATGAAAAGATCAGCTTCTTAAAGCCAAAAGATGAAAATACTTGCATGGGATTGAAAGTGAGCACTTTTGCAAAATCACGCAAAAAGTGTTCATACTGTTGTATATTCTCTTCTTTCGAAGAAAGCCCTCATACATAACTATATTCACTCCATTTAGTTACAATTTCATTGCATTTTACGAAATATTATGTCTCGTTCTATTAATTCATGAATGAACGCTATCCACAAGTCTAGGGCGTGTGTGTGTGTGTGTGTGTGTGTGTGTGTGTGTGTGTGTGTGTGTGTGTGTGTGTGTGTGTGTGTGTGTGTAAAATAATAATAATAAAAGGTTTATTTCAATAGCAGTAATACACTGACAATAATACAATTCAAAAGATGATTAAATATATCAAAGCTTAGAGTATATACACGGTACAAGTTTACATTGAGTTGATTATGTGCACAATGGATGGGATGGCACTGTTTTTGTAGCGGTCAGTCCTTGGCGCTTTGATCGGTACGAGCCTATTTCTATGCCTGGTGGCGTGGCGAGGTGGTGGAGCGTCGGGAGGAAGTGACGGTGTCTTGGGTGGGAAAGCAGGCTTTCCCCAAATTTCTTTAGTGCCTCACCGTGCCTCTGGGACAACCTACATAGGGTAAGGGTGGTAAGAGCTTGGTCGTAACCTCTGTGTATGTGTGTGTGTGTGTGCGCGCGCGCGCGTGTGTGTGTGTGTGTGTGCGCGCGCGTGTGTGTGTATGTGTGTGTATCTGTGTGTGTGTGTGTGTGTGTGTGTGTGTGTGTGCGCGCGCGCGTGTGTGTACTATGCATTCTGTTGTTTCTTTACCGAAGTGAGCGAGCGATTCGTGGCCCTCCGTGCCGTCTCCCATCTATTTCCTGTCACTTCAACCTCTACGGTATCAACCCGCGGTGTTTGACAGAAAGATATCTGGCAGTCGTGTGTCACACTCGATGTTTGATTTGGAGGTCATATCTTTGGCAACTGAGTAGTGACGCTGCTGTCCCCGTCCCTCTATACTCACTATTGCGTAGAATTTTCGCCTACAACCAAAATCAAACATTATGATATATCAGAAAAGAGTAATGTCGTAGCACATTAGTATGATAGGACTTGTCTTCCAATATCGGAAAATAAAATTAGAAATAAATATATATGTATATTTCGACCACTTTCTATGGTCATCTTCAGCAGATAAGTACATAAGGTGGGGTAGAATAATTATATATATATATATATATATATATATATATATATATATATATATGTATATGTATATATATATATATATATATATATATGTATATACTGTATATATATATATGTATATATATGTGTATATATATGTGTATATATATATTTATATATATATATATACATACATACACAGAGTAAGTGTACAGTGAGGAGCATGTTGAGTCTTCTATCTCCGTTCCTCACTATACATTTACTCTGTATATTATACTGCCCCACCTTATGTACTTATCTGCTAAAGAGGACTACAGAAAGTGGTCGAAATACACAGATATATTTATTTCTAATCTTATTTTCCGATAGTGGGAGACAAGTCTTATTCTGATATATGATCTAAATGATAGAAAATAAGAAACTCGGTGAAAGAATGTTCTTTTCACAAAGAAAAATACTATAAAAATATTCTATCCCGAGCCTCATACATACACACACACACACACACACACACATATATATATATATACATATATATATACATATATATACATATATATACATATATATATATATATATATATATGTATATACAGTATATATACATATATATATATATATATATATATATATATATATATATATATATACAGTATATATGAAACATTTGCTGGCACAGGGCGAATGGTGGTATGTAGAGGGAATCAGGTTAGTATTACTAGAGCTCTGGGCCATTGGGATAATCTTATGTATTTCAACACCATCTCTACTTTTTCCCTCCTTCGGGAGAATCATCTGATGAAGACGCGAGCCGCACCGGTGGGTACGCTCCCGGATCACTCAGTCTCCTTGGCTCTCTGTTTACCTCTCCCACAAACAAGAGTCATATTTGTTTGAGCGTGATCATTTGTTACGGAATGAGAACGGTGGTAAGCGTCTCTACCTGCGATGAAGGAGATGTTAACTTCCTCTGCACGGCAACGCTCTTTCGGTATTTCATTCTGGTTCGCTCGCGCGCCACAAGGTTTTTTTCAGATGAATGGGTCATGACCATATCGACCACGACTGCATCCAGGACCAAGGTCAAGGCCAAGAACAACACTAAGAACACGACCAATACACGACTACATTCAACATCACAACCCCAACCACTAACTACAAGACAAAGCCAAAGACAAAACTAAATGTATAAAAAACATAAATAAATAAATAAGTAAATAAATCAATAAAATAAATAAAAATCAAGTTCAAGTCCAAAACCCAGACCAGGACCGACTCCAAGACCATCTCCCAGACCGAAAGCAAGTCCACGATGGGGCTCGTGAAGCGAAAACTTCTTGTTTATCTTGGCACTAGATATCAACACATCCGAAACGGGACACGACACACTTCTTCTGACTCATATTCTGTACAGCAACCAACGCGCACATCTTCCTTTTTGTTCCAAACACCTTCAATACGGCCGCGCACTCTCCACCGTACCTTTCTCTTTGTTCTCGAAACCTTCAATACGGTGGTACACTTCACGTACTTCTTTGCAGCAAAATTTAGACGACTTTAGTCGTCTGTTGGGGAAGGGAATAAGATCAACAAATCAGGTCGCTGTGTTGAAGGGGTCGATGCATTGCTACACTATTGTGTCTCAAACCGTAGAATAAAGGGTGAACGGACATTATTATAATTTTTTTCGCATCCGACCTAGTTATGGACCAAAAGGTCTCCTGTCGGCATGCTTCGCCTTTGTA
>NC_134791.1:12999144-13021644 GCF_046742065.1 Oratosquilla oratoria | reverse complement strand
GATCTGATGGAAGCTGCTGGTCACAAAGGAGCAGGCAGACCCTCGAGGAACCGAGCCCATCCGCGACCCTCTATCGGCAAATCATAAGAGACGTTTTACAATCGAGAGCAGCACATTTGAAACGGTGGACGCACGTCTCGACCTCAGGAGTAAATTTATATTTTCACAGAACGATCTGCGAATACTTTCTACTCTTCTGAGCCTTGGGTCATGACATCACACTGGCAAAGGACCCAGAGAGAGAGAGAAAGGGAGGGTGAGTGAGAGAGGAGAGGAATAGGGAGAGAGAGAGAGAGAGAGAGAGAGAGAGAGAGAGAGAGAGAGAGAGAGAGAGAGAGAGAGAGAGAGAGAGAGAGAGAGAGAGGGGGGGGGAGAGGGGAGTGGGAGAGGGAGGAAGAGCGAGAGGAGAGGGAGAGGAAGGATGAGAGAGGGAGAGAGAGAAGGAGAGAGAAGGAGAGGCGGGAAGAGAGAGAGGGAAGAGAGGAGGGAAGAGAGAGGGAGAGAGAAGGAGAGGGAGAGAGAGAGAGAAGGAGAGGGAGAGAGAGAGAGAAGGAGAGGGAGAGGGAGAGAAGGAGAGGAGAGAGATAGAGAGAGAGAAAGAGAGAGAGAGAAAGCGAGAGAGAGGTCGAGCGGAAATCCTTTACTGAATAAAATCGTCTGACGACACTCAGGTGACACTTCTAATCCTTTCACTGTCGGACATTTCCTTCACCTGACTGGAAACCAGAATTAAATGTTTAAATCGCCTTCGGCAGCAAATGGGTCAATATTCAAAGACCACAAAACGGATAAATCTGATACAACTGATGGAAAGTCCATTCTTCGAGAATATTTCTGTGTGCACACGTAAATATACAAGTTTACGTATGTATGTGTCTGTTTGAGTATACATATTTGCGTGTGTGTTCATACGTTCTGTATATATGCGTGTGAATGTGCTTGAGTGTATACGTGTATGCGTGCGCACTGTGTGTATATACGTGTGTATATGCGAAAATGAGAGAATGCGTGTGTGTGTAGCATGAGTATATATGTGTATATAATTTGAATTCCCGAGCAAATGGGATTCCTTCTTAAGTATCCCGACTTCATTTGCTGAGCCAAGTATGTGTGTTGTGCGGGGAGAGGAGAATGCTCCGCCTGTGAAGACGACGTCGTTTGTGTGCGGTTCGCGGATAATAATGCGTAGATGCAAGTCATCTGTATCGGACGTCAAGCTTCTTGTTCTCCACTCCTAATGCCCGTGCACAGAGTTCGTCCGTCAAGTACGGGTTTTCGTTTATTTATTCCTTGCCAGACGCGTTTAGTGTCCCAGAGGACATTAATCTTTTTCAGGGTGACATTACGATGATTTCTTTTAAGAATGTCCGTGGGGAGAGGAAGGAGAGGGACCAACTTAGGACAAAATGGGATCTCCATTGAATTAGGCTTGCTCCCTACCTGATATATATACTTATATACATACATACACACACACACATGTGTATATATATATATATATATATATATATATATATATATATATTTGTTGAGACATTCTGACGGTTGACATAAGTGGAGTACGAAACACGGGAGTCTTAGTCTGAGTTTATTCCTGACTAGTTTCGCAGGTATACTTTTTTGATAAAGCATACCTGCGAAACTAGTCAGGAATAAACTCAGACTAAGACTCCTGTGTTTCCTCCTCCATTAAAAAAAAAAAATATATATATATATATATATAATATATATATATATATATATATATATATATATATATATATATACATATTCCTCAGGTGAAAACCAAGAACCAAGTCACTGTTGTAGGTAGCGCTGACGTAGCGCGACAAGATTCCACTAACGGAGTTCGCACACAAGTGAAAGAAAGGGTCTCGAGTTTCAACCCTGTTGTCCCCCATTTACTCTCGTATCAACCATGGTGCCACTCCGCCTCCTCCTTTCACCGTCTTTCCCCCCGTTTCCTTGATTTTCCACTCGGGTCACCTTCAAACGTAAGCACAATGAGGTCCTGTGATGGAAATTCTACTGGGAACATAAGTTAATCAACCAACTTGTGACACTTTTCCAAGACTTAAGACTTTTGTCGATATTTTAGTATGTATATACAATTATATTATATACGGATGTATGGTCATGTGAACACACACACACACACACACACACACACACACACACACACACACACACAGATACTACTAGTGGCGCTGTGGTTAGAGTTCTTGCCTGCCACTACGGCGGTCCGGGTTCGACTCCCGCCCAGGGCTGAAATAATTTCAGTATCGTTTCGCTGCGGGGTGTTACTCCAACTTTCGTGGGCGGGGAGTTGGGTGCGTGTGTGCGTGTAAGGTGACAGTATTACCCATAGGTCGGCCATACGAGCTCTGAGCTCTCATCCTGGAGGTTAATAACTGTCGATCACGAGTCCAACACGTGATCCAAGACCATGGTGAATAACACACACGTTATCCTCGTATACCTGGTTTCTTCATAGATCAAAAGGCCCCTTATAGCCATGCCTTCCCAAATTGCCCCATCGATGAAAAACGGTTGTGACACTTCCATGGCTACAGCGAATGCCAAGAAGGAAGAGAGAGACAGACAGACAGACAGACACACACACACACACACAGAGGGAGAGGGAGAGAGAGGGAGAGAGAGGGGGAGAGGGAGAGAGAGAGAGGGAGAGAGAGAGGGAGAGAGGGAGAGAGAGAGAGAGAGAGAGGGAGAGAGAGAGAGGGAGAGAGAGAGGGAGAGAGAGAGAGAGAGGGAGAGAGAGGGAGAGAGAGAGAGGGAGAGAGAGGGAGAGGGAGAGAGAGTCTGTTCTTTTCCGCAACACCTCGTCGGCGTCTCCTTTGCAGCAGCACCCGCAGCTGCAGAAGGGCGGCGGCGGGGGCGCCGCACCCTGCCAGATGGGACTTCTCCAACAGGGTCAGTAGGTTATCTTGCTCCCAAATCCCGTACTCTACATAGGGGGGAAAGAGGATTCCTCTTAGGAACAAAACAATCCTGCTGTGTGTGTTTGGCACTATAGGCCTCAGTGCACAATTGTAATGGAAATAATGTAGAAATGTATCAAATGCTACCAGAAGTCAAAACATAATGATGAACAGTTCTTTGTATGTGTGTGTATGTATATAAATATATATATATATATTTATATGTATATATATATATATATATATATATATATATATATATATATATATATATATATATATATATATGCAAAGTAGACCACTTGGAAAAAGGAAACTAACGAAGCAGAGCGCTTTCGTATATTACATCTTCAGTGCAACAAGTGACTTGTTGCACTAAAGATGTAATATACGAAAGCGCTCTGCTTCGTTAGTTTCCTTTTTTCCAAGTGGTCTACTTTGCATAAGTGAACACACGTACCCGTATTCTTATTAGCATATATATACACACACACACACACACACACACACACACACACATACATATATGTATACATGTATATATATATATATATATATATATTTATATATATATATATATATATATATATATATATATATATTTATATATATATATATACACACACACACACACACACACACACACACATATATATATATATATATATATATAAATATATATATATATATATATATACACACATACACTTCTACTTTATCAGACGTGGCTGGCAAAAATGGTCCCGGACGAGAACTGTCGTCCTGGAGAGCATCGGGCCATCAGTCTTCCTAATTGAAGTCCATCTTGACTCGAGTTCGGGCACCTCCAACACTCTCTGCCACCTCCCCCCACCCCACCTCTTTGTGACGCACTTCCTGACTCATCCGACTCACCACTGCCTCTTCTCTTTCTCTCCTAATCCCTATGCCCTTTGTCTGCAGCCTCCATTTGTTCTAGCGATCTCCTTCAGCCAATGGAAACTCTCTGTGGAATCGATTAATCTTTTAACTGTTATCCATTAGTTTCATATTTGTCCTGGCTGCCCCCAGATGATTTCACTCAACCGAGCAGAAATACTCCCTGCAAAGGAGGTTTAAGATGTTAACCAGGTCAGCCCGGGCCGCATTGTATAGATTCTTCTGTAGTAGCCGTCAGATGATTTGACCAAGACCGATAAGATAATATGAGGGGGATAATGAGGTAGGCTTCGATCTGAATGGGGTCTCGATCGACTGAAACCACCCAGGCTTGGGGTCGTCCACCCCTTAGCTATACAATGCGGTACGCCAACAAAGTAGAGAAAGAGTTTCAAGCTCAAAGCAAATTCTACCTAATTTGCTTCTTTCTTTTGGGCTTATTTTATAACTACTGATGGTTCAGTTCGTGCCAGACGACTCTATTCAGGTGAGGAACGGACACAGAACAAAGAAAAGAAAAAAATATATGTTTTCGATGTTTCGTCCTGGTAGCGGAAGGGTTGACATGGCGAGAGCGTCTGATAAACAACCAATTTAGATTCTTGCATTAGCCCCAATGGTCGTATCGTTTACTATGACCCTCAGCAGCATACCTGCGAGATTGCTGACGTTGCAAGCTGGACACGCAATCGTGGCTCGCCACCTTGGCACTTCGACGCCAATGAAATGCCGAGGGCCACTATGTACTTCAGCAGACGAGCGCGGCGGTCCTTGTCGGTGTGGGAACCATAACGAGGCGAAAATCAACCCTGTGTGCACCACACACACACACACACGCATACACACACTCTTGGCATCTCCACATACGCTCTTCCAGCACTTTTGCACCATCTCCGCCTCTTCTTTCTATTTTACGACGACGTCTTCGCCTCCCCCGTGTTTATCTGGTCTATATCCGTGCACTCCCTTGCACTATGCCCCGAATTAGTTTTCGGTCGTTCCTTCCCTCTCCTTTCTTCCACCTTTGAGTCGAGCGCTTTCACTGCCAAGCTGCCCCTTTTCATCATACCCAAATGTCCAAACCCTCTCGTCGCCTCTGTCATCCCCTCCACACTCAAGTTCTCTTTCATTTTTACTCTTACTTCCCTGTCCATTCTCCCCATTCCACACGCGCTCCCCAGGGAGCTCTTTTTTCCCTCTGCTCGTGGTGTACTCAGTTCCAAGATGTTATCGCTGACGGATCCACTTGCGTCCCTACAGGTAGATCGGTTCCGCTTCGTGTTCCAACAAGACCGTCTTTGCTTTACTTAACCCCCCCTCCTCTCTCTATCACTCTCTCTCTCCCTCTCTCTTATTCTCAATCTCTCTCTCTCTCCGTCTCACTCTTTCTCTCCCTCTCTCTTATTCTCAATATATCTCTCTGTCTCCCTCTATCCCTCCCTCTCTCTCATTCTCTCCCCCCTCTCTCGCATTCTCTCCCCCTCTCTCGCTCTCATTCTCTCTCTCACTCACTCTCACTCTCTCTCCCTCATTCTCCCACATTCTCTCTCTCACTCACTCTCCCTCTCTCATTCTCTCCCCCTCTCTCTCTCGCTCTCATTCTCCCTTATTCTCTCTCTCACTCACTCATTCACTCTCACTCTCTCTTTCTCTCTCTCTCTCTTTCATACACACACACACACACACACACACACACACACACGCACATACATATGCACATTTTCTCTCTTGAACACACACACACACACACACACACACACACACACACACACACGCACACACACACACACATTCAATCTCTTGAAGGCTGCAGTCATCCTTCTTACATCCCTCAATCGATGTTCTGTTCCTTGTTTCAACACTTCCATCCGCTGGCATATCTACCGTCAGCTGATGTAAACACTGCTTACGAGTGTATACAGGGATGAGGTGATAGAGCCTGAGTGGGTTTTATCGACCCCACGAACCAGATTGTCAGAGCGTCCATCAATCGTTAAGGATGACATTTTGATGGGGGCTGAGGTAACAGGAAAAGGAGGCAGCGATAGCTAAAAGTGAGGAGGAAAAAAAAAAAAAAAAAGAGAAAGAAAAGGAAAGAAGAGAAAGAGGGGAGATGGAGAGTTGAAAAAAGACGTGGTAAGGTAAGAGGAAAAGCGAGGAAAGAAGGAAAGATGGAAGGTAGGAGAGGAAGAGCGAAGGCAGGAATAGAAAACAAAACAAAGACGAAGGAAAATAGAAGTAAGTAGGAAAGAAATGGAGTGGGGGGTACACTTTAGCAAAGGAAAAAGGAAGTCATCAAGTGAGACAGAGAGGGTAGGGAGAGGGGATGAGGAGGGAGAAGAAGAAGGGAAGGGAGAGGGGACGAGGAGGGAGAAGGAGAAGGGAAGGGAGAGGGAGAAGGAAATGAGAAAAGGAAGGGGAGGGGAGGGGGGAGGGGAAGGGGCGATGGAGAAGGATGGAGTAGGGATGGAGCGGAGGCAGCGAAATGAATGAGTCGTGAGTATTTTGGGACGAGTCGGGGAACTGGTGGAGACAGTCCCGCTCTGCCTGGCAGCGCGGCGGGGTGGGGGATGGAGAGGTCGCAATTAAAACAAGGAAAAGAGAACGAATGGGAAAGTGAGGGGGAAGGGGGGGAGAGAGAAGGGGGCTATATATATATATATATATATAGAGCCAGAGAAAGAGTGGTGACGACAGAGAGAAGAGAGATAGCTAAATAGATAGAGAGAGAAGGGAGGCGGAACGGAGGAGAGTGCAAAGCAATATATGATTAAATGTGACCCAAAGAAACAACTGGGCTTCCGATGGGAGTAGGGGTGGGGAGGGGTGGCTGGGGAGGAGGTGATGGGGGAGGGAGGGAGCAAACGGAGAGGAAGAGAATCACCTGGCATCAGCCAGTATATGAATATCGATGACACCTATGATAAAAAGGGATTATGAGACCCAATTTAAACCTTAACCTAACCTAGCTTAATCTAATTTACTCTATCCTAATATAGCCCACTCTGACCTACCTTAACCTAACCCAAGAATACTGAGAGTAAAGAAAGATGGAAAATTCTTTTTCTCTTTGGCGAGTTATTTCTTCCACCTATTGGGGTGTACAGCCGCGACAATCACGTGGCATGGGACGTGCATGATGTCGCCCACGACCTGACGCTTCTTTGCCAGTGCGACCCTGCTTGACCCGACCTAACCTAACCCAGTGCAATTATCTAATTACGCACCACGGGTAACTTACCCACGCGGTATATATAGCGACCTCCGCCGCATGTAAAATCAGTTCACTCGTATCTTATAATAAAGGAGACGAACTCACCAAAACCACTTTCTCTTCACCAACAGTAGCATCACTACACTGGTGACCCTGGAGTGACCACCATGGACCCGTCTCCCGTTGCTGCCGCCCCCACCACCGCTCCATCTCTCCCAACGGCCACGGGGAAACATAAACCAAGCACAGCATACGTCGAGATACTGTCCATCGCCCGCCTCCTACCCACAGCCGACAGATGTGACTCCTGCGCCCTCTAGCGCCAGTCCGATTTGTCCTTCGCAACGTACATGACGAAATAATCACTACAGCAGCAGCGCCAGCCTACAGGCACCAACAACAGACACTGGACCACCGCAATTTGATGCACTGCAGACCTGCATCTAACCTCTGGGAGTCGCCAAATTCCTGGAGCTACGTCCTGGCAAACGTCAGGACACCTCTCCTCGGTGCTGGCTCTCCCATTTATTACAGGTTACTGGTCAACGTCACCAACATCCATCTGGTCTACGCAACAGCTCCCGCCTCGACTGCCCTCCATAACCGCACCGCCATCGACGTTAGACATCTCACACTCGAAGCTCATCTGGGGTAACCTCATCATGTCTCCAGCAGAGATGGTTCATCTCAACTCCACTGTAGACCGCATCGCAATCAACCACGGCTACTGCCATCGACGCTAGACATTCCTACGCCCAACGCTCATCGAGCCATCTGGGACAACCTCAACATGTCTCCAGCGGAGATGACAAGTGGCCATCCCCTCGCATGCGAAATGCCCCCTTAAGCTAAGGTAAATCTAAGAGGGGAGTATTGTACAGCCGCGACAATCACGTGGCATGGAACGTGCATGATGTCGGCCACGACCTGACGCTTCTCTGCCAGTGCGACCCTGCTTGACCCGACCTAGCCTAACCCAGTGCAATTATATATAGCGGCTCCCGCCGCATGTAAAAGCAGCTCATTCGTACCTTATGATAAAGGAGACGAACTCCCACTTTCTCTTCACCAACAGTAGCATCGCTACAGGGGAAACGAAAAAATTACCCAAATAAATATGTTATCGATAGTTTGACCCTTTCAGTGCAAATTTACTACAAGGAAAACTTTTTATATTTGTCGCTATTCAGAGAAAGGGGTTAACCCCCCTTTGTCGATGAAGCCTTTCGCCGGGGAGTGAGGGTCCCCTGCAAGAGATCCGGGGACTTGAACTAACCTTTATACCCGGAGTCATCACTCCATAGATAATCAATCTGCGGATGATGAAAGAATTGGTAAAAACAGAAGAAAAAAAATCTTCTTTTTCTTCTTCTTCTTCTACTACTTCTTCTCCTCCTTCTTCTACTTTTCCTTCTTCTACTTCTCCTCTTCCTCCTTCTTCTTCTACTTCTCCTCCTCCTTCTTCTTCTCCTTCTTCTACTTCTCCTTATCCTCCTCCTTCTTCTTATTCTTATTCTTATATTTCTTCTTCTATTTCTACTTCTCCTCCTTCTTCTTCTCCTTCTTCTTCTTCTACTTCTCCTTATCCTCCTCCTCCTTCTTCTTATACTTCTTATCCTCCTCCTCCTTCTTCTTCGCGGACCGACCTCAAAGGGTTTTCATAAGGAAGCACGATTGAGTGTTTACGTTTGAAATCGAAGCCACCATCTAAAGCCTGGCGCCGGGTCAGGCCCTTTCATGCTCGCAAACTGCTTTGACAGAAGCTAATGTAGTCATAATAATTAGGATCCCTGGGATGCACCAGGGAGTTCTAATCCCCTTAAACTTCCTGGTTCTATTGATCTGTGTACAATCGGTCCATACTGAAACGGGATGCAAAAAATATAAACTAAAGCAAATAGAATAGGATAAAATTAAATTAAATTAAAATGAAACAAAATTATCTATATAAATATAACACAAAGAGTAACTGATAAGCAAACTCAATCCCGCTGAGTGATATCATTGTAGAAAGTGTCGTAGAGTTTTAGTACATGCTACATGGCACACTATACTACCAGGAAACATAAGGAAGATATACTTTACTAATCCGGAGAAACAATAATAAAAGTTGGTCAGGTTGATATAACGGAACTTTTAACATATTGGAAAGAAAATCTCATTTTACGTGATTGTGACCTTGAATTTTGACCTAGATCTAAGAAAATAAGGTTCATCTTTATAAGGTACCGTGGTATAGTTATGATCAAAGCAAGTTAAGAGGCCAAAACGGAACAAAGAAACATAATTGTACTTTCGACAACTAATAACTACTACGTATTGTCTACCAACTATTTCATATGAACGTTTGGAGATAACATGCATCGGGTGGAGTAATTCATTAAATAAATTCAAGTTCCTAAGCTGCATCTCTCTTTTTCTGATAATATCACGACTGTTCTCGACGACACCAACACAGTCATAAATTTTGTTAATCAGCTCTGCATCTGCCTCAACGATAACTATCAGGAAAAGTACGGAGCAAGCATTGTTCCCTGTGGAACACCACTTACAACAGTTATCCAGTAGACTATTCATCCATTCATTCATCCATGTGTCTGTTTATTTGTTCATTAAGCTATTCATTGTTTATTCGTTTACTTTTTGCTACCTATCCCCGTTTTCTGTGTTCGTTCCTCTGTTCACAAAGCTCCTTTTACTTCCAAAGGTCTTCCTTATCTGAGAGAAACCGATTACATGGCAGCAGCCAGGCAAAAATGCGCACAACGATAGAGTACCCAAGAGTTACGAGGCCCTTATAGTTACGATCAAAGCAATCTCCTTTGCCTTCCGTGCCCGGGCAGCCAGGAACAGTGACGGACATCCTTTGGACTCGACCCTGAGACTCAACCGTGCAAAGCAGTATCGAGACGAAGACGCCACATTGGCACCTGTAGAAAGAACGCAGGAACACAGACGACGAAACTAAACAAAGCTCGTTCAGTGTTCTTGTGACTAATTCATTTCCTCGGTGTCCTGAACTACTTTACACATTTTATTTTGGCTAAAAGACGGACGATTTCATGCAGCTGTGAAGGCAACATCGTAATAAAAGGATTAGCCCTTCATCAAACGATCCACTAACTCGAATAATACTGCTAACCCAAATGACTAAAGCATAATGGACACATCGTACACTATATACATACTCGCCTTGATTTGATTATTCTTCTTATACCAAGAACGCATCAACACTGCAATAATCATTTGGCAGAAGGCCCTTGGGAAGAGATTTGTTGGATATTAAGGTCAGGAAGACATATATCACCGAGAGAACGTAAAGCGAGATTCTAGGGTGGAATGTGTCGGGGCCAGGTGGTGGTTGAGGCCAATGGCGCTACTGTCGTTGTTCGCAGTTGGAAGGAGTGGGTAGTAGGAGATAGTTAACGAGTGGGTGGGAGAGTGATGGAGAGAGATGGAGAGAGGGGGGGGTGTTAGGGGAGAATAAAGAAAACAAAATGAAGTTACTGAAGAAAACAGAGAGAAGGTTCGAGGAAGGGAATGGACCCTTCAGCCACGACCTGGGTTATGCATGTCTTATTCTGGCTGGCGCCAGGTGATTCTAATCACCTGAAGGGGAATCCCTTTGTCAGGAAACGCCTTCTGTGAAGGCGAAGACTGCCGACATGCCGAGGACGAGATGGTGAAACGGAGGGTGGGGTTCGGGGAGAGTGAAGGAGAGAACGATGGAGGGAAGGAGGGAGAAGTGAGCAAAGGTGAGAGAGACAAAGAGATGGAGACCTCCTCCTCCTCCTCCTTTTCCTCCTCCTTCTTCTTCTTCCTCTTCTTTATCTCGCCGGTGGTGGGCCTTGCCTGAGCCGGCTGCCAAATCCAACAGTCGCGTGTAGCTTTGCTTTATGCGCGCATATGTAAGTCGCCACAAGGGCCACACGCATGCGCAAACGAGTGAACGAAAACACAGCCTCGTATGCGAAGACAAACACTCTAAGACCACACAGTTACCAACAAGCACATGCACAAACATACATACATACACACACACGCGCGAGCGCGCGCGCGCGCTTATGATGAACTTATGTATGCAGAAGATGGAAACTATATATCTGCATTCGTATGGTTTTGTAAATCTTCCTCAATACGTAACATTTTGTCTTCACGCGACAGAGCGCATGAGCGTACCCGCCTACGAGTTCCCAGCCTCCCTCGTTCGGTCTGAGGCGATTCTAAACAGATGCAACGTTTTATTTTGTGTTTGCGATTTTAAAGACACTCGCTGAGACGTCGCGGGACGGTGGATAGCAGGCAGCAGTCAGGCGGGAGCGCCCGTCGCTTCCAACATGCTAACCACAACAAATTCGTGCCGCATTGTTTAGATAGGTCTTGGGGGAAAGTGCTATCCATGACTTGTATATTTGTTCTCTCTGCCGCCAGACGATTTTATTCAAACGATGGACACAATCTATGCAGTGCGCCACAGAACAAAATGGATTAATTGATTTCAGAGTTACGTGGAAGTACAATATCCTATATGCACTTAGGGCAAACATAATAAAGTACTCAACACACGCACATAACTCAGGCGCACAGGTGCCCAGACGAGTGAAATTCCAGAAGAATGACTACTAGAAAAAAAAAAAAAAAAAAAAAAAAAAAGTCTTGGAACTTCTTTCTCCTCTTCAACAAAGAGAAATACGACTAATCAGAGGCATTAGTCAGTTTCCTTTGCTTTCACTTCTGCTGGCCATTTATCTGCCTCGACGAAGTATTTGTGTTTAAGTTGTTGGTTTGTTTGTTTGTTTGCGCCATGTCGCAGGGGACACCGTCAATTCCTGAAGCATTTTTCTTTTTTCCAGTATCGATAAGCTCGCCACTGCGTCTCATCTCAAGGTGAGGTTTTAACACAAATTACACCGTATCCTGTTATTAAAATCACCATAATAACTAATCAAAGTTACGACTTCAAGCACCAGTGGCCTTATTAACAACGCGATTTTTATGCTGCATTTATGTAAATCACTTTTAGTGTGATTAGCTTCTACTTGTGTCAAAATGTAATCTGATCGTATTTTCCTACGGACAGCGCTATAAAAATTGTGTAATGTTGTGATTCAAAGTATCAGTAATCCTTTTCACATCCCTTACATCATGTATAAGTATTAGCAGTAATCATTATGTAACTAAGTTACTACACGATCTTCGTTTATCAGGTACCATCAATATCTGTCTCTAAATGTGACGGCACACTAGGCATTTCTCGCTAGCATGCTACTTGCTTCTGCTACTTCGTTTGAGTAGAAACGGCTTTGGTTAAGATCTTTTGTTTTTCAAATTTCCAAATGTCAAATTACTCTTGCGTCAGACAGTGAGAAGCTGAATGATAAGTTAAACCTAGAATACGAATGTTAGACACATTGTTGAAATGTTCTTACTGAAGTCTAGAATAATGTAACCGAAGTAGTTTCTATTCAAACGAAGTAGCAAAAGCAAGTAGCATGCTAGCCTAGTGGGCCGCCACATGACGATAGCGGAATATTGTCAATGTATCCTAATCATGTGAGGGCGCCATGGTAATTATTTTCAATATTAATCTTTGTTCAAGGTAGTAAGGGTTTGATTATTCTTTCTATCAGTTTTTATGACGCTTGTGGCTTCATTCGAGTTACCGCACAGTCGAGAGAAAAGATAAAAGGTAAGAAAGGTAAGAAAACATAAGAAAAGATAAGAAATGTAAAAGGCAATAAAAGGCAAGAAAAGGTAAGAAAATGTAGAAAATGTAAGAAAGGCAATAAAAGGCAAAAGTTAAGAAAATGTAGGAAAGGTAAGAAAAGGTAAGAAAGATAAGAAAGGTCAGAAAAGGTAAGAAATGTAAGAAAAGGCAAGAAAAAACTAAGAAAGGTAAGAAAAGGTAAGGAAATGTACGAAAGGCAAGAAAAGGTAAGAAAAGGTAAAAAAGATAAGAAAGGTTAGAAAAGGTAAGAAAAGGCAAGAAAATGTAAGAAAAGGTAAGAAAGGTAAGGCGATGTAGGAAAAGGTAAGAAAATGTAAGAAAGGTAAGAAAATGTAAGAAAGGTAAGGAAATGTAAGAAAGGTAAGAAAAGGTAAGAAAGATAAGAAAGGTTAGAAAAGGTAAGGTAAGAAAAGGCAAGAAAATGTAAGAAAGGTAAGAAAAGATAAGAAAACGTAAGAAAATGTAAGAAAGGTAAGAAAAGGCAAGAAACAAGTTCTTAGTAGAAATCGTAAAACGAAGTGATGAAAGTGATGATTCTCCCAGATGGCGTTGTGAAGAAACAAACCTCACTAATACGTATTTTCCTTTTTTATCTAAATATTTCAAGAAGCGTATAAAAAAGTGAAAAAGAAAAGAAAAAAATCCTGACCGCATTCTCTCTGACAGAAGACCGTTCGCACTTTTTTTTTTTTTTGTAAAAAATATATAATATATATATATATATGTATATATATATATATATATATATATACATAAGTATATATATATATATATATATATACATATATATAAGTAAATAAATAAATAAACAAAGTTGTTTGCGCCAACATTTCGGGACTGGCTTCCCCATCAATGAAAGATGCCTCCAAAGCTCTATACTCCTTCACGAATGAAATCCTCTTAAACCTTTGGCATTAAACATTCTGAAGTTTTCCGTCAACAAAACGTTTTGTCATACATTCAGAGGCCGGTCGACTCTCAGGTCACAAACGAGAGAAATCCTGAGAGAGCTGAACCTATGGAGCAGAAGAGGGGAAGGCACATATGTACCAAAAGGCCTTTTACCCCTAATAAGAATGAGTGTGGTGGTGGTGGGGGGGGGAGGAGGAGAGGGGGAGGCGGGAGTGGGAAGTCAGAACACAGACCCACCCCACACACCCAAAAAACCCCTTTCTCGTCTTAGCATCTCATGGATGAAGGCTTATTAATGGCTCTTGCCACACTACTCGATAACGATTATGACGATGATGGTATGGTTTAACGTCACAAACTCCCCCCTATCGGGAGGCTGGGACGATGCTCCTTACAGAGGACTTTGTAGCGTGGAATTAAATTAACCATGCCCTTGTGCAACTTCGCCGGTGGCAGGGTTCGAACCGCCATCCTCTCGACCTTCGCCGTAAGTAACGACGCCCTAACCCGCATACAAAGTATACAACAGATGTGTAAGATCATAATGATAATTTGGTTTGTCCCATTACACAAAAGACACACTACAAGGGCATATACGACTTTAAAATAATCTTAAACGTCTAAAGATATTTGGTGAAAAAGGCGAGAAGCCTACACCAGGAGGCGCTGAGTAGCTGTGGCTGAACCCGTCACTTAGCCCTATGTGCTTGGACAGCTGGGGCAGGTAGCAATTACTGCTGGGAATTGGAGAAAAATGTGGTATTTGAACCCACAACTAAACGAATGCGAGACCAGCACGCTTCCGATTAGGCCACCAATAGTATTTGGTGGGGGTGAAACGTATTCCGGTAACTGGAATAACAACGGTGACCTTCCTCGAAAGTGAACAGAATTGTCTGACTTCAAATAGAAGTCACTTAAAAAGAAAAATACTGATAAAAAGGAAGTGTGAAGTTTAGTGATTGTATCTCAATGAATGAAAAAATACTTGTAAAGATTCATAGAATTAAAATATTAAAACTTCATTGACAAGGAAAAGAGAAGAAACAGATGCGGAGGCCAATGAGAAAAACAGTTAGATTTTACTCTGGTTCTTCATTGTATTAACAACTAATGCAAAGAGACATATATTATTTGAGAGGAATGACAATTAACTAAGATGGGGATGACAGGTGGTAATAGACATGGAACTGCCTAGTGTGGGCATTATGGTTTCTTGCAGTCTCCTTCATTCTTATGTTCTTATGTTCTGATTCTCTTTGACTACCGGAAGTCTTCTCGAATGAAGAAACTCGACTGTCAGAAATCATGATAGGATTCACAACACAAGAAGAGAAGCAAAGGGAGTCCAAGATGTTGACAGACAGTGTGGATGACGTCTGCGTGGGTGATGGTGCAAATTGCACGTGGGGAAATGACAGGGAATAATGTTAATGTGTGCAGGAGGAGACTGCTAGAGCAAGCAAAAATAACGAGAAAGTTATTGCGGTGCAAACGCTTCCATAATTAAGATGCACGCGATTCATTCCGTATCCTATTATCCGTATCTATAAATCCTCCTCATTGTTTCCCTTAACGTTTTATCTTTACCCATCTCGAATTATTATGGTACTCATCTACCAGTGCATTGTGCTCAGCCTTGTCATCGTGTCGTCGCTTTGTGTTGAAGAGGAACAAGTGAATGCAGGAACTCAAATATTCGGTTTGATTTCTGAACGTTTTGTCCATTATCTAGCTAAGATTCAATAACGCTGTTGATGTTGTTCTAGGGTGTAGGTCACCAGCGCTTCTATCCTTTTGGACAATCTCATGCTTATAATGCGGGATCAGTAATGTTGTACTGCAATGATGAAGTTGAAGACAATTGACTAGCCTATGGTAATAACCCTTCCCGCGATCTTTGGTACCTTGCAACGCCGTCTGAGGTGAAGGCTTTGGGAAGCATTTCTCATTAAGAGAAATGCCCACGACAGAGACAGCGAAACAATGACAAACAATTCCTCAGACTACTAAAAACGATGACAGCTGTGAGATTTCACTGTCTTGGACTTGCAAGGCAGAGGGGTGGGATGAGGCGAGTTGATTTCTAACATTAAATTTCTTGAAGAAACCTTCAACTTCATTTGAAGAGAAAGACCCATGAAGGGTGATACAGATCTCCTGAAGGATTTTTTTTTTTTTTTTTTACTTCATTCGAACTGAGACCTCCAAGAAGGATGACACAGATCTTAAATGTCGTGTACACAATCGTTATCTCTGACACAAACCGATGATTTATTAGCACAGTGGAGACAAGGAGTGCGTCAGGCCTCACCAGATTATCAAGACCTTAATGCTACAAGACTGCAATGAATTCATTAGTGGAAAGGACACTAAACATATGTTGTGCAGTCACGATATCAAGTTTTGTCTTCACATTCAAAATGTTCCGTTCACCTGATACAGGAGGTGCCTGACTCGAACGAACTTTTTTGAAGAGAGCAACACTACTTATTGTCCAGAAAAGAGAAGAGAAGTGAATGATACTCATCAGCTGACTCACCTTTGGAAACTGAAAAGCTAAACCGAGTGCAGCACAAGTAACTGAATTTATTCTAAAACTAACCACAATCTAATGATAATGTTCATGTACTACTGTTTTCTTAGTTGACAACATAAATAAATCAATCAATCAAATAATAGTGATGATGATGATGACAATGACTGTGATGATGATGATGATGATGATGATGATGATGATGATGATGATGATGATGATGATGATGACGATAAAAATATAAAACAAAATCGTCAAGCATCTACCAACTCCCCATGTACTGTCTGTGGCACCATTTATGAAATTGTGGCCCACTGAGGGTCCCGATCGTCCGAGGCTCTCTTCAGGCCTAGATCCAGCCTCCAGGTGAATGGCATCGCCTGGTTTTTCTTGAAAAAAAGTGCAACAAAACACAACACCATGCTGGAGGGTTCACTGGTTTAGACAGATCCTCTCCATCACAATATATAAGGTGCGAGGCATTGTCCCATAGCATACTGTGTGAAACGCCGCTTCAATATACTATGTGTACCATTATGTACTATATGTACTTGTGTAGTCCGACACCGCGACACATGTTGCTTCAAAGAGGGAGGAGGGAAGGGAAGGTGTGCGAGAAGCAGCCATTTGTCGACGCGCTGAAGCGGCGTGGCGAGTCTTACCCGAACCTGCTTCGTTGGTTTTGAAAAATGGAAGCCGCCAATCGGAGCGAAGCGGCGCGTTTACAACTGCCCTAACCCCTTCAACACCGTGACGCTCCCTATAGAGTTTGCCCTGCCTACGGGCAATAGTTCTATTCGGAGGTATTTCATCAAAACACCGTAAGATATAACTATCCTGAATAATATGGACTAGATGAAAAAGACAGTTATTACTCACGCTTACGGAAGTTGATGTCAGGAGGCCACAGGACGCGTTCCAAGTGGCGCAGTTGGCCAGTGCCCGAGCCTTCAGCCTTATGGCCTACTGTTTGAGTCCCGTTTAATTATATTATTAAAGAAATTAATATATGAACTAACTGCAAACAAATAGAGAATTAAATCAATGAATAAACAAATGAATAATCAAATTCACTCACTCCTGTGACATTTGGGTCTGAAGTCCCATGGCTGCCTTCACTAAGTCTCCCCACATTCTTGAATAAATGAATATATAAATAAACTAGTCAGAAATTACACAAAATAAAATTAGATTAAATTTAGAAAAAATCGTTGTATTTGAGCTTACCCTTTACCCGTTCTTTGAAGAGTGTTGTGCCCAGCCCACCCATGTCGAAGATGCCTCACCACATCCCATCTTCCTTGCGAACTTTAACTTATCCTTACTGAGCCTGGCTATGCGCCTTACCACTTTTCACCTTTCCTCAAGCCCACTTTAGTATCCCCCTGCCATTTTAGCTATTACAGTAGTTGATCTACTACATTCTATATTTTCTACACTTAAAACCGGTGCAGTCCTAGTCTGGTTTTAGTATGTGGATGCCATTACCCATCTCATGGAATAATTTGTGCACAGGCAAGTCTATTTCGTGCCTTTAGATTTCTAACTCCCTTTTAGTCATTCTTGATATACTCTTAAAGAAATAGGAAAGGGAATGTATATGTGGAGAAGAATAAAAGACGACAAGACGGAAGAATTGTACACTTGGAACAAGGAGGTCAGCGGGGATGGCAGGAATGCTGGTGCCAACACGGATTGCTGTTACTTCTTGTGTGTGTGCGTGCGTGCGTGCGTGCGTGTGTGTGTGTGTGTGTGTGTGTGTGTGTGTGTGTGTGTCAGTATGTGTGTGTGTGTGTGTGTGTGTGTGTGTGTGTGTGTGTGTGTGTGCGTGTGTGTGTGTGTGTGCGTGTATGCGCGCGCGTGCGTGTGTATTTACATAATTGCATTTACCTAGCTGTAGTCAATAGGAAAGGAGCAACGCTCGTGAGGTCCTTCTCTTGCTATCCACTTATCCTGCTAAGCTTCAAAATGTGTGTGTGTGCGTGTGCTCATTTGTGTGTGCGCAAGCACGTGTGTACATACGAACTGCAGAACACATGATGATGCGTGTAAGCGGCGTACCCTTGTGTGCGTTCCTGTGTTTAAGCATTACTATCATTACTGTAAACTATGTTCATTCGGTTGCGAGGTTTGCCCTGCTGGCTGCGCATGATTTAGGAGCCTTTCGCTCGTATTGTTTTTATAGCGTCACTAATAACGAAACCGAAGAGCAAGAAGGGGGGAAGGGGTAGTCACCCCTTTGCCATCGCAAGGATGCAACTAGTCAAAACGCCTGGCGACAAAAATAAATAAATAAATAAAAAATAAAAATTAAAAGCAAGGGAGGAGGTAATCAAGATGGGGTTAAACCCCTTCATTCACGATGGGGTTGCCAAGGATGTGAATAAAATCGCTTGGCGGTAGCCAGGACAAGAAGAAAAGTGACACCCGGTGGGGAAGGGTTCACATGGTCTAGAGACGTCAAAGCTCTACGACTTCTGAAAAACAGCGACCGTAAACAATCTCGCATCATAAAGAGGTGCTTTCTATGAGTTATTACCTACGGTTGGCCTCAGCTGTTTATAGAGAAACACAAGAATTCATTAGAGCACAGTGATTTGATTCAAAGCTTAGCAAGACTCTTGTGGAGTATTCATATTTGAAGCAAATAAGTGAAAAAATCTGGGGGGAAAGGAATGGGACTGTATGTAGCGTTCATGAGTTTAGAGAAAGCGTATGGTAGGGTGGGTAGAGTACACTGCGGAAAGTGCTGGAAAGGTATGGAAGGAAAGGAGGCATGCTGTGTTCAAGCGTCCTTCAATGTCATTCACTTGAACACCTTCCCTTAACAAACGCTTTTCTTTTTTGTTTATTTTTGTTATTATTATTATTTTTATTTTTTTTGGGGGGGGCTACTTCCCTTGTATGGGGGAAAAAGCTTTTGGTATATGTATGTATGTTGTTCTTCTAAAAAAGAATTAAAAATCGTCTTCGTCATCTAGTTTATTTCGACATATTTTTCTCCTATTTTTCATACGACCCCGTTCCCCTCGGGTGCTCTCGTCACCAGAGGTGTCGCTTCCAATATTTCGACCCTCGCCTGCTTCAAAAGGATCTTCAAGAAATTCCCCCGTCAACCTCGCTCCTGGCACTTCCTTCCTCGACGTCACTCCCTTTCCTCCCGCATTACTCGCCTCCACCTTCAAATTCCCTTTTCGCCTTCCTCGCACTACTAATCACGAACAAGAATTCTTTGCATCTCCTCTCCATCTCTGAAAATCTTTGATATCTTGTTTTCCAGTCTCTCATTTACCTTTCTCTCTCATTATCACCATCTCCTTTAGTCTTCTCCCTTCTCTATTTTCTCATTTCCTTCTGTCCCTTCTCTCCATAAAATTTCTCACAAAACCCTCATTTCATCATGTTCTCAATATTCTAATTACAACAGTTCCCTATCGATTATCATCAGCATCAGCCTCATATTGACATTAGTTACAATATTTTGATATTTTCAGTAGATATTAGTCGTGTGAAGTTTCTAGTACGACACAGCTCACAACCCAACAAATATTCAGATAATCTTCTCAACATTTTCTGCTTCGTTGCATATTTTCTTCATACGCCTCTTCTCTTTCTCTCTCTTCAAGTAGAAAAATTACTCTGCCCTACTTGGCATAGTTCCAATGTTTCCGGCTTCTTTTCCAATGTCTACTCAATCTCTCAAGAATCTTCTGATCACGATATCTTATGATCACAAAATCTCAAGGCAGAATGATGATCACTTAATTTCTACAACCGCTCCCTTCTGATTCCATCCTTAACCCATTCAACTCCGATGACAAGATGTCTTGTCATTTGGTCAAATAAAACAAAAAATCATAATAAAACAACAAAATGTTTGATGATCAAACAGCACCAGAAAAATATGACGTCATCAGTCCTCCTCGAGGAGGACTGATGACGTCATATTTTTCTGGTGCTGTTTGATCATCAAACATTTTGTTGTTTTATTATGATTTTTTGTTTTATTTGACCAAATGACAAGACATCTTGTCATCGGAGTTGAATGGGTTAAAACTCTCCTTGACCAGCTTTCAGCAATGATGAATACAAAAATAAATTGTTTGGCTATAGGTTCTTCATAGCAATGGTTCTTATTAAAACTGTAGTGTTTATTCTTGCTCATTTCCCTTGGATAAAGGACCAATGATGGTCACCTACGGGAGGGACATCGGGAAGAATCATCTCCACCACCAATCAAGACCCTTACTTCCATCTCAACAAGACTTCCGCTGCATAGGATCCACAAAAATATATAAATATAAATAATAATAATAATAATAATAATAATAATAATAATAATAATAATAATAATAATAATAATAATAATAATAATAATAATAATAATAATAATAATAATAATAATAATAATAATAACAACAATAATAATAATAATAAAAAGAAGAGTAAGCGATTTACGCTAGGAAACACTTAGCTGTGGCCGAAGCTGCTTCCTTTGCCTTACGTGCTTGGACATTGGATCATTCGAGCGAAAGCCTTATGGAGGTCAAGTGGCTAAATTTGTCTGGTTCTGGACCAAAATATCTCTGGTCGGTCTTCTTCGCAAACTTTTCACTTCGAACTTCGTCTCTGTTACTCGTCGCCTCTATATTTGAACTTCGTATCTGCCATCAAAAGGTCCGCCCTCGGCTGAATATATATATTTTTTGAGAAAACAAAATATATAATGTGTGTCAACGTGTTAAAGGATTCTCCTTAGGTTACCCCATAAAATGTTGTCCTTATTCCCAAAATACTTCGTTCATAAGGCTCAATAACCGTCGCCTTTCATCGAACCGCTTTGAAAGTTAAGATGAAACTTCTCACAATGACTTTGACAGTCCTCCATAGTGACGAGAAGTCAGTCGTCGTTGACCTCTATCTCTCCCTTGTTCCTTCTCTCTTTCATCTTTCCCCCATTTCTCTCCCCATCACCATATTTTTCTCACCCTTCTTCTGTCGTCTCTGATTCTGAAACTTATTTTTCTGCGTATAATTTCTCCGAATGCTTTTATTGAGGCACGATCTGGCCAAGCGTCGGTCTTGCCCCATTCCGATGCTCACTTGTCTCCGAGTCGGGTATGCAGTCTTGGCGGGCGTTTCGGCTGCCAGTGTACGATAACTCAGCAGAAGCAAAACGAAACGACATAAACGCGGCAATTCGTTTGGGAGAGGAAAAAGAATAATTAGCGAAATTTCGAAAATCGAAATAGAAAATACGTTTGCCCTCCAAATCCATGTTCGAGAGACAAGCAACACAAACAAATAAGTAAATAAATAATTAAATAAACGAATAAATATATATACAAATAAAATCGCTTCATTTTAATTTATTCACGAAAACTGTTTCATATTCATTCCTGTTGATATAAAAATACTGTATAAAAAGTGCTAGGATAGCACTAAAAAGCACATGACACTTATTTTCATAGCGGTTCTCTTAAAGAGATAAAAATCCATATATATTTAAACATAGTTTAAAAAAAATCACCGACATAAAGTCGAAAGATTACAGTAGTTATGAATATATGAACTGATATCTATGGAAAGATCAAGCGAAATTTCTGAGTAAAATGTTTATTCAATCTATTTTACTTTGAATGAATATATATATATATATATATATATATATATATATATATATATATATATATATATATATATATATATATATATATATATGTATATGTTGATGAAATATATATATATATATATATATATATATATATATATATATATATATGTTTACCAAAGTTCTAACTCGAGTTATGCCGCACAGATATATATCACATCATTCTGTGTACTCCTACACACACACACACACACACATAATGTATAGTTAATTTTTAGTAAATATGAGTTCATGACTGCGCGTATTTGCTTGCAGCAGATTAATTTCGCAGAACTACGTCAGACTCCTGATATCCCGCTTGAAGACAAAGGCAGACTCGTAACCTTACATCAAAGTCGCGAACAACATTTATTCTGCTTTGAACTACAAATGCTCAGAGCGAATCTCATCCCCCTTGCAGATTTGCATCTGCTGGTGTCCACGTGCGCGTGGTTCTAATTGAGTGTGTGTACGTGTGTGTGTGTGTGTGTGTGTGTGTGTGTGTGCGAGTGTGTGTGAGAGAGAGAGGGAGTGAGAGAGGAAGAGAGAGAGAGAGAGAGAGAGAGAGAGAGAGAGAGAGAGAGAGAAAGAGAGGGGGGAAAG
>NC_134791.1:12936644-12994144 GCF_046742065.1 Oratosquilla oratoria | reverse complement strand
CAGGACTATAAGACAGCAATGAAGATGAAGATAAAAAAAAGCGATGAGAGGAAGAGGAGAAGAGGAGAAATGGGTGGACATGAGATGAAATGTAATGTGGAGTGACGTGGCTGCGAATTTGTGTATTTATATAATGTTACGTTTTTTGGTAGAAGCGCCCGACCATATTCATACGCACACAAACACACACACGCACATGCACACAAACACACAGACCTAAACACACACATATATGCACATATAAATGCACACAAACACACGCTCACACTCAAACACACACACACAAAGGCACGTACACGCGCACACATACACACACACAAAACACACACTTTCTCTTGCACACACTTAGCTGTCTGTTAGTGAGTGCCCCCAACCCACCCCACCCCCGTCCGTGCCACTTCCAAGTGGACGTCCGTGCCAAAGTGGAGGCGAGAGGCGAAGAAGGGAGGCACCCCTGACACACTCCTAAATGTCTCGTTTATAAATCTTATGCTGTTCCACTTTATGAAAATATGTTGACAGAGCTTACTTTACTCTGCATCCGCATACATGCATTCACACATATACACGTGCACGTGTGAATGTGTGCGTGAAATTGTGTGTACGCGGATGTGTATGTATGTATACTATTCATCATAGTGAAAATGAAAGTACAGATTCATTTTAGTTATTCATAACTAGTAATGATGAAAGTGTAATGCTAAATAACATGCTGATGGTTTTGGTTACATAGAAGAATCATGGTATTTGTATTTCTTCACCGATACCCAGCGTTTCTATCCTCGTGAACAATAGTTTCATTAGAAAAACTAATTTATCGGTGGTGGCGTAGCGACAAACATTCTTATTCTGATATGAATGAACATGTAGAGAATTAACATATGTAACATTGTTAGCACAACTTTACAGTTAACCAATATACCATCAACCGAGTTAGTTAATTCAAGGATTCTGTTCCCAAAACTGAACTCACGAAAATACTTGTTTCAAACGTGGCAACAAGTCATTAAATATAGCTATGGAAATCTTAGTACATACTGAATGACCCAATATTCTTAAGACATGTATGTTTATTTTTCTCATGCACGATAGGTCACCAAGCAATATGTGAAATGCCTGAGTATACTGATAATGTTAAGGACTTATTATAGTTTATCATGACAAGATCTCCGGTTAGATCTCTTAAGCCCCAATCACACCAAGCTTACGACCTGTTTCCGACCACCTTCGACCGAAAATCAAGCGATCGGTCGGCGACACAAAACCTTTGCAAGGAATTGAAATGGAAAAAGTTGATATGGTTGATAAGATGAAAAATCTATGTACAGGGGACTATTCAGTGTGTGTTGTAATATATCTATCTGTAATAATACAGTAATAATAATAATAATAATAACAATAATTTTATTTGGCAATGAAGTGCAATGAAGTGCAGATAATGAAAAGAACAGATAGTTCGGAACAACAATTACAATTGCCGAGGATAACACAAAAAAGCATGTAAGCTTATTTCCATTGTGATCCTCAACCTCCATTAATCGATCTATCTATTTATTTATCTTATTACCGACTACCAGCGACTTCCAACGACTACCTGGAACTGGCCGTCGACCACCTGGTCGCCGGCGGTCGGAAACAGGTCGTAAGCTAGGTGTGACTGGGCCCTTAGGCAAATACGGACTAAATAGTGGTGTTAAGTGATTTGGTAAAATTGGGTACCCCTCCCACAGACTACCTCGGCGATGACATTATTGTCGTCCAATTCGCCCTAGATTGTCGAGACGATATTTGTCATCATCCATTTGTCACGTGGGAAATAGTCTACAACTCTAGATAGTCTCACGGGAGACACGTGTTAACAAATGGGAGGTAGAGAGGAGGGGGGGGGGTGCCTAGCACCGGTTCCTAAGTGGTCGGGATGAAGATCATGAGGGAGCGGGGAAGGGATTTTTTTTTTTTTTTTTTTTTTGGGGGGGGGGCACGTTACGACCCACTCACAGTCCGCATTACACAGAGATTTTTAGAAAACGGGTTTGGACGTCTTACCTTCTTGTAACCTTTCCATACATACGCCAATTACGAAACAGCTACTAAATACAACTAAAATGCTGGAGTGCACGTGCAGTAGCACATCAAAAGGTGTTAGTATTTTGTCACCAATAACCAGCGCTTCCATCCTTGTAGACAATATCGCACTGGAAAGTTAGAACATAAGAACGGAGGAGACTGCAAGAGGCCATACGGCCTGCACTAGACAGTTCAATGTCCTTTACCACCTGCCATCCCTGTCCATAAAGTTATCTCGCCTTCTCTTAAAACAACCAGCTGTTTCAGCCCTCACGACATGAATGAAATCTTGAGAGGTGTTAAAGGAGAGATTTAGTGAGGATAACAGAAAGGAGGGGTGATAGAAGTTAAAAGTGATCGCCATTGTTCTTTGAGTGAAGAGTAGCCTTCAATCACAAAAGAACAATGCGTGACTCTGATCCATCGGGTTACGGAGATGAAGGTTTTGTCATAATAACCTGAATACACCCGGCAATAGTGATGCCCATCATCATTTTTCTCAAAGAATTCACGGTTGTATTTTAAGGTTAGAATGTCACAGGTGAAAGTTAATTGAAAAAAAAGTCTGAAAGTTGATTTTACAAATGAGGAATTTTAGATAAACCAATAAAAGAAAAAAAAAAGTGCTGGGAAATAACGTGGAATGTCGTCGAGAAGCTTCTCGGCGTCGCCTGGCATATTTGGCTCAGAGGCAAAGAACGACTGTGACTCGGCGCCAATCCTGTCGTGCATGGCGGCCCATTTAAAGGGTAATTAGACACTCTTTGGGCATTTTTCGTGCTTTCGGGTGGGAAGGGGGAGGGCATCTGGGTCTGAGTGGTAAATGGTTCCGCTTATATGAGTGATTGCTTACCATTTCCGGGAATTTACGAGCTAGGATCTAATCTAGAAACCTGGAAATTGGGAAATGAGTGTGCATGTGTGTGTGTGTGTTTCTGTGCGTGCGTATGTATGTATGCACGACTGTGTGTATGTGTATGTGTGTGTGTGTACGTGTGTGGGTCTGAGTGGTAAATGGTTCCGCTTATATGAGTGATTGCTTACCATTTCCGGGAATTTACGAGCTAGGATCTAATCTAGAAACCTGGAAATTGGGAAATGAGTGTGCATGTGTGTGTGTGTTTCTGTGCGTGCGTATGTATGTATGCACGACTGTGTGTATGTGTATGTGTGTGTGTGTACGTGTGTGCGTGCGTACGTGTGGACGAATTAGTTTGGTTCGTGTAAACATCATAAAGTGCCTGCCTCCAAACATCTATGCCTGCAATCGCAATAGTTAATGGGAGAAAAAACAAGCGTCTTCCTGCATGTTATTGGCACCAACACACGACTGCGAGATCAAACGCCTTTGCACGTCATGATTTGGATCCGCATTAAAAAAAATATGTATATACATATTAATCAAAGGACGGAAGAATCGTCTTCAATGTATAGGAATATATTTTGATCAGGAATGCGGTGCAGCAATTATTATTATTATTATTGTTATTATTATTATTATCATATTTTTCTTTACAGCATACGAGTATCCACAGTGTACAGAAATGTGAATACGAAAAGTGACCCTCCCTCCTCTTCTTGTTCCCTCCAACCCATTGGCGACAGATCCGCCACTGATTAAAAATCATACAACACTGAATATGACTGGGTCTGTGGTATTATGTTGATGAATAAACAAAGTAATTAACAAGTTAACAAATTAATAAATAATAGCTGGCAAAGAAAGAGGTGGAAGCGGTATTCTTTAGAAATAATCCAATGGGAAGAGAGTAGAGACAATGATGTTGTTATGGAATGTGGGTTGCCAACGCTTCTATCCTCGTGGACAATCTTTCACCGCAATTGTGCGAGAGATGGTATGAAGTAGAGTACATAGAGCAAATTCCTAATTTGGCCAACATTCTTTGTACCATCATATGCTCATGGATGGTGCTAGGGCATCTTCTTCGTATCCAGCAAATATGAATTATTGTCAACAGAAAGCGAGCACCTTGTAGTGCCATCTGCCGGGAGACAGGGAACTAAGGGAGATTATCAGCGAACTTTGGAGAGTTGAAGCGTGACCCGGGTTTACAGTAAGCAGCTGTTAGTGAGCTGTTAACCTCAGCTGCCACCTTCCCCTCTCCAACCCCCCACCCCGCGCAACCACCGCCACCTCCCCTGGGCCTCATTTGCTAAATTCGCATCGTTCCAACGAACAATGGATATCTATAATCTTGTGATACAATTAAGCTCCTCGATACGGTGCCCTAAAGTTAATCAAGTCATTTGGTGTCAGCTACAATAGAATATGTAAAGAACGACACCAGGGCTCCTCTTAATATAAGGTGTCGATCTCAGAAATTAATTAAAGGTTTTATTCCAGTATCACGCAAACATCATTTTCATTTTTTTTTTCATTTGAAAGATTTACTTTATCTGTGGATTGGTTACGTTAGGTTACATTAGGTTAAGAGCTATTGAACGTTCATGTTGTATATCCGCGTTTGCACGATTATGGCATTTTACTAAATGTAATCTTTTGACGTCAGCTTAGAAATATAAAATAAAAATATATATAAACAGGGCGTCATCACACAAGATGGTAACCAAAACTTACAGTACAAGAGACTCTATTTGTAATAATTCTTGGATTTCTATCACCTCATTCATAAAGCCCTTTGTTATTTCCCATTTCCAAATGTTTAACAATTTGACAATTTCTCACCTGAATTCAGGTTATAACAGAAAAAAAAAACTTTTCGTTGCTCTTGTTTACACCCTGACTGCTCAAAGCAACTGTCACATTTGATTAGCCTAGGGTTAGGGAGCAATTATTCTAGCTTCTGCAAAATGCATATGAATACATTTATAAGCCCAGATGAATGAATATTATTATAGGATAAATTCAACCTGTCAAAGATATATGTTATTGAATTTTAGTTGTTAATTTGGCGAATATGAAAATTGAATGTCGCTTTTCTTCTTCATCGTATGAGGTCTAGGTCATTTATATTCCTTGCACCTACGCTTAGCAGCATACAGCCACATTTAGTAGATTATATTGGAGAGTTCGCAATTATCAGGAAATATGTTGGCAAGTTCAGAATATTAAGATATAATGAAATAACCGTAGTATTCATGCTCCATCTATACTACACTAATGCGGACGAAACCAAGAGTATACTATAATACTGTATTGCGATTTAAGACCCCGCTAATTATGGAGAATAGTGATTTCTTCATCGATATTCTTTGTCATTATTAGGTGAAATATAATCATGAGTAACCCCACCCCTCCCCATGCACGTTTTATGAGGCTGAACAATTATATGAAACTAAACTATGTGAACTGCTAATAGTTACTCGTACAGTCACGAACCAGAGGTAGGCCAGTGATGTGTTTAAAACGTCAAAATTAGGTTCAAAATTTTTCTTCTCTTTCATAGTTTCCCACATTCTGCTATTTGAAAAAAAATCGTTCATAAATGAGAATTCTTTCCCTTAGGATGGCAATTTCTTAGGAACATCAAATATTACTTTTTTTTTTTTTTTGACAACTGCCGTCCTTTTTGAGACGGCGATCAGATGTCGACATGTTCAACCTGTGTGGTCTGCCAACACGCTCTGATCTGAGACACCTGGGTGGGAAACCGTTATCAAATCCGCTTCCAACAAAATGGTCGTTGTTTAGGAGACAGTTATCTCACACCAAAGTTCAATCTTTCGGCCGTGTGTCTTAGTTTTACTTCGCTGCTGACACAACAACCACGCATGCGCTGGCTTCTACATGTTCGCGATGCCACAGAAAAATGCCCTCGGGGGCAGTGAGCAAGTCAGGTGGCAAACAATCCCTCGTAAAGACACTTGACTTACTTTTCATTTACCCTCTTGCTAAGGTGGCAACCTTTACTTATGCTGTCCTGGAAAATAAAAAATGTGCTTAATAACAGCCAAGTTTATATTTCCTCAATTAAATGCGAATTAGATTCACTAATAAATTTTATCCTCCATTTCAAACTACTGGGTGAAATTCTACAAGGTTGAAAGGAAATTCGAAAAACTAGACCTCATAACCTATTCATTTCCGCAAGTGCCTTTAAGTAGTAGAGTATAACTTTCATATAAATATATATTCATAAAAAAAATCATCGTTCAATTCCGCCGAAAGTTTTCGAGCATCCTCCATGGTATTGTCAATTCTACCAATGTTTTTGTTGGTTTGGCCGTTGTGGGTTTGGGTCGCGTGGCGGGAAATCTGGGTCGCCAGGTAAAGAAAATTGAAAAATGAATAAATGAAATAGAATTAATAGATAAATTAAAGAACTGTAACCAAGATAAAGAAAACTGCCACACGATACAGAAGGGGCCGGAGGTAGTCTGTGACCACTTCGCTACCAACAAGGTGGCTGTGATGCATAAAATACCCTGACGGTAAAAAGGAAAGCACTACCCGGTAAGCAAGTTCATCAAGACAGAATGCAACACCTTTGCCACGAAGGTGAGTGAAGTAGCCTGACAATTAGAATAATATCACCATTTACACAGTCAAATAAGAAACAATGCGGATGTGTGTGTGCGTACACACGGTTACATAGGTACTGGGACTACGCAGGTAGCAGTCTTGTAGCGATGGGCGTGCACGCGCCTACGGGAACGAGAAACGCCCCCACCCTCCTCAACCTCTGTTTACACGCGCGAAGTTGGCACGCAACGACGCGACGGGTCGGGCTTGCTTAGTCCTGGCACATTACTGATACACACTATTCTTGGTAGGAGGAGGGGAAGGGGAGGGCGAGGAGGGGAAGGGGAGGGCGAGGAGGGCAACAAAGCAAGAAAATGGTACTGCTCCTGTCATGATGTACATTCGGATTAACTTTAGATCTTCAGGGAAGCCTGAAGTTAAATAATTCTATAGAAGTGATTACCTCTAACATGTATATGGAGTATTGTGTATTTTTCTATTATGGCCAACAGTAAATCAGCGTTTCTATCCTAATGAGAAATATCACGCCACCGTATTTTCTGAACAGTCCAGTATAAGGATCCCATATGGGATACTGAGTCCATAGGTTCTGTGTAGTCAACAGTTAAGACTTAAATGATGCCCTAATGAACTAGTCATGCACCATTCTATGACTGAAAACTAGTCTACTTACAAGAAGAATGCTGATCATGTTAACTTATGATTGATATCCTCGTTAAATTTTCTTTTAACATCTCTATTACAATAACGATTTACAAATAGTATGATTGAAAAAGTAGTCTATGTTAGATATTTAGCCATGTTTGACACCAACACCTTTTCCCTACATGCTTCATCAGACAAAGCAAGAGACAAGTCACTGGCTGCCTTTGGGGATTGGAACCTTTGTGCAAACAGGGCAAGACAGATACCAAATGTGCCAGCAAAACAATTAAACAAATACAGTCCCACAGATGGCATGCAACTTAGCTTATACACACCTCTATTTCTGATTTAACGTGAATTCACTCCTTTAAAATCCATGCACACTATGGATTATGATGGAATATCAAGAAGACAGCAGACCTGATCCACAAATGCATTGGCTGAGGGAGGCATCCCTCATCTGTATGTCCAGTTTCTAAACTTTACCCTTTGTTAGATGTGATTGCTTTGTTTTAAGAAGTTTATCCCACTTCACTGGAAAAGTTGTTTCTATCTCTTAATAAAACTCATAGCCTAGTATACACTCCTAGGCATTAACAAGAGGTACCTGCAGGTAGTGGTCCTGTGAAACAGATATCCACCTTCATAAACCATCACCATCCTCACCTCTATTTGAAAATGCAGTTACTACTCAGTCCTTGAACCAAGCCCAAGATCTGTCAAATTCAACTGTATTTCCTTTACTTTTTCACCTGGCAAATGGTGACTTCTCCCCTTCTGTTACTATAACCTATGACACAGAAACTGTCCCAAATTAATACAAGACAGAAACAATCCAATGTTTCATCCCAGAGAAGTTGATAGAGGGCCTGGGGATCACTGCAAGTCATTGAGAGGCTGTATTTTTCCAATTAGTGAAACTTGAGGCAACAATTGTTATTACATACTCATGAGACCAATGACAGGTACCTGGAGGTAGTAGTTCTGCAACATGAAAGAAAATCATCTCCCTGATACCCATCTTTGAGTTCTGTCAACTCCACCTCTACATGAAGGTGTGGCCCCCAGGGACTGACATTTAAATCTCTAGACCACACCCAAGATATCTTTCAATCAGTTTCAACTACATTTCCTCCATCTTTTTGTATCTGGGCCAACAAAAGATGACTGTATCCTTCCTATTACTGTACTATAATCAGTGACAAGAAATTATTTTGCACATATGAAACACAAATGGAGAGCAGACAATTGGCAACTGCTCCCATACCCCTACCATTTCCATTTGGTCACACAGAAACAGTCTCACACTAATACAGCAAAGAAAACAGTTCAAAGTTTCTTCCCTGGGAGTTCTGTGGGATGGCCTGAGGACCACTGCCAGCCATTGTAGGACTGTGGTTTTCCACTTAGTGAAACTTGAGCAACCTACAATGGAACCTTGGATAACAAACTTAATCCATTCCATGACTCCATTCTTAAACCAAAATAATTATGGCAAATGCACCATTGCTCTATTGACCCTGTGAGATTGTGCATACAGGTGTGTGCATATGTTCCTACCCCCTCCCCCAAGTATTATTCACTAGCAAATTTTTTTCACAAAACTTGTTTGTTAAATGTTACATACTTGACAATGTCCTAGCCCTTTTTTAAAAAGGGAGATTATGACATTAAATTGAATCATTATATACAAGTTCATGTGTCCTTGTGTGTGATCATGTAGTAATATGATTTCACATCAAAAGTTCATGAACAAGTGTAAACACATGAAAATTGTGAAAAATTAGAGTGTGACATTACTAACACTATTAAGCATTGTACTAATGTTTTACATTTAAAATAAACAAGTGGTATACTAATCAAGTTATATAATTACATAATACAGCTGTACAACCAAGTTGGTAGGCTGTATAACCAACAATATATGCAGACTGCCAGCCATCACTTGATGCACCTTTGATAATCATGAATATTGTCTAAAGTTTCATGGACTGGAAACCTACAGTCCCACAGTGGCTGGTAACAGTCCTTGGGCTCTCCCACAGACTTCTTTCAGAAGAGATGTGGTACTGCTGTCTGGAGTGTATTAATATGGAACATTTTCTATAAAACTGGCTTATAGTAGTCAGAAGAGGGGAGTAGGAACCAGCTGTCAGCAATCTTTATACAAAAATGTGAGAAATAAAGAAATAGAGTTGACGGTGACAGAAGGAGAGAAAAAATACTTATACCTATGTATACACACACACAGAAGAAATACAAGGGGACACATTAAGAAACTTAAGACAGTTACAGAAGAGATCTGAAAAAGAATAGCTTTCTACATAGAGTGATAGATACATGGAATAAATTGAAAGAGAAAACAGTGAGTGCTAAAACTATATATGACTGAAAGAACTGGATGCAGAAAGATACAACTGCGGGTCCCTACGAGCAGAACTCTTCTCCCACAAAATACAACTAGGTAAATATATATATGTATATGTATATATATATATATATATATATGTATATATATATATCTTGAGCCTAGTCCAAAGATAGTGTCAACCCCTCAAGCTGTAGCTATTGATGGAGGCGAGGGTGTTGACAAGTTCTGAAGATACATAACAGAGATGTTTCTAACATACATCTTGCAGGACCACCACTTGCTGGTACTCATCACCAGTCCCATGCATTTCTAACTGGTCAAGTAGCAAATTACTGTACAACTATTATCAAATGAAGTTGTGCAATATGTTTCAAGAATGAATACAATCAGTAACTTGGGTAACATATATATTATATGACTATACAAACAGTATAAACTTTAAATCACTGCTCTGTTTCTTGCCAGTAATCTTTAATCAACATCAAATGTGGCTGTACGACCAATATCAATTCACTGAACAACTACTGTGGTGTGGATGCAAAAACATCATATAAGGTTTAAAACATGTTGCATATGATAACAATAATTATCAAATGTGCTACAATTTATGTAAAGAGATGCAACCAGTATCAAGCATAGTTGTGCAGCATTTCCATCAATATCAGTAGTACACATACAACCATAAATGACCCTGTATGTAGTGGCCTAATTAGAGCATAAAGCACTGTTGTACAATCTGAATCATAAACAACTTCATAGTAACACTTATTACAAAAACCAGTAAATTTTAAAGGCAGTAGTACAAGAGTTGTACAACCTTCAACAAGTGCACTTGAACATACAGCTTCATATGTTATATAATCATTATCTTATATGGTTATACAGTATAAAACATAAACATGTATCTCAAATTCATGAACTGGTGCAAAACTAGTATATATTAAGTAACATACTAACCATAAACTTTTTTGATTATTGATTACAGTATGTCAATAATCACATAACATTTAGTGAAACAATTAGTACCAAGTACTTCTGCACCTGAAGTATTGCTTGTTACATGATTGTTATTTAAAAGTAAATATATAACTTGATCAGGAGTGCTTTACTTATTATGCAATTGTTTCTGTAGCAAATCCTCCAGTATTACTACCTAGATATAACAGTTAAAATTTTCCAAGATATATACTCCATGGATCCTGACATATAAGGTATGCATTCAGAGAAGTAGGGTACTCTTGGCACACTCAACACCCATATAGTTCTTATGATACATAGTCACACGGATCTGAAATTTGATTCATATTCCAACCCTGTCTATAAATCAATTTCAGCACATTAACAAGTAATTCTTTGAAGATGGAAGGAGGTTGACTAAGACAAACTTTCTCTGGTACAAACAGGATTAGATACATTCTTGGATTAAAGATGAAGATAAAAATGTGTATAAATCTATGAGAGAGGGTCACATTAATAAAAGTGAAAAGATTTATTAATTACTAAAGCTAACTGGACAATATCAGGACGGGTATTGGACAGATATCTGGATGAGCAAGGGGCAGACAGCTTAGCATTGTTACACAATTTGGAGAATATTCTCTTCTGCCTATCCCAAAAAAGGAACATGATTAATGTCATGTAAGAACAAGATAACCGCAACTGAATACAGTCTTACACTGACAATATATAAGCACTCATTATAATGTGCTAGTGCACCAAAACTTTGAGAAGTTATTCACCTATACTTAAATATCTATTGTCATTGTACTAGTGCAATCACTGTCTATAAAATATTGCAGTCGAATAAGTAAATAAAAAATATCTTAAATGAGGTTCATCATCCTTTGATGTGCAACCATATTAGTGATCTTATCATAATGTTGCATGGCAAAGCAATTCTGCTACTGTTTCCATAAGAAACATTGCTTGATTTTTTTTCTCATACTTCTATCAGCACTCTTTTTCATCTATATTTTCTCATCAAAATTATGTATTCAATCATAACCTTATAGCAGAAAACTATAACTAAGTAAAAAACAATTCTTTTTCAAAAGGTATTGTGCTACAATTTGATATATTTTTCTCTAAAGAATATTACCAATCTTGAAAAAATGCAACATAATATTGATGCTTCGTTGCACAATACTTATCCAGCAATTCTATGTAACTATGTCAAAATAATCTCAGATCACACTATGATGTAGCGGTACTAATCACATCTGCACTATGAGTTTAATCACTTTTCATCTAGATATAAATTGTGTGCCTCTTTCATGCTTGCACTAATTCTGTTTGTTTTATCACATTGCCCTTTATTGCACACTGTGGTGACCACGACTAGTTAGTCTAAAGTTGATGAATGACACAGCAAGTCATTGCAGCACATCATCGTATTCCAACACTACCATCATCACAACATAAACTTTCTTAGCTTGGTGCCATACTCTGTATCCTTATGCTGAAAAAGAAAAAGAAATAACCAAGAAAGAAAAGAAGAAAAAGTATTAAACTAAAACAAATATTTTCAATAATTTATGAGGTTCTTAAACAGCCAATGAAAAGCAAATATTCTTTTTATTCACAAAAATTTAAATAGACAGAAGCTACATGTACAGGTCAAGTTTAAGTTTTCCTTCGTTTTCAACAAGGTAGGCGATGTCTGCTGCTGTCTGTTCCACCATCGCTGCCTCACATCTTTCATGCATCTGTAGGAAGTAAATAAATAATTTCAAATCTGCTTTTTTCAGCCTCTTGGAATGCAAAACACCAACTCAAGCATAGAAGGCATATTCAATTTGGAAATGTTCAATGTAATATTTATGCTATGAGCAAACATTACAGAACATTATATTCGAAAAGCTTAATGAACAGCAAACACCAACATGTTCTAACTTATACCATAACACACTATTTTACCACTTGTAAACACCAACTAATTGGTACTGTCCTTTTGGTTTTTACAAATCTTCCATTTGAAAAACAAAATCAGTCACATTAAGCTTTCCATACTGCAGCATGCTGTATAGCTTTTGCAATAGTAAATATTACACAATCTGATAAAAGTGGCACTGGACTGAACTCCCATTCAGTCTCAACCAGCAGTTCCCAAAGTTTATGGCACTGTGGCTCCATATGATCAACATCAAGTTTCTGCAACACCATATATACTCATACATGCATTTAAAAATTGAGAGCTATTCAAAGAGAAATTAGACAAATAAAGCAATGTGATTCTAAGAAAGTTATCAATTTCCAAGGGAAAATTACAAATCTCGGGTAATTTATATATAATTTATATATTCATTCATGGCATACATTGAGTATTTCATGCCAATCCTAGAAATTTCATATACCCCTCCACCCTGCAACCCCAACCCCAACCCCTTAATTTTGAGAACCACTGGTCTAGACTTTTCAATCCCAGATTCACCTCTTAATTGAATAAAACCACTCAGCATTTGCCACAACTAACTCTCGTGTGTTATGTTGCAGCAGAGCTTAAGCAAAAAAAATAAAGACAAAAACACACAGCACCATGTACACAATTTTCAAAAGATCAACTTTGAAAAGGGTAGTATGTAGTCATACTAACCACTGGTGCATATCCCACATCTATGAACACTGACCTGATTCTTCTTGAAATTAAAACATTATGAGGGTAGGGAATCAACTCAACATCCAAACAATTTTTCATAAAATCAATCTAATCCCAAGGAAAAGTCCTTATGAATATGTACATTACCTTTTTTGGTTATCTTATTAAGATACAAACCATAGGAAATCACATGGTGTGTGTGTAAATATGTATGTATATATATGTATATATGTGTATATGCATGCATATATATATATATATATATATATATATATATATATGCAAGAGTAAACCACCAGGAAAGAGAAACTAAACACAGCAGAGCACTTTCATATATTACATCTTCAGTGCAAAGTAAGTGGTAAGAAAGGATTACAAGAATATACATATATATGCATGGACAGAGGAATGTGGGAAGGAAATAAGGTGAGATGTCAGTCCCACTTTGAGGCCCCCTGGAGTGATGTAGAGGGCGAACTACACATTAGGTTAGACCCCAGCTTCCATTCTTCCATTCTTTTAATTCTTTCTTTCTATGTACTTTATACTGAAGATGTAATACACAAAACCACTCTGTTTCTTTTAGTTTCTCTTTCCCAGTGGTTACTCTTGCATAATTGAACACAAGTTACCAATGTTTCTTATTAGCATATATTTATATGTATATATATATATATATATATATATGTATATATATACATATATATATATATATATATATATATATATATATATACATATGTTTACATACTTAAATACATACATACACATATATACAATATATATACTTTCTGGTTTGAATGTGGGTACCGGGTAAGTGTTATGCATCAGTCCTACCTTTAAGGAGCGATGGAGGGTCAAAATTCTCCATGAAGTGAAGATTTTAGAGAGTTGTGTAGAAACAAATGTACAGGTCATTTATATAAGGGGCTGGATGAAAACTGAAAGAATGCTATTACAAACACAACAGGAAATAAAGAATGGGGCAAAACTAAGAGTGAAAGAAAGGCATGAATGGTGAATTTTTTTATTTTCATCTGATGTGCTGCTGACTAGTGAACTAAATGCATACAAAGCCAAAAGAATAGTGCACATGCAAAATGAAGCACTGTTGCCTACAAATGAGTCACAACAATACACTAGACAGGGGAAAGGGTTTTAGGAATGGAAATCTTTATTATGGCCATTACTTCATACTAACCTCAGTGAGTGGGGTAAAGCAGGAAATAAGTTTATATATATATATATATATATATATATATATATATATATATATATATATATATATATATATTTCTTTCATATTATCAGCTATTATCTGCAAAGTGAGATGTCTTGGCATGGGAAATAATTATCCTCTCTCCCTTTTATTCCCACCACATGCACCCCTTTCCCTCCTTCCTCATTAAACCATGCAAAGCATTGCACCATATCACTTTCCCAGCTTTACTCCTGGTTTATCCATGCTGCACCCCACTTAGTCTATATTGTACATTCTTCTCCAATTGTCACTCATGTACATTTTCACTCGCTCTCCCCCTCTCATATCTACACACACACACACAAACATATATCTATGAATTACATTACATATACCAAAGACTTTCTCCCCCTTATAAGGGAGGTAGCCAAAAAAACAAAGGCATAAAATCCACTCCCACCCATTCCATCCCCATATACTCCACTCCCATCCACCCTCCTCCCTCCCTCTTATCTTGGCTCCTTCTGGATGACAGGTCATCCACATCTCACCCACTGCCCTGGGTCAGAAGCAGTGTCACAAGACACAGCACATCCACAGCAAGGCTGCTTCCTTAAATCTGTGACTTCCCCTCTCCATCCCCTTGTGCAGAAATGGAGAAGGTAAGGAGAAATCCTTTTGGGTAGTGTAAATTTATTTTTCACATGTACTCCCTCACAGCCCATCCCCAACTCGCTCCCTTTCATGCATCACAGCATCATCCACACACAACCATTCTTAATTCACCCTTATCTTCAGTCTTCTCCTGTCCTTCCTCAACAGACATTCCCTTCTTTCCCAATGCCTCTTTTACCCCCATCCATCCATCTCATCCTTGGTCGCCCCCTCATGTTCATTCCTTCCACCTCTTTTACTAATATTTCTTCACTCATTCTTTCCATGTGTCCAAACCATCCCAATACACTTTCATCAACCCTATCTCCCAACTCCCTTTCCAACCCCATTCTCCTCCTCACCTCCTTGTTTATCCCCACTCTTTCATTATATGTCTACCCTTCCCTTTCATCCCCTTTAGAAATTACAGAGCAGAGCAAAAGAAATCCCTTCAGGTCATGTTAGTTTCTCATCCTTTCACAACCTCTCTACTCACATTTATCTATTGCCCTCTCCCTTCCCTGCACAACAGACATTCTCCTAATATATACTTGGACACTCAGTGATTAAATGGGTTAGATTATCACTATTATAGGTGAAAGTTAAAATAGAGGCAGACTGAGTCTGTCTGGCAACAAACAATTTTGTAATAAAGCCATCTCTATATATATTACAGGCATCTTCCTCTTCATAAGAGAAGTAGCCAGTTAAGGCATGCAACCATCCCCACCCATTCCACTCCAATCCATCACCCATTTGTTTCCCTCTCATCTTAGCTCCTTGTGGATGAAGGGCCATCCCAGTCTCCTGCCCACTGGTTGGGTCAGAAGCAATGCAGTAAAGCAAGCACACCCACAGCATGGGTAGCCTCTTCATTTACATGGCAACCCTCCTTCCACATCCATTCAAAAGAAATAGAGAAGACAATAAGAATTCCCTTCAGGTTGTGTCAAATCAGCATCTATACACAACCATTCTCCACTCACATTTATCCCCTGCCTTCCCCTTTCCCCATTCAACAGATGTCCTTTATGTTCAAAGTCCCTTTCACCCAAACCATTCATCTCCCTTTTTGTTTTCCCCTTATACTTCATCCACCTCCTGCTTTCCGTACTTTTTCTGCTAATCTTTTCTCACTCATTCTTTCTATGTGCCCAAACCACCCCAATCCTCTTTCATTATCCCTGGCTGCAGACATGCTATATCAAATCTGCTTCAAACAGTCCTCTGTAAGAGGGCACCATCATGGCCCTCTTGGAGACAACAGAAATCTAATATTCATACTAAAGCACACACAAGAAAATGTATAATGATTTAATGGAAAAAGAAAATCAAAGAGGCATAAGTACATGTACAACTATCGATGGTTCATTTTCTTAAATTAAGCTTCAGAGAAGATATCAACTGTGGCTCTGTAATATATAACTCAGTACATGAAAGGGACTAACGTTGCAGTCACTTGTGCATTAAGCTTGATTTTCTACAATATTTTCATCCTTATATCATGCTTCTTTTTGTACCATCAAAGCATATGCCTTTCATATAAAGAAAATTGTCCTCATTTTTTCTTTTTCATACCTTTGAACCTTCGCACATTGGAGTTCCATATATAGGTGATTCTCTATGCACTCCTAATCTGCTGTACTAATACCTACCATGCATAGAATATTCCTGAACAATGATCATGAACTTAATGACTTAACAAACTAAGTAGTGTTCAAAACACAAACAACAGGTCTCCCTCACTATATGATAGAGTTACATTCCAGAAAACCCAAACGTATGGTGATTGATTGTATAATGAGCTTATGAACTCATGGGAAAAATTGGGACAGTGATCACTTTCCAAAAGCTGGAGATAATCATCTATTTAACTTGCATGATTGCAGAAAAGAAACTGGCCAAATATATAGCAAGACAAAGAGTATAAATATATAATAATTTACATCAACTATCATACATCAATACATCATATAGCAAGAGACTTGTACTGTTAATTATAAAGAACATTATATCATTGATTATAAAGAACATTATATCATTGATATATAAGTTTCAAATAAAGCAGTTAAAGAAACAGGTCTTGTGAATCTGCAACCTTACCATTGCATGCATAAGAAAAAACCTTTCTGAAAATGAAGCTGTCATTAATAATATAGTTAACATATTTAAAAATATCTTCCTTAAGAATGTGTCTGTGTATAAGAGAGAGAGAGAGAGAGAGAGAGAGAGAGAGAGAGAGAGAGAGATGTATACTAATCTTGAAAGAAAGAAAAAAAAAAGAAAGTACTACTGTCTTAAGAATATCAATGTGAAATATACATATATATACACTATACCAGCCTTTTCCCATTTTAAGAGGGGAGGGGTTTCAGAGCACATACCCACACCATACACAATTAAACCCCATTTAACCACCCCTCCCATCTCTGCACCTCTGGGATGAAGGGTCATTCCTGTTCTTCATCCTACTGCTTGGGTCAAAGTCAATGCAGTGAAGCACAGTTCTTCCATAGTAAGGACTAACAGCCAAGACTGGTTTACCCCACTGTTTCATCATATGGCGAGCCCCACCCATCCACTTAAAATAATTCAAGAAGTAGATGAGAACATCATTTCAGGACATGGAATCCTTTCATATAGTAATCTCCCTCCAGTCACTCCTATCTATTGTACTATCTTTTCCATGTTTGAGTTTAGACAGTATGGAAGATAAAAGGTGTGTATAATGAAACTTAAAAAAAAAAAAAAATGAATAAATAATAAAAAATAAATAACTAGATTTAATGAGCATACTTACTCCTCTGTATTCTATATCTTTTGGAGGGTACTTAAAGTTTGGCCCAAAATTGACTCCAACTGTAATATTTCTGTAGAGTGAAATGCCTGGGTAGTATGATCCACCATAGATGTTCTTGAAAGCTGAACCATATGATTTCCCATTCCTAAAGAATAAAAAATAAAACTGTTTATAGATACCAAACCTCAACCAATCATCTTAACCTTCTCTATGAATATGAAGACATCAAGTTGTTCTTGCTGTATTATTAGTCTTAAGCCATTCATACTCTAATTTAGCTATGACAACATTCTCATGTTCCCATTTGCCTCACCTGGCTAAATTTCATGGCCCCTAACCAAAGTGACTTGGAATGGAAGAAAAATGTATGTTCACAAATAACATCAGTGTGTCATGATTTGTATTCTATCTATATATCAATAGATAGAATACCATTCATGACAAACTAATGTTTTAAGTGGAACTGAAAGCATTTTCATTCATTATATACATACATACATATACCAAGGCTTTTCCCCCCTTACAAGGGAGGTAGCCAAAAAGGAAAAGGCATAAAATCACTTCCACCCATTCCATCCCTGAATACACTCCACACCCCTCCACCCTCCCTCTTATCTTAGCACCTCCTGGATGACGGTTATTATATTATATATAATTCATTATATAATCTATCAAAATCATAAAAACTAGAGCAAATACTTACTTGAAGAACTCAACAGTGCTACCTGGCAATGGTTTCAAATTCTTTAAAGCTTCTGGCATGTCATCTTTATCTTCATAGTAAAGGTGTGACCTAAACTTCACTAGTGGCTGCAAAACACATTGAAGAATACATGAGAATGTATTTTTATATAACACTAATGCTTACTTAAGTACCGGTACAAGAGTGTATCCCTAAAATTATTATGAGCAAATATGTACACAACAAAGTATTAATCTGGTTTAATGTCAGAATTCCCCATCTCAGATAGGGGCTACAATGGCCTCATTATGATGAACTTTTTTGATGCATAGGACTATTAATTTTCATTGAAAATTCAGTTCCAGGATTGTAATCAAATCCTAATATCCAGTGCTACTACAAAATAAACACAAAGTACACTATTATTTATTTCTACACCTAACAATTCAAGTAAATATGTCCACTTGAGTTACCAAAACCTTAACTTACACAAAACTTTCTAATTCATTGGATATTCTAATTCATTGGATATATCATACTGGGTAAAAGAAATTTATAGTTATCATACTGGGTAAAAGAAATTCATAGAGAATTAACCTTGTCTTTGTAGGTACTGGGAAGTCGGTCAACTGGATTATTGTCTGGAAGTGTGATAAGGCAGCCCAACACATCTCCTTCACTAAAGCCATCTTTACAATAATGCTTTCCCCGAGATTCTTGAAATACTGTGCCTTTCCTGCAGAGATATTAGCAAGTTTGTGAAGTCTGCAGAATGTAAGAAAATATAGATACAAATCAATTAATCAGTTGGTTTTCTTCTGTCTTGTAGAAATACTAACCTTGACCGCCAAGAGTAACCGAATTTGTCATAACCAAGAGGGGCCTGAAGATTTGCAAATTTCTGACACCACCCAAGGCGAGTGTGTGAACCTTCTGGTTGATCCTCTATGGTCGCTTCCCAGTACCAAGTACCTCGGTTCACACCTTGGGTACAAAACAATACAGTCACTGTACATTATCTCATCTTCCTTTTACATACATACAAATACCAAAGGCTTTTCCCCCCTTACAAGGGAGGCAGCAGCACAAAAAAAATAAATAAATAAATAAAATAAAATAAAATAAAAAAATAAATACATACATACTTATACCAAAGGCTTTTCCCCCCTACACAGGGGGGTAGTCAAAAAGAAAAAGACATAGAAACCACTCCCACCCATTCCATTTCCTATATATTCCATTCCCCTCCACCCTCCTCCCTCCATCCCATCTTGGCACCTCCTGGATGACGGGTCATCCCTGCATCCTGTCCACTCTCCTGGGTCAGAAGCAGTGTTGCAAAACACAGCACATCCACAGCAAGGCCGCTTCATAAATTCAGCGACCCCCCCCCCCTCTCCATCCCCTCATGCAGAAAAGGAGAAGACGGGGAGAAATCCCTTCTGGCTGCGTCAAATTTTTTCTCATACATACTTCCTCACCCCCCATCCACCACCCACTCCCCCTCATGCATCACAGCATCATCTATACACAACCCTTCTCCATTCACCCCTATCTTCTGTCTTCTCCCGTCCTTCCTCCACAGACATTCCTCTCTTTTGTAATGCTCCTTTCAACCCATCCATCCATCTCATCCTAGGACGCCCCCTCATATTCACTCCTTCCACCTCTGCCTTCCACACTTCTTTTACTAACCTTTCTTCACTCATTCTTTCCATGTGTCCAAACCATCCTAATACTCTTTCATCAACCCTATCTCCCAGCTCCCTTTCCACCCCTGTTCTCCTCCTCACCTCCTCATTTCTCACTCTATCTAGCCTAGTAACCCCTATCATACTTCTCAGACATTTCATCTCAAACACATTCAAACTCCTTCTCTCTTCCTCTCTCATGTTCCATGTTTCTGCCCCGTACACTGCTGTTGGCACAATCACTCCTTCATATAACCTCCTCTTAGCATCCATTCCCAGATGTCTATTTCTCATTACACTTTTAAATCCACCAAGGCATTTACTTGCTTCTCTCAATCTACATTCTACCTTCACCCCAACTCCTCCCTTTCCTGCCACATTCGCACTCAAGTATCTAAAACTATCCACTTCCAGCCTGCTGTCACTCTCTCCCCTTGTACATCTCATCACCTTACTTTTGCCCGCATTTATCTTCAGCTTCCTCCTTTCACACACCTTCTCAAACTCTGTCAATAACTTCCTCAATCCCTCCACTCCCATCCAACCCCTCCCTTCCTCTTATCTTGGCTTCTCCTGGATGACGGGTCATCTTCCTTTAAATATTTGAATATCCTATAATTCAAAGACCTTATAAGGGGGAAGAGGCCCTTGGTGTATAACTGGAGGCAAAGGTTATCATGTTCCCTTAAACAAGCACTTTATAGCTACTATTTAATATAAGGAGGTGAGGAGGAGAAAGGGGGTGGAAAGGGAGTTGGAAGATAGGCTTCATGAAAGAGTATTGGGATGTTTTGGACACTTGGAAAGAATGAGTGAAGAAAGATTAGTAAAAGAGGTATGGAAGGCAGAGGTATAAGGAGTGAACACGAGGGGGCAACCAAGGATGAGATGGATGGATGGGGTAAAAGGGGCACTGGGAAAGAGGGGAATGTCTGTTGAGGAAGGAAAGGAGAAAACAGAAGATAGAGGTGAATGGAGAATAGTTGCATATGGATGATGCTGTGATGCATGAAAGGGAGTTGGTGGGGGATGGGGACTGAGGAAGTACATGTGAAAAAATAATTTGACGCAGCCCAAAGGGATTTCTCCCCATCTTTCTTTTTCTGCATGAGGGGATAGAGAGGGGGGGTTCCCAATTTAATGAAGCGGACTTGCTGTGGATGTGCTGTGTCTTGTGACACTGCTTCTGACCCAGGGCAGTGGGCGAGGTGTAGGGATGACCCATCATCCAGGAGGAGCAAAGATAAGAGGGAGGGAGAGGGGTGAATGGGAGTGTAGTATGTGGGGCTGGAATGGGTGGGAGTGGACTTTATGCTTTTGTCTTTTTTTGCTACCTCCCTTGTAAGGGGGAAAAAGCCTTCGGTATATGTATGTATGTATTCAATTTAACCAATGCTACTTTGATATTTTTCCCTAACTCACTGAAATAAATATGGCAAATCTACACCCTTTCATATGAGGAAAATACAGTGGAGAATCCCTGTTCCCTCACCCTACCCCATTTAGTTGCTTTTTATGACATGACATTGGGGGAAAACCAACTTAAGCTATCAGGCCCTGCTGTGAAGCTACTCTGTCTTGTTGCATTGCTTTTGACCCAAGCAGTGGGTGGAGGACAGGGATGACCCTTCATAAACAAGGAGTGAAAATATAAAAGAAAACAAATGAGTAATGGATGGGTGTGGGATGAGTGAAGGGTGGATGTATGCTCTGGTTGGCTGCCTCCCTTATATGGGGGAAAGGGCCTTTTGATTTATGTATGTATGTACCTGATTAAGTTCTCAAAATGCCTAACAGATGAACAAAAGGAGGGCAAGTTGACAAGCAGCATTTCTTCATATCTTAGCAGTGGATATTTTGCATTTATACAAACATATTTTAGATAACTGAAAGATAGACTGTGGTGAAAGAGAGGTTTTGGAGATGAAAACTAAATTCTTTGTTACAGATTCAGTACAATACAGAATTCTTTTGATGAGTGTGGGGTGGGTGTATGCTTTGATTTGGCTGTCCCTCTTACAAGGGCGAGAATGCGCTTTGGTATGTATTTTCTTCTTTAAGAAGAAAAGGAAAAGCCTCAAAACAACATATTTCTTGTTGAATAAAAAAGTGTCTTCTCAAGTTCAAGTTATGACATTGTTTTTTCACCTAACCACACTAAATCATATCAAGCTGACAACAGTTATTCTTAAGGGAAGATAAACTACATCATTCTATCTGATAATGCATACATACATATATCAAGGGCTTTTTCCCCCTTACAAGAGAGGTAGCCAAAAAACATAGGCATAAAATCCACTCCCACCCATTTCATCCCCACATACTCCACTCCCATTCACCACTCATCTCTCCCTCCCTCTTTTTTCCCCATCTGGGGTATTGGTTGCATCTTATTGCGAGATTAAAATCTGCTGTGTAGCATGCAGCTGATACTTTGGATCTACATGGGGGGCACCCCTTGAGCTACATATTATTTTTTCTGTACATACATATACCAAGGTTTTTTCCCCCTTACAAGGGAGGTAGCCAAAAAGAAAAAGGCATAAAATCATTCCCACCCATTCCATCCCTGAATACACTCCACTCCCCTCCACCCTCCCTCTTATCTTAGCACCTCCTGGATTTTGTGATTATGTCTGTGATAGACGAAATCTCTATTCATAGAGAAGTGATGCTACTTTATTATTCAGCAACTCTCCCTACGTTATGTTGTCCCCCCAACTCTTAATACTGTCCTGTACCACTTCTCTGAATATACATTTCCTTTTTTGCAAAACCCTGTGGTAGGGGAGAAAGAATACTGCCACCAAATGTTCCCACTTGAGTTGTAAAAGGCAGCAAAAACAGGATGGGGATGGTGTTGGCCTTATGGTCTCTTGCAGTCTCCTTCATTCTTATGTTCTTATGTTATGTTCTAGGACTAAGCATTTTGCTCTCTGTAGCCCCAAAGGGGACATTCCCAACAAGAGCAAAGGCATAAGAGAGTCTGGAAGGAGTCTTCCAACCAGAACCCTAAAGTTTGGGTCTATCTGATAATGAAATGTTAAAAAATTACTTATGATATTACTCTGACATTCTAAAACAGTTTCTATACTTACAGTGGGTGGCCCTGATAAGACAGTACCCTTTCTCTCCTGTGACAGCCAAGCGATCATCTGCTACTTTCAACTGTGGGGCTCGGTCATGTAGGGCAAGAAGAACGGCAGCAGGACTCAGGGTTCGGTAAAGCCAGCCAGGAATTGGCTTCCCTGCCCAGTCATTGCTTTCATCAAACTCTTGTCTGTTGGAAACAACAAAAAGAGTATGACTTCAGAGCTAACTACACTTGGCACAACTTAAAGTAAGTTGAGGTGAGAGCTCATGCCAAGAGTTACTAAGCCATGACCAGTCACCACTTTTATGTACTCAGTTTATCAGGGTAAGTTGTGGTCACCAGTACTGGCTTTGATCCTGGACACATAGCGAGTGATGCAGAAATAGAAGAAAAATGCCATTTGGAACATAAATTCCAACAACTACCAAGTAAAGGTACTTCTAACCATATTTTTATTCTATACAGCCTCTTGATCAATCAATGATGTGGTTGCTTCATGATCTTATGTCAAACTATAAATGTATTCATTCTACAACTAAATGGTTTAACTTTTACATTCTCTCTATATATTTGAGATATACACCTAACAAAGACCCTTTCTCCCTTCCAATGGGGAGTGGACAAGTCAAAACACACACCCAAATCATACACAAATCCCATCTTAGTACCTCTAGAGTGACAGTGTCCCTGTCCTTCATCACACATTTTGGGTCAAAGCTAATGGAGCAAGGGATAGCTATTGCATAACAGGGCCTGAGAGCAGGAACTGGTATACCTTCTGCTTCATCATGTGGCATCCCCTTCCTCTCTTCATCCATTCAAAATAATTTCATGAAGCTGTGTCATCCTACCATCCATTCACAAGATATCTCATTCATCTTATCATCACCTCAGCTCAATAGTTCAAGCAATAGCTAGGATAGAACCTATAGTGGTCAGAGGACACAAATGAATTCATGAATGGTATAAACAATTCAAAGTTAAAATTAATGGCATTTTACATTGCTATATCACTAACAGCCAAACTAATCTGGTCAGGAAATCAATGAATTTAAAGTGAAACTGCTCATTGCTGTTGTGTGTGGACTACAAAAGATGCTAAAAGCTGTTATACACCTAAAATATTGCAATTTTTTTTTTTACAAGAATACTGTCAAATTCTACATACCTGTAAGGTGCATGAGGATCTGGCTCCGCTAAGATGTATCTGTATCCATCCTTGTTGAATGGGTGGTCCACTGGATACCCGTGTAACTTTGGTGCCGGCATGTCGCTTCGCGCTTTCTTACTCCCTGCACTTGTGTCAGGCACTTTGCGCTTTGCTCCACGCCCCTTCCCTGACACCTGGGTGGGAGCTTTACAGGAAGATTCTGTGTTTTTTGGTGTGGATAAAACTTATATAGTCATGCAAGAAGTAGAAATATTGGAACCAAACAAGATTAAAATAAAAAGATGAAGTACTTCTACAACTCAGTGAAAAGCTATAGGAGACTTAATACAACAGCAATATATGGCTGACAACTAAGTAGCAGTCAGTTCTCATTGTAAAAAATTTATATCAACATAAAGTGTACTACTTGTTAACGTGTTTTCATATGGTATAAAAGTGCAATATCTAGTGTTAGTAACTAACCACCTGTTACAAAATACATAAACATTCTAAACACCTCTGAATTGATTGAATATATTAGCAGTTAAAGTCCTCATATACCATATGGAAACAGAAAATTAACACACGACTATAAAAAAAATAATAATAATAAATAACTGACTTAAAATCCTGACATACCAGGATATACCCCACAAAATAAATTTCTAAAGCATCCCACTTGTATAACCCTTTATGGTGATGAATACTCATCACTCTGCCTGGCTAACCACTCACGTTGGTGACCAGCGAGATAGTTAAAGCCTAGACTTACTAAATATCCTTAGTTCTCAGAATCCTGTGATGGATAAGCTGTGCCTCATTGCATTGTGGCAGGGGCCTGACAACCCTTTGGATCCAAGGTGCACAGATGGAAAGGATGGTTTGTGTGGATCTTTTGGTGCAGGATTGCACTCTGAGCACTCTGGCTTAGCCATCCCCTCATATTAGGATGACTGCAGCGGTTGTACAGAAATATATCCACACATACCCAAAGCAACCAAAATGTATGAAGAAAGACTAGCTTAAAACTGTCAAGCAAGTAAGAGTGTGCAAGATAGGAATGAAAGAAGTGTGGTTGTAAATGGATGAAGAAATGATCCAGTCTGAAAGATGTTCTTGTTTGCTCTAAATTTCTTTTATGTGCATGAGGAGAGGGCCATCATATAGAGAAGAGGTGGGGGTAAACCAGCTCCAGCTGTTCAGCCTTCCTATGGAAGTGCTGTCTCTTGCTGCAGTGCTTCTGACCGAAGCAGTGTGACAGGAGGAAAGGAATGATCCTTCATCCATGAGGGAGACAGGTGGGACAACAAAGTGGTTTTTGAATGGGTGTGTGGTTTGACATGTTCACTCCTCTTATATGGGGGAATAGGCATTTCAATCTATTCATTTGTATGTACATTTGCTATCAGGAAAGGGAGGAGTGGAGGTGGAGGTAGAATGTAGATTGAGAGAACCAAGTAAATGCCTTGGGAGATTAAAAAGTATAATAATGAGAAATAGACACTTGGGAATGGGTGCTAAGAGGAGATTGTATGATGGGGTGATTGTGCTGACAGCACTGTATGGGGCAGAAACATGGAACATAAGAGAGGAAGAGTTATTCAAATGTATTTGAGATGAAATGTCTGAGAAGTATGGCATGGTTAGACAGAGAAGTACAGAGAAGTATGGCTGGATAGACAGAGAAATGAGGTGAAGAGAAGAGCAGGGGTGGAAAAAAGAGTTGGGTGGATGAAAGAGTATTGGGATGGTTTGGACACATGAAAAGAATGAGAACAAAGATTAGTAAAAGATGTGTGGACGGCAGAGTTGGTTGGAATGAACCAAGGATGAGATGGATGGATGGGGTAAAAGGGACATTGAGAAACAGGGGAATGTCTGTTGAGAAAGGGAGACAGAAAACAGAAGATAGGGGTGAATGGAGAATGGTTGTGATGTGTGAAAGAGAGTGGTTATGTGTGAATGATATTTTGATGCAGCCCGAAGGGATTTCCCCCATCTTCAATGTTTCTGCAAGAGGGGATGGAAGGGGATGGAAGGGGGATACAGGCATGGGGTCACCAATTAAATGAAGTGGCACTGCTGTAGATGTGCTGTCTTGCTGCACTGCTTGACCCAGGGCAATGGGTGAGATACAGGGATGACCATTTTCCAGGAGGAGCCAAGAAAAGAGGGAGGGAGGGAGGAGAGGTGAATGGGAGTGGAGTGGGTGGGAATGAAATGGGTGGGATTGGAATTATGCCTTTTGAGTTTGACTACCTCCACTGTGAGGGGGAAAAAGCCCTTGGTATATGTATGTATTCATTTACTTTTGACTAGTAAATAACCTTAGCAGTAAGTGTGGGGCCCAAACAATCAGCCCAATTGGCTTTGCTATAAACTTCCATTGTATTTCCTCCATCTTTTCACATAAGAGGGGCTGACAACTGGTGAGTGCTACCCTCCTCACATGCCAGTGACATTGACATACAACACTCAACAGTCCAGTTTCTTCCCAGAAAGAAGACTCAAGGACTATTACCAGCCACCGTGGAGCTGTAAGTTTCCAGTGCTTAAAACCTGAGGCAACACTCCTTTTATGCAAGGGGGGACGGAGAGGGGGGTCGCCGATTTAATGAAGCGGCCTTGCTGTGGATGTGCTGTGTCTTGTGACACTGCTTCTGACCCAGGGCAGTGGACAAGGTGCAGGCATGACCTGTCATCCAGGAGGTGCTAAGATAAGAGGGAGGGTGGAGGGGTGTGGAGTGTATTTAGGGATGGATTGGATGGGAATGATTTTATGCCTTTTCCTTTTTGGCTACCTCCCTTGTGAGGGGGAAAAAGCCTTGGTATATGTATGTACATGTATGTATGTAACAATTATTATTGTATCATATATACCACAAGGTACTAAGAGTGAGAAAGATGATGAATGGGTTTTGGATGGGTGTGAGATGGGTGTAGGGTAGGTGGATGCTTTGATATAGCCATCCCCCTTATTAGGGGATGAAAGCCTATTGATATTGTGTATTAACATGAAAGCACTCGGGAATTTCTGTTTCTTTCCAATTTCCTTTGTGGTTACCTGCAAAAATTTTTGAATCATGTGTGTTTTTAGTGATCATTCTGCAATATATATATATATATATATATTTATATATATATATATATATATATATATATATACAGGTAAACGTCGACTTACGATGGCCGCGACTTACGATTGTTCGACTTTACGATGAAGACGACGACGACGATATGATAATTTAACCCCTTCCATACTACATATCATAGTGTTTGAATATGGTAAAAAGGATAAAAATAATTAAATAAACTACTGTACATGTTTAATAGGCTATATTCAGTATCTCTGGTGGTTAATATACATACCTGTATATATATATATATATATTCACCAATGAGTTTTCTAAAACACACTTTCCTTTATTACATCACTACTTCCCTCTCTCCATTTTCATTTTCATTTTCACTTCCAATTCCATCTCTTCTTTCACCTGCCTTTCTAACAGCTCATCTTGTGCAACTAAAGCAAAGGAAGCGTCTTTCTTGTATAAAAAAATCAACAAATAAATAAAAAATAAATCATCATATTTCTTCATTACCATCATCATAAATCATCAAGTTTGGCAAGATTGTCCTAGGATCTTGCCTACTTGTAATTTTTATGTAGCTCAGAAAGCAAGTCCAAGTGGGTTATGAGAATCTCTAAGTCAAACTTTCACACACCATACTACACTCCAATAAAACTACCTACAATCTGTGGTACCATCCTTCTACTAAGTGTTTACTTGTAAAACTACTAGTATGCTACCACAATTCCCAAAACTATTGTGTTACACAACTTGGTGTATGGAATTAAGTGATAAGTCACAAACAGATACATCTATTATTCATACTGCTGTTATCTCAATAACTCTGACAAAACTATAAAATGTTCTTCCCTGTCAGTAAATCCTGGTTAGCCATGTAAAAACTGAAATTAAAAGTTCTATTAAAAAATAATAATAAGGGGAGGGGTAACTATGACGCTATTACAGTAACGAAGGGAAGACTAACTTGAGAACTGACTGAGAAGCTGTGCTATCTAGAAAAACAAAATTAAAATCTACAAGCATTACACAGCATATAAAAAGCACATATAACACCTACACCAAGGCTTCAAACTCCAAGCCATCAACTTAGCAAATGTGGACCAAAAACATTTCAGCTACACTACTCTGGAAGGCCTTTTTCTACTTCACCAAAAGATCAAAAAGTTGAAGTGGTAGATACGCCACCATCCCTTAAGCTTGAACACAATGTTAGACATGCAGCAAATATTTATGTAACTAAACGATGAAACTTGTATTAAAAAAGAAAGAAAAGAAAAGAAAAGAGAGAAAAAAAAATCACTTGTCTTTATATAATGCAGTCTGCATACACACCTGGAGCATCCACCGCTGGTCGAATGAGGGTCAAGTCTTTGTTGATGAGCCCAAAGAAGGGATGATGGGGTCCTGGCTCTCCTCGTTCATCAGTCTCTTCAACACTAAAGTACGTGTCTACTTCCTTCATTAGAGTTCGCTGCAACTGTTAGTAATTGTAAGTTAAGGCACTTTTAAACCCCAAGATGAAAAAAAAATGCCATCCATAATTTGTTCATGACCAAAATCTTCCTACTGACAAATGATTAGTGATAAAACTGTGAGTGAAAAACCCAAAGTAAAAAACTTATTCCATTTTAAATGCATGCCACTCTCTTCTATTTAGATGAAAACAAAAAAATAAAGTGGATACTCAACAACGGAAAGTGATGTGGGATGCTTACTTTATTCTGAAAATGAACAAGCCTTCAGCATATTAGAAAATCAACGACAAAGTTTCACCATATATACAGTCCCAATCACAGCAATTAAGAGACACTAATCAGGATGCATAAAACAAAAATCTGAGGTAGCAGAGGGACTTTTAAATTCTATCCTTTGGAAATATTTTTGAATACAGATGAAGTGAAATAGCAGAAATAATAAAACTGAAATTTATATATGACGTGAGCTTCAAGTAAATCTATTCTATTGATAACCACAGTTTTAGCTAATTTTTTGAATTCAGATACTAGTTTCAAACATTTTTCAGTGAGATTGGCCACTATATTGTAAAACACGGCAACAAAAATATTACACAGATGTACTGCTACAGGCACTTATATTTCACACGAACTATACCCTTATACGTAACACATAATTCTTCTATAACAAAAAGTAACACAATCATAAAACAAGTTTCTTGTACAGAAACAGACACACACACATTTTCACTGTGGGTTTTATGGTCTAAAATGCCTTGATACCGAAGTGAAATAACCCTCAGCCCTTGCCATACCTTCAGTTGAATAAAACAATCTGGTCTTGACTAACGCAAACTTAATTGTGTTACTAGAGCTAAAGGTTTCATGAAGATCGACCTTAAATTCTTCAGCCCAGGGCCTGACTCACAGATGAATATAAATCTGACTAGCATTAGTTAGAATAAAACCCTAAAAAGCATCAATGGGTTGATGGAAATTAAACAGTATATGGAAGTAATACCATACCAAAGTCCTTATCTCTCTTTCATGAGGGATGACCAATTCAAAGTACACAATCACATCATCATACACAATTCAAACCAATCTTACCACCTCTCCCATTTTAGCACCCCTAGGACGAAGGGTCATTTTTGTTTCTGTCCCCTGACACACTACTTAGGTCAATGGCAAAGCAGCAAGGCACAGCTCTTTCATGGCAAGGCCCAATAGCCAGAGATGGTTTACCCCTTAACCTCTTCCATGCGATGATGCCTATGTAGAAGTCATAAGGTGCAAGTCTCTATGAGGACACTGGCATTGGCATCCTACATACATACATACATATGTATGTTGATTATATTTATTTTGTAATCGAAGCTCGCTGGCCGACTGGGTAATGGCGTCGTTACTTGCGGCGAAGGTCAAGGGGATGACAGTTTGAATCCTGCCACCAGCGAAGTTGAACCAAGGGCATGGTTCATTAAATTCCATGCTACAAAGCCCTCTGTAAGGGGCACCATCCTAGCCTTCCGATAGGAGAAGTTTGTTACGTTAAACCATCATATCAGCTGAGTTACCCCCAAATTCTGTGAACTGGCTCAATTGTGTTTTCTGTGTTTATCATTACTCAGAGTGAAAGAGAATGAGTAAATCAGCAGCGACTTTACAATTATAATGAAAGTATTATGATGCATTATCGTACATCAGGCATCTGATGCTGCACATTAGAATTTGACTTGTATTGAAGGGATTAACTGCTTCACTGTATAGTGACATCCCATCTTCATCTACTCAAAATAATTTATGAAGCAAATGAGAAGAACATCCCTTCAGTCCCGTCTCCCCTGAACTGAAGTCTCCTTGGAGAGACGGGACTGCTCAGACAGACAGTCTTGGGAACAACAACAACATCATTACTTCATCTATACACAATCTCTCTAGCCATTCACTCCTATCTTTTGTACTCCCTCGTCCAAGCTTGACAAGAAAGACCTTAGCAAAACAAGTACAGAAAGCAGAAAAGGATGATGGGAACTTTGGAAGACCATGAATAAGGTTGATAGATGGTGTGATGGGGCACTGGATGCAAGCAATGTCCATGGTTACAAAAACCTAATTAAATTCAAATCTACTCACCAACTGCTTCAAACCCTAAAATTGAATTGTGCACCATATAGCATTCTTTGGAGTTGTTCTAAAGAGATTATTATTTCTGAATGTGGCTTAGTGGGGTTGATTGGGTGAAGCCTGCCATCATTCCTAGGGCTTTGTTTTGTAATATCTATAGACTTTTTATAGTGGTTCGAGGTGGAGGTGGGAATGGGACTTGGCCAGGGATAAGTTATGTCGCCTTGGCTGTTCAATTTGTACACGGATGGGGTAGTACAAGAGGTGAATGCAGGGGTGGTGAGCTGGGGATTGGAGACAGTTGGAGAAGGTGGAGAAGGGCGAGAGATATGCCAGTTGTTGTTTGCTGGCAGCACTGTGCTTGTGGCAGGATCGGGGGAGGGTTTAGGGAAGTTGGTGATGGAGTTTGGGATGGTGTGTGAGGGAAGGAAGTTGGAGATGGATGTGGGTGAGAGTGAAGTGATCTGATGTACAAGGGGAGAGGATAGCAGCCAATTGGAGGTGAGTGTTGGGGGAAGGGGACTGAAGGAAGTGGATAGCTTTGGATACTTGGGGGCGAATGTGGCAGGAAAGGGAGGAGTGGAGATGGTGATGGAATGTGGATTGAGAGAAGTAAGTGGATGCCTTGGAGTACTGTATGAAGAGGTGGTTGTGCCGACAGCACTGTGTGAGGCAGAAATATGAAACATGGGAGAGGAGGAGTTTAAATGTGTTTGGGATGAGGTGCCTGAGAGGTGTGGTAGGGGTTGCTGGGCTGGATAGAGCAGGAAACAAGGAGGTGAGGAGGGGAGTGGGGGAATGTTGGGATGATTTGGGCACATGGAGGTTAGGAGTGAAGAGGGATTGGTGGGGGGAGGTGTGGAAGACGGAGGTGGAAGGAGTGAACATGGGGTGATGGTTTGGGCACATGGAGGTTAGGAGTGAAGAGGGATTGGTGGGGGGAGGTGTGGAAGACGGAGGTGGAGGGAGTGAACATGGGGGGACAACTGAGGGTGGGATGGATGGATGGGGTGAAGGGGACATTGGGAGGGAGGGGGTGTCTATTGAGGGGGGAGGGAGGGGAGGAGGCAGAGGAGGGGAGTGAGTGGGGAATGAATGATATTTTGATGCAGCCCAAAGGGATTTCTCCCCATCTTCTCTTTTTCTGCATGAGAGAACAGAGGGGAGTAGCCAATTTGAATGAAGCATCCTTGCTGTGGATGTGCTGCATCTTGCTACACTGCTTCTGACCCAGGGCAGTGGGTGAGATGCAGAGATGACCTGTCATCCAGGAGGAACCAAGAAAAGAGGGAGGGAGGGGTGGTGAATGGGAATGGAGTATGTGAGGATGAAATGGGTGGGAGTGGATTTATGCCTTTGACTTTGGTTACCTCCCTTGTATGGGGGAAAAAGCCATCAGTATATGTATGTATGTATAGATTTTCTTTGAATTCTTTATTATAAAGAACTAGCTTTCCATTCTTTTTTTAAAGAGAAATCAAGTCCTGAGGCTGTGTCAAATACTCTGTTTATGCCTATGAGTACAAAATCCACTAGTAGCAAATAAATGTGCCTCAATGCCACTACTGTCTGAAAGGCAGAATCTTAACTTTCTTCACTCCCCGTTGGAAATACAACTAAGTGAGCTGCTACACACCCAATGCCAGGATCATGGCTACAAGAACAAAAGGTCCAAACAGTGACTGCTGTTGGATCTCTAGATTCTGCTGGGTTCTTATAATGGGGATTTCTACTTAAACAACTGAAAATGTATCAAGTCAGTTTTGGGATTAAAACACAGGAATGATTTCTGTCTGAAGCCAAGTTAATTTGGAAAGAAAAACCTGTGGTTTAATTTTGTTGAAGATCAATTCTTCCACTAGTTTTGAAATGGCAGGGGGCAAGTGATGCAAGTCTCTATGATACTGGGGAATTGGGTAGTTTATTTGGTTTCTGGATGGAAATGGGGTATATAATATATGCTTGTATGTAAATCATGAGGAAGGCTGATCATGTGCACATGCGCACAGACACAAATGCACACAAACAATATACACAATGGACATTACAAAAGTAGATGTAGCAGGGATGAGAATAATGGCATGATTTAAAATTCTACCACTTGAGCATTGAACGTGAACTTACAGTAGTGTGCCACGAGTGTGTAGCTCTCCTGGCGATGGTGGTCATGGCCTCCCAGTGCTGATCTAGGAAGGGGATGATGTCCCGCTGCAAGCTGAAGAGGTAGATTGCTTTGTCATCTTTTGTACTCTGTTGCTGTAGGTTGGCAATGGCCGAGATGCACATGTCTCGGAATTCTGGGGGCACAAAGGAAATGGCAGTGAAGATGGAGGTGTTCTTAGAAGAAGAAGAAGAAGAAGAAGAAGGAGAAGGAGAAGGAGGAGGAGGAGGAGGAGGAGGAGGAGGAGGAGGAGGAGGAGGAGGAGGAGGAGAAGAAGAAGAAGAAGGAGGAGGAGGAGGAGGAGAAGGAGGAGGAGGAGAAGAAGAAGAAGAAGAAGAAGAAGAAGAAGAAGAAGATGACGACGACGACGACAAAGGAGAAGAGGATGAAGAAGAAAAAATATTAAGGTGAGAGAGAGAGAGAGAGAGAGAGAGAGAGAGAGAGAGAGAGAGAGAGAGAGAGAGAGAGAGAGAGAGAGAGAGAGAGAGAGAGAGAGAGAGAGAGAGAGAGAGAGAGAGAGAGAGAGAGAGAGAGAGAGAGAGAGAGAGAGAGAGAGAGAGAGAGAGAGAGAGAGAGAGAGAGAGAGAGAGAGAGAGAGACTTTTTTACAGGTCATGTCACTCAATCAATTTTCATATTGAAAGCTGATACTCACGTGCTTGTGATTTGCGGAATGATTCGATGCCACTGGGGGAGCAGGTCTTGCATGTGAAGGAGTAATTGATCATGAATGGGACAAGTTTGCCGAGTTGGACTGTGATGCAGGATTCATGAAACCAAGACCCACATTGCCAACACATCAATTCAATGATGTTCAGATTCCTCAGCTTCCCACTGAAATGAGGATGAGGAAGACATATTGTAAAATCATTCCATCTCATACTTTAGTTCTTTCTTGCAGGAGACCCACATTCCCAAAGGTGGGCCACAGCCAGTGTGTTGAACCATAAATCATGCAGTGAAGAAACTTTGCAATGTTCTCTGTACTGTGTGAATGTTAATCAGTGTACTATGATTTACATCTGGAAGTACTTGATTTTTTATGGCTTGTTTGATCTTGTTGTTGTTGTTGTTGTCGTTCCCTAGACTGTCTGTCCGAGCAGTCCCGTCTCCCCAAGGAATGCCATAGCCGAAACTGGGTTTTCCCACAAATCCTTTATAGAGCGTATGTTGTGTTGTTTGCGTGCATGATTGTGTATAATGCAGTCTTCCATTATGTGTTGTATGGTATGGGGTGAAGTGTTACATCCTGGGCAGCTGTTCACAACGCGGTCATCCAGCCTCTTCTGGTAGCTTAGAAGTGCTGGGTGGTGACCGCACCGCAGTCTGGCCAAGTGGACTCTGTCCTTTCGTGGGAGAGAGGATTCAGAAGGGTGGATATCAGCGGGTCTGGCATGCAGCAGTGTGTTGTCTTTCAGTGTGTTAATGGAGCGGTGAGTGATATGATTATGAATATGTTTCCGGAGGCTGGTATTTGGTGGTTGTGGAGGAAGAGAAGAGAGTATCTGTGCGTGATAAAGGTCTTTGGGTGTTGTTTTAATGTTTCTTGGTGTGTGTGGGTGTTCTGCTATGTAGTGTAGCGGGTGTAATGTGTTTGTGGTGGCTGCGGCAAGTGTTTGTGTGCCTCTCATGTCGAGGTGGTCCTTGACTTTGAGGACTTTTGTTTCATGGTGTAAATGGTCTGTGGGTGTTGTATTTGTGCAGCCTGTAATTGTTTTTAGGGCTTTGTTTTGTATGATTTGAAGGGTGTTGTGGTGTGTCTCACTGAGATTAGGAGCCCATGCAGGACTCGCATAATTCAACACTGAGCGTATGCATTGTATGTATATTGTTATATTAGTTTCTTTGTTTTGTCCAAATGTTGTTCCAGTGATTGACTTAAGTGCGTTAAGTCTGGGTGTGCATTTGTTTTTTATGTTTGTGATGTGTTGTTTGAAAGACATGGATGTATCGTATGTTACACCAAGAATTTTTGGTGTGTTTGTGTGTGGTATTAGAGTGTTGTTGATGTAGAGATGAGGTATGTATTTGTGTTCTTTTGTCCAGTTGGTGAGAAGTGTTGCTGTAGATCTGTTGCTGTAGGTCCTGGAGCTGCAGCGTCTACGTCGTGGGACCACCCCCCAACCCCAAGAGTTGGGGGCCAAACGGCAGCAACTACCCCTGGCCACCGGCTCTACACAGGTGGCACCGATCCCCAAGAGGAGCTACGCCTACCTTGGGGAGTACCACAATCCTTTTTCCCAACATGTTTGATCTTGTAAGCAGTGTTTGTTTAATATATAATTTGTATCTTGATATTTATGCAAAAGGATGCTCGCTGGCTGAGCGGGTTTGGGCGTCGTTACTTGAGGCAGAGGTCGAGATGATGATGATTTGAATCCTGGTCAGGGGGAGTGAACTAAGGGCATGGTTAAATTCTATGCTACAAAGACTGCTGTAAGGGGCACCATCCTAGCCTCACGATATGGAGGAGTTTGTGACATAAAACCAAATCATGTTCACGTAAAGAAGCAGTCTAGGGTGTTGGGGATAGGTTTCAAAAGACCTGTGAGTAGTGTGCTCCAGGTGTGGGTTTGTTAGTGTCCTGGTTTTGTGTCATATGATGTACATACATACATACATACATATACCAAAGGCTTTTTCCCCTTTACAGGGGGGGGGGTTAGCCAAAAAGAAAAAGGCATAGAAATCACTCCCACCCATTTCACTTCCCATATATTCCACTCCCCTCCACTCTCCTCTCTCCATACCACCTTGGCACCTACTGGATGATGGGTCATCCCTGCATCCTGTCCACTCCCCTGGGTCAGAAGCAGTGTCGCAAGACACAGCACATCCACAGCAAGGCTGCTTCATAAATTCGGCGACCCCCCCCCCTCTCCGTCCCCTCATGCAGGAAAGGAGAAGACGGGGAGAAATCCCTTCGGGCTGCGTCAAAATTTTTCTCATACATACTTCCTCACCCCCCATCCACCACCCACTCCCCCTCATGCATCACAGCCTCATCTATACACAACCCTTCTCCATTCACCCCTATCTTCTGCCCTCTCCCATCCTTCCTCTACAGACATTCCTCTCTTTTGTAAAGCCCCTTTCACCCCATCCATCCATCTCATCCTAGGACGCCCCCTCATATTCACTCCTTCCACACTTCTTTCACTAATCTTTCTTCACTCATTCTTTCCATGTGTCCAAATCATCCTAATACTCTTTCATCAACCCTATCTCCCAGCTCCTTTTCCACCCTTGTTCTCCTCCTCACCTCCTCATTTCTCACTCTATCTACCCTAGTAACCCCTATCATACTTCACAGACATTTCATCTCAAACACATTCAAACTCCTTCTCTCTTCCTCTCTCATGTTCCATGTTTCTACCCCGTACACTGTTGTTGGCACAATCATTCCTTCATATAACCTCCTCTCAGCATCCATTCCCAGATGTCTATTTCTCATTACACTTTTTAATCCACCAAGGCATTCTCGCTTATCTCAATCTACATTCTACCTCCACCCCCACTCCTCCCTTTCCTGTCACATTCACACCCAAGTATCTGAAACTATCCACTTCCTCCAGTTTCTCACCGTTAATGCTCACTTCCAGCCTACTGTCACTCTCTCCCCTTGTACATCTTATCACCTTACTTTTGCCCACATTTATCTTCAGTTTCCTTCTTTCACACACCTTCTCAAACTCTGTCACTAACTTCCTCAATCCCTCCTATGATCCTACTACAAGTGCAGTGTCATCGGCAAACAACAACTGGCTCACCTCCCACATTTCTCCATTTTCTTTAATCATCTCCAACCCCTGATCCATTACCCTTGCATTCACCTCTCGCACTACCCCATCCATGTAAAGATTGAACAGCCAGGGCGACATAACACACCCCTGACGAAGTCCCACCTCTACCTCAAACCATTCACTCTCTCCATTTCTAATCCTAACGCAAGCTCTACTACTCTCATAAAAACTCTTGACTGGTCTTAACAGCCTTCCTCCTATCCCATTTATCTGCAGTACCTCCCACAGTGCCTTCCTGTCTACCCTGCCGTAAGCCTTTTCCAGATCCATAAAAGCCCAAAAAACATCCTTACCTTTTCCTATAGCTTTCTCACATATCTGTCTTACCACAAAAACCTGATCTACACATCCCCTACCTGTCCTAAAACCACACTGTTCCTCATCAATTACTCCCTCGGTTCCTCTCCTAATCCTCTCAATCAAGATCCTCCCATAAGCCTTCCCAACTACTCTCAACAAGCTGATCCCTCTGTAACTACTACACTTACACTTGTCCCCCTTTCCTTTGTAAAGCGGAACTATACAGGCACTCCTCCAGTCCTCTGGCACTCTAGCCTCACTTAAACAAACATTAAATAACCTCACCAGCCAGTCCACCATAACAGTACCTCCTTTCTTCAGACATTCTGCATGGCATCCATCCAGACCAGGTGCCTTACCTGCTTTCATCATCTTAACAGCTGCTTTCACTTCACCCTTCCCTATTTCTCCTCCATTTTCCTCACTCATTACTCTCATTTTCTTAGCGTTTCCCACTGCAACTACCTTTCCCTCCCTATCCTCCTTCACATTTAGCAACTCCCTAAAATACTCTGCCCATCTTCCCCTCACTGCCTTCTCTTCCATTATCATCTCTCAATCTGCACCTTTTACCTTTTCTTCTCTACTTGATTTGCCTCCTCTTCCTCTTTTAACTTCCTTCCAAAACATCTTTTTATTACTTTCAAAATTTTCTGTCATACTCTTTCCCAATTTCACATCTGCTCTCCTCTTTGCTTCCTTTATCTTATGATGTATACAATATAATGAATGTTTAGATTTGATGGCTCTTTTGTAGAATTCTGTGTCAATAATTTTGAAGTTATGCTTGTGGGGTGTATTATAATGTTGGATTACTTCAGTGCAGTTTGTTATTATTCTTACAGCACTGTACACTACGACCGGAGATAATAGTCCATGATGAATTTTTACCATATCTCAATAACTACTACGTCGATTTAGATGAAAATTTACATGGCATTATCTTACACTATCAGTAGCCTTTCAATAAAATTTGAAGTCAATATCTTTGTTAGTTTTTTAATAATCCAATTTTTTTGTTTTTCAGGTGAACAGAGATAATAGTCCTCCTATTGAATATTAAAGAATAGGGCGTGGGAAAGATCTTACAGAGTGTGAGAGAAACAAAATTATAAAGGAAATAGCGCAAGGAAAGTCAGCTGGTGAAGTAGCCAAGAAACTAGGTCGACATATAAAGACAATTCGTAGATTTTTACAAAATCCCAAATTTAGGAAAGTGCGCAGTGATAAAGGGAAGTTCAAGCCTGTTACATCGCGTGACATCTCTCATCTTAAGCGATGCGTAAAGAAAAACCCTGGAACTACAAGTAAAACCTTGTTTGCAGATGCTGGAATTCAAGATGTCTCCAAAACAACCCGAAATAAGATATTGTCTCAACTTGCTAAATATAATAAACCTACATGTAGGCCTCCATTGGCACCGAAACATAAAAAAGCTAGGCTAGAATGGGCGAGGAAACACATGAAAACCGATGTTAAGAATATATTATTTACAGATGAGTGCCGAGCCACGTTAGACGGGCCTGATGGATGGAGCAAAGGTTGGATATTTAATGATAACCCAGCTCACATGCGTTTGCGGCGTCAACAAGGGGGTGGAGGAGTAATGTTTTGGGCAGGTATCATGGAAGACACTATGATTGGCCCATTTAAAGTGCCAGAAGGTGTGAAAATTACTGCAACAACATACTGTGACTTTATTGAAGATGTCCTCTCAGACTGGCTGGATGAACTCCCATTATCAAAGCTCACAAAAGTAATTTTTATGCATGATAATGCACCAGCACATGCTGCCAAGAGAACAACGGAAATGCTCTCCTCCATGGGATTTAATGGAGACACTTTGATGAAGTGGCCAGCCTGTTCTCCGGATTTAAATCCGATTGAAAACTTGTGGAGTATCATAAAAAAGAAGATCTACTTAAATGGCAAGCAATATACGTCTAAGGATTCACTGTGGGAAGCAATAAAAGAAGCTGCTAGAACAGTACCACCCGCCACTTTCACAAAACTGACTGATTCAACTACCAATCGCATATTTGAGGTCATCAGACAAAATGGATCATATATCAAATACTAATAATAAATTTATGAGATGTATATTTAATATTTCATTCTTGTAATTGATTGTTATGTTGTATACTTATGGTATGGGTTGTTTAAAATTGTTATTTTGCTTTACTTTGTATATTTATCCTTATAATTAACAAAAATACATAAATCCTTTTAACAGGACTATTATCTCTGTTCACCTGAAAAACAAAAAAATTGGATTATTAAAAAACTAACAAAGATATTGACTTCAAATTTTAATGAAAGGCTACTGATAGTGTAATCTAATGCCATGTAAATTTTCATCTAAATCGACGTAGTAGTTATTGAGATATGGTAAAAATTCATCATGGACTATTATCTCCGGTCGTAGTGTATTGTGTTATCTATAGAACTTTTGTTTCTATTATTTACTGTAGGGAATGAGTACACTGTGGAAGAATAATTTAGCGGATGACTTTCAGTTTCACCAAACTGCATTTTGTACATTTTTTCATTTTTCCAAACTCAATTAGGTTAGGTTAACATGGGGAGTTTGGCAAAATACAAAGTAAAATAAGAATAATATAAATGACAAGAAATTTTATGAGATGAGATTTTGTGATATCAATGCAAATCTATATTATGACTAAATAATTACTTATTGCATTAAAAAATTTAACTTTATAAAAAGTGCCTACTGCTTAAAAAGGAAAAAAATAAATAAATAAATAAAATAAAATAAATAAAATCACAATATGTTAACTCACCAATATCCACATGACGAAAGGCCACCTTTTTCCCCATCATCCACCACTGCAGAATTATTTGGACCTCCATTGTCATCAGAGTCTGAGTCCATATCATACGCAGGCTGCAAGCAGCAACATAGTGTGAAACATCCTAATATAATACCTATGTAGTATGTATGTGCCAAGGTCACAATCCCTTTATGGGGGGATGAGTCAAAGCATATACCTGCACCAAAACCCATTTGTCCACTACTCCGATCTTCCACACTGTGTGGGCCAAATATGGTGCAACAAGTTACAGCTCAACCACTACAGGGTCCAAAAGTCAGTCAGAATACTCCCACCATTTCACCATTTGGTGACCCCTTCCCCTTTTGTATCCATTCATACATGGACATGTTTGAAGCATATCTCTGGATTATGTTATTCATTCACAATCAATCTCCATTCTATACACTCCTCTTAGACTCTTTCTAGTTACATATCACAAATCCATTTCCCTATCTTGTAAAGCACAATAAATGATACAATGGCTGTTGAGGAATCATGAATGATTTCTAATGGCTGCATATTCTTGCAAATATGCATATCATTTACTTCAGCATTTTAAGGTTTGGGGAATCAACTGAATATATGTACACCCACACTCAACTGCTGAGCACCTTTGTAGCAATATCATACAATTAATTCATTTTGATTTTTTCATTAAGCTCCATTTTCATAATTCTCAAGCTTTAATATCATTGTATGCATTTGCTCCAACATTCATGTGAAGTGAATCTTTTAGTTTTATCCATATCTATATCTATATATATATATATATATATATATATATATACACACACACACACACCAAGGAGCTCTTCACCCTGATATGGAAGGTTACCAGTACTTTAGTAGGAAGATAAATTCTTAGAGCTACCATGAGAGGATACTGATTGTACATTCATCTGCCATGATATAAAGACTATCCTAGTTTTTAAATAAGACAACATAAACAACAAAACACACAATCATTTACAGGAGAGATTTTAACCACCACTGTGACAAAAGACTTTACCAAGGTACTGCTGAACAGTTAAAAATGGAAGAAAAGCAAAATATGACAAACTTCTGAAATATGAAAAATCAAGACCGTAAGAAAGCAAGGAGGAGGAGGAGGAGGAGGAGGAAATGAGGAGGAGGAGGAGGAGGAGGAGGAAATGAGGAGGAGGAAATGAGGAGGAGGAGGAGGAGGATAAAAGACATTACTGACAAAACCAATGCAAAAGATATGATTGTGATCATCCTAAATGGAAGAATACATTATGACAGCCAACCATAAGGAAGATAATGACATTTCAATATGTTACACTCACAAGTTTGTATGAAGTTTCTTTTATCCAAGGTTTCATTCTTGATATTGGTTGATTCAACCAATAAATAATTGTAGTCTTTTAAAGACATGGTAATGACTATGAACAATCCCAGTATGGATTCCAGAGGAACTAATTCATATCTTGAAGACCACCACCATGGACATTGAGAGTCCCAGTTATGATATTTGTGAAAACAATAACACAATGAACAATACTACCACCACATGTACAAGACAGGAGGGGAGGTACCATGGTTCTCCCCCCACCCATAGGATTACTTCACAATAATGTTGAGCAGTAAAGTGTCCAAAGCTATAGCTAATCATTACAAGCTGTCTTATGTATTCACAGTGAGTAAACATTTATTAACACCCGTGCTATAGTATGTCCCAACATTAGCCGAAATAAACTCCAACAATACTAATGTCCTTTCAGCTTTAAAACAATATCATCACAGAATTGACTTGGTCACAGAAGCAAACTACTCCCAGATAGAATCACCACACAGATGACACTGAACATCTTATCCTACATCACTCCTCAAGAACACTCCCTGCCATTAAGCACACACTAGACAGCCTTACCAGCCACTCCACCATAACTATTCCTCCTTTCATCAGACATTCCACATAACAATTAGTAATACTAACAGGAAAATATATATAGAAAAGTTAGCAACAGATATAAAAAATCTATTAATCTATATATACAAGGGCCTCTTCCTTCTTATAAGGGAGCCAGCCAGCCATGGCACACACCCACTCCATTCCCATTTGGTTCCCTTTCATCTTAGCGCTTTGTGGATGAAGGGTTATCCCAGTCTCCAGCCCACTGCAATGAAACAGGATACACCACATCCACAACAAGGCTGCTTCATTTACACAGTGACCCACCCTCCTTATTCCTCTTGTGAAAACTAGAGAAGACAGGGAGAAGTCCTTTTGGGGTCAAAATATCATCTATACACAACCATTCTCCACTCATACCCCTTGCCTTCTCCCTTCCCTACTCAACAGACTTTCCCCTTTCTCAAAACCCTTCACCCCATCCATCCACTCATTTCTGGTTGTCTTCAAGTTCACTCCATCCACCTCTGCTTTCCACACTCTTTTTGCTAATCTTTCTTCACTCATGCTTTCCATGTGCCCAAACCATCCCAACAATCTCATCAGCCCTATCTGCCAGCTCCCTTTCTACTACCCCACTCTCCTCTTCATTTTTCACTCTATCAATCCTTATGACCCCCACCATACTTTTTACTCGTAGACACTATTTTACACACATTTAAGCCTCTTTGTGCTTCTCTTACATTCCAAGTCTCTGCCCCATATAGAAAATATATACAAAATATTTATAGGATGAATGCAATGAAACTAATGATTCATAGGAGCAGGGGAGACATATGTCAAGAGATACTTAGCTGTAACACAAGTTGGAAATTCTCCCCTATGCATTCAAATGCAAAAGCAGGTAGCAGTCACTGATAGCCACTGGATCTAAACATGAGCCGACTTAATGTGGAGTGAAACCATAACCAAAATGGTATATGGGGATAAAAGATATATCTAACATAACATGCAGTTATATAAACAGGGTCTGTAATGTGATAACAGGTATGTGCCCCAGGAATAACCATGAAAGAAACTAACACATCAATTACTAAACCAGTGTCTCAAAACAACGACACATATAGTACTTCAGATAATATCTTGACTAACAATGTTGACACTCAATTCACCAAATATGACATAATATGCATAATTACACATGAGCTTTAACAAAATTTTCAACATAAGTAATAACCCAATAAATATGGTCACAAAAGGAATCATAACATTTGCACAACCACTTGAAGTAATGACAAAGTTAGCACCTCTGATGACTTCTTGACTAACAATGTTAACACTTCACCCACCATGCTGACATTTGGTCGGCGACTGGAACCCAAACATCTTCACTAACCCTAACCCCCTGTTTGATAAGTGGAACTTATCTATGGATCTTCTATGTCAACACTTGAGTCCAATGGCATTCCATTTCTGGTATGATGACTTAAATGACAAAGAATTATTTTCTTACTAAAAGATGATATTCAGTCCTCTTGCTGTAATAAGTAACTTGCATATATCATTCTGCCTGTCTTCAGGCACTTTCATATATCTGAGACACACCTTGTGAAATAATAAGCCTTTGGTTGAGATTTGTTTTGATTGCCATCTGATAATTTTATGCAATGAAAGAGTATGATCATAAGTGTAGGAAGTAGCTCCAACGCAATTTTTTATCACTACACTAAAGTTCTGCTATAAAACATTCATCTACCTCTGTTTCTATTAACAGAGGTAAGTATTCATTCTTGCTGCTTTGAATTCTCTGTGATAAAATAGCTATCATGACAAATATTCTGAATGTGTGAACCCGAGTTCAACACCTACATTGGACATGACTGCATTGTCTACATCTGGAGTTGGAGACTGACTAGTCTACTGCACAGGAACATGTCTGAGTTGACCCACATGGCCAAAAAATTATACCATGCTGTGTCATGACATTTGCCCCATTGATTAAATAATTTGTTGTTTTCTAGCACCATAATAATATTTTTCATTGTATAAATGTTCTAAATATGATATTGAATCAAGTGTGAAATAATTTTTCAAGATAATTTTAGAAGTATTGGCATGTCTCCTATGGTTTTTGATAATGTGGTAAGTCCTCCATTACTGTATCAACTTCGTGACAACTTACAAGGGAGCAATTATAGTTTGTAACAGCTTGTGAACTCTACAATTCCTGATTTGCACTAGTGATCAGACACATTCAACCGTTTTCCTCTTTCACCTCGTATCTAACATAAAACAGGGCCTTAAAGTCAACTTCTTCAGCATTCTTGCACTTCTCATTGTGACAGGTGGTGAAATAAAAAGCTTAGTGGATATAGCATCCACACTGCAACATTCACAGGTGATAAATCACCTCCCATTGCAAGTATTTAGGTCTTAAGATATGTACTGTATTTTACAAGCCTTGGAATACTGCCTGGAAGCCAATGCTACTCCAAACTTCTCACAGAACTTTTAAGGTATAGATCTATACTGAGACAAAAGGGATATAACAAATAAGTTAGAAATATCAATACATCTCACAAAGAGGAGTTCTTTATAGTCAGATTGTTAGTTATGTGTGTCAATTTGAATTCAATTATATTTTAAGTGTATGATTCTCAATGATTTAAGGGCATTTCTTCATTATCAAACCCTTCATAGATGTTACTGCCATCAATGCCAGACAAATATGTTTATGGCTCCAGGCTGAAAGAGTTAAAAAACAAAAAAGGTCACAATTAACCCCTTCCTACCCATGACATACTTTATACATTTTGTTGTGACCACCACTAGTAGATCTCATTCTGACGAAGGGTTGCCCCCTGGAGCGATGGCGTTAAAGGTCACAGAAAGCAGAGGTTTGGAAGCCTGGGGTGCCCACTGCTTATGCTTGATTTCTGGATCAGAGGTTACCTTGCCTGAGAAAGATATTTCTGAAGTCATTAAGAGGGCTGGTCCCTAGAATAAATAATCATACATAAATTCTGGATGTGATCTGCAGTGACACCAGGGAAAGTGGGATACAAAGGCACCACAAAAGATTCTGAATACATTCACATTTTCATTAATGAATTAATGGTTTCAAATGTGTACATGCTGTCAGAAATCTCAAAATCTTTGTTCCTCAATCTATGATTTCTTATATACATCTCGCTTACAAAAATTCAATTTACAAATTATTGTGGATACAAACCTTTCTGAAAGCACAAATGGGTAACAATGCAACAAGAATGACTCCATACATATGTTCTTGACAAATCTAGAACACTAGATCATGTGTGTACTTAGTAACATATATGGAACTCATGTGTAAACAATGTAGGTATCTATGAATATAATCTGCTGCAGATCCATGTTTATTAGATGAATTGTTAGTTATGAGATTGAGAAATTTACATTTTCATGGTGATATATTTAACATATCTCAGCTGCAAGTGCAATGTCATCCACAAACCAATGGCTCACCTCACACTTTTCTCACCACCCCATGGTAACAACCTAAAACAAAAAATTCTGAAATGCACTTCAAAATCACACCCAATACAAAAAGCAAATCTGTAAATCAAGTACAGGCTGACCACAAAAATTAATGTTAATTGGTTTTCCACCATGCATAAATTACCAAAATATATGCACTTATGAAATAAGAGAAAAACCCAAATATTTACATGTACATACCTACATACATATACCAAGGCTTTTTCCCCCTTACAAGGGAGGTAGCCAAAAAGAAAAAGGCATAAAAACCATTCCCACCCATTCCATCCCTAAATACACTCCACTCCCCTCCACCCTCTACCCTCCCTCTTATCTTGGCACCTCCTAGATGACGGGTCATCCCTGCACCTTGTCCACTGCCCTGGGTCAGAGGCAGTGTCGCAAGATACAGCACTTCCACATCAAGGCCACTTCATTAAATCAGTGACCCCCCCTCTCCGTCCCCCCATGCAGAAAAGGAAAAGATGGGGAGAAAATGTTTACATGTGAAATGGGATTTAATAGATGAATCACTATTTGACCAATCGTCTACTGATTTGCTTACAAATTGCATAACTTTTACAGTATACATGCACTGTCATTTGGGGTATTCATGACTCTTGTTCTGGGCTGAGATGGTGCAGCCAAAATAACTAGTTTTGGCAACTGGAGACCATAGCTCAGATGGATGCCCTTCCTGACAACTCAAGCCCTGATCATTCAAACACATGTGCTTGACCTCCCTGAAGGCTGCCAGTCATGTATTCTACTGATGAGCTACAGTAAGCCCTGTTATGCTATCAGAGGGATATGGAGTTATAGTTATTAGGTCTGCATATTCATATTGTTTATTCCATTTTCTCTACTGTATTTAAATCAACTGTTGCAAAAACATTATTATAGAGAAACAATTACTGAGATACTCTTAAAAAGCACAGATGTGGGGGAAAATTGAACAGCAAGGCATGAATTTTTGGGATCAGCCATAATACTTCTGTTTAAGTGCTACCAGTAGTACTTGTGCATACTCTTGTCCAAAGCAATGTTGCTGTCAATTAATACTTCCATCATTAGTTCCTGCACACCTCATCATTTTACTTTTGCCCACAATTATTCTTGACTTCCTCTTCTTACACATTCTTCCAAACTTGGTCACCAACTACATCAGACTCTCCTTTTAATCAATCACAAATGTGCTGTCATCAGTTAACAACAACTGGTTCACCACCCACATCTCTCCACCCTCATTCACCAAGTTCAAATCTTTGCCCAGCACTTGTGTTTACCTCCCATACCACCCAATTCATCTTAACCTATTCATTTTCTCATTTCCAACCCTCATGTTTACCCTAATACTTATAATAGAAAAAAACCCTGGAACAAGCACATACATCCGCAATACATTCCACAATACCTACCAACCCTGTTACATGACTTTTCCACTTCCAAAAAAGTAATATATATATATATATATATATATATATATATATAAAATAAAATAATCAAATTATATAAAAACAAATATATAAATCCAAAACTGGGAGACCAAACTGGTGCCTGAACTATAAAGTAGACATTGAATTTGTACAAGACTGAGGTGACATAAAACCTTAACAATTTTCATGCAATACATGAGTGATATGTACAATTGATGAAGCTATTTTCACTGTACAGTGACTTTAGAAAGTATGACAATCATGACCTATCAGGTAATCTTAAAAAGAAATATATCACAGTTGTAACAAGATGGAAGGACCTTTTTTCTAAACTGTGTGGGCCGGTTAAAATAAAATCTAATTGATTAATTTCAACCAGATTGACATTAAAACTGCCATGGAAGCTTCTGCTGGAAAATTCACCAGCAACGTAGACAATATACGTTATTATTTTTTTTGTTTACATCATAGCCAGGTACCGGTTATGTGGAATCAGTATCACCATTAATATATATATATATATATATATATATATTCACTTCACCATATACAATGCTGTTTGTTGAACATATTACACTGCACTCTGGTTACTATATGCTGAAACACTCTTGGAATATGGTCCTATCCAACAATACAATTTGTTTCCCCTCCCTAACAGTGATAAACACAGCAAAATAAAATATCTACTGTACAATCTACCTCATCACCAAAAGTTCTTTTTACCTTAGTTTGAATATACAAGGAATTCGTAATAACTCAGTTTGCAAATCTATAGCATCACAGGGGTGGGGGAGCAAATAGTACTGCTAGTTGGGACCACCATACTTCAGAAATGCTATCTAAGATCGGCTGAATTTAAGGGAAATGTCTTTAGTAATAAAGATGTAAATAACTGGAGCTCAATGCCACAGTAGATAAGCTCAGAAATTAAGTAATCATTTGAGAGTAACCTTCATCATGCCTATGCAGCCTACAAATTAAAATATAACCACAATTGGCTAAAATTCCAGAATCATACAAACACAGATATTTAACATAAATCCTATGTTGCCCAATAGCTCCTATTCTGATGAACGGTAACCATTCCATAACAAAAATAGATCTTTCAAATGCAAAAAAAAAAAAAAAAAAAAAAGTGACAAATGTGTTTGCATGATATTGGAATAAAACCCACAATTATAGAGCACAGCTCAGAATGCCAAAGTAATACTCGCTACTAAGATTCTCATTTCAAGTGGTGAGTTCGTGCCACAGGCTGAAGAGATTCCTCAAGTCAAGAAGTCATGTTTGAATAATTATTCACTGAATGAGTATTTCTATTTTGCTTAATTAAGTAAATCAGTGCCAATTAACCTAAATCAAGAAGGTAACTTAAGAAAGGTACAAACATGCATGTCACAGCACATAGTTATCAAATGTTGTCACCTCTAGTAAGATAATCTTAAAGTCTGTGTGCGAAATTCACTACATATGATAAAATCAATCGATGTTTAACTTTATAGCTTCATATGAACATTCGTTACATCTTCCTGAGGACTAACTAGTTGCCTTTTTAGAAATACCATAAAGCAAAATTTCCGACATGACATGTTGTTTTTAGCATACAGTAATGTTTACCACAGTCAGAAATTAAATCAGGCAAGAAAATGTAGCACAGGTAGTAACAGAATATCAATAATTGAATCACCAATTCCAACTCTGTTTACCTCCATCGTTTCCTCCCAATGTTTACATACTTCATGGGTATCAATTCAGGTTTTTCATAATAAAAATGTACATATATCCTAAAGATATGGTGACACTCACAATTTGAAATACTATAGAAATGAACTGTATAACTTAAAATTTTATTAAACCTATTATACTCTAAAGCGTAAACAAGGAATCCCATACTCCATAGCATCGGATTTTCAAACGTAGTAGAGTAAAACTCTAAATAATACATGTTTATATTGGGTAAATATTAATACAAGTAATGGCTTCACGGTTTCTACAGCTTCTATAGATGATTACACTTCTCAGGGGCTGTCAAAGGTTAAATTAATGCATTATTTAAGACTTACCATTTGGATGTAGTTGTGTTCGTCCTGCAGGCTTGATCGAATCTACTTGCTGATTGGTTCGTGTGTTATGACGCCATAAAAGCTCCTTGTTTTCATTGGCTATTGCTTGCAATACCAGGTTCAAAACAAGAATATGATTGGTTAAAAAGTTATGACGTTGCAGCGCCGTCTCGATGACGACAACCAGACCAAGGTTTACCATTGGCTAGAAGGTAATATTGATTTGGCGCCCAAAGCAACCCGTCTGACGGTGGTAGACGACGGCATGCCTGAGCTGACAGCCTGCCAGTTGTAGTGCCTGCCCGAAGAAGGAGAGTCGCATTTACTTGCTTACGATGTGATACTTTATATTAGACGCATTTTGATGCAACTGAGGGATTCTTTGGCTCCGAGGCTTAGTGACATGAAGTGTTGACGATGACTGACACGGGTTCAGCACCCCTCTCGGACGAAGAGTGTCTCAAAGAGCGAAAATATTGGTGTTTTCTGCTGTCCAGTATCTTTACGTTCCTTTCGGGCATCTTTATCGTGCTAATATGGCGGGCCTGCTCCTTCCTTTGCTGCCGGAACAAGGACTCCGCGTCCGAATATCATCAGCAGCAGAAGGAGAAAGAGAAGTTGGCGCAGCAGCAGGGGCTGATGGCCCCTGGCGGCCCGAAGCCCAAGAACTTGATGGAAGGCAACTTCGTCACCGAGGCAAAAGACTGGGCCGGAGAACTCATTTCAGGCCAGACCACTACTGGCAGGATTCTGGTAAGTCTGAAACCCTCCCTCCCAAAAAACCAGGACGACGGCGGGGCAAGGATGCCGACATTTGTAGAGGGCCTAAGGAGCGAGAGAGACGGGACAGGAGGGGGCCAGGGGTGGCACTTCGATAAGGATGCGCCACAAACACACGCACAAACACACACGAGCATATGCATACAAGCAAACACGGAGAATTCAATATTTTTCAAACTATGACTGGGTACATCCATCATTTGTGGACGGAGCTGCAGTTAGTAAATGAGTGTTTTGTGAAGCCTTGGGGAGCGAGGAGGGTTGGCATGCGTGCTCGGAAGCCGCAATAGGCAACCGAGGCTACATGTCGTTGCTGGTCAGCGCGATGCGCCTCAACGTCCGTGTCAAGAAGCTCCCTCCCCCCCTACGCAACAAGTCTGCTATTTATCTGTACATATTTCAATGTTTATGATCAAATAACTATACTGGCATGTAAATTATTGTATTATTTATCCCCTGCGTGTTTTTCCTTACCCATACCTGCTAGACGTCTGTAAAATTAACCTCGCATTATGTATTATGTTTGGAATATTTGAATCAGTTTTGTGAATGTACAACGTTATGTTTTTTTTAGTATTCAATTTGTGTCCATGTTATCTTGCACTTCTTTCTCAATTATTGCAGTAGTGAGAATGTTTTTTTATATAAATGTGAGTTTGATTGTGCAAGACCTTTTAGCTCTTCGCGTCCCCCACCCCTCCCCTTCCCTCTTCCGATGCAACGGACATCCAAAAAATGACCCATAGTATTATGTCAGAGCTATACAAATATGTCTTCAATTGATGTTATATTAGTAAATTCATTAACAAAAGTAATTTCCATGATGAAAGAGCTACTGTATAAACAAATATATTGAATATCATCAATGATAAAAATACATTTGAATAGTTTTGATATACAACTTAAGTTGCCTTTCTTCTGGTCCTTTTGACAACGATGGCGCACTTTACAGATTTCCTTCTGGTCATCGTCGGCAGACGAATATTTTTAATTAACTAAAACATGGCCACATACTGAAGGGGGGTGATTAACACCGCCTTCAATTAAAGCAACTGTGATGTGGTAAATTTCATACATTAAACCTTTAGATAATTTTAATCAGCTGAGGATCGGGGTCCCCGGACTGAAAGAGACCTTGGTTCCTGGGGACCCCGTTTCCTCCTCAAACGAATGGAATCGTCTGGGACCGGCCAGAACAAAACCTTGATAGTTCTCTTAGTAACTATGATCCTCCAAGATTCAGGCTGAAAAGACATTTCGGATATCCGGACCGAAAGACTAGTAAGTGTTTCGTTTATCCGGATCTTTCCAGTTTTCGGAGCTTTTCGTTCCGATTATTGGGAATTTTATTTTAATTTGAGAACATTTTCAGTACAGAGAACTAATTGTGTATAGATTATGACTTAGCGCTGGAGAAAATATTCCTCTCTCTACGCCCCTCTTGGCTCAGTGGTACCGTTTACATATTACAAAGGATTACAAAGGCGGAGCATGCCGACAGGAGACCTTTTGGTCCATATCTAGGTCGGATGCGAAAAAAAATCATAATAAGAATAAAATAGTAAATAAAAACTATAATAATATGAATAACAAATAAAATACATAAATAAATGCATAGGTATAGTTAAATAATAAACAAACAGGTAAATAGTAAATACTAATAAATTGACATATAACTAATAATAAATGAAAATCAAACAGACAAATGATAACAAAACAAAAACAAATCATATAAAATAAATTATAATCATTACAGCATCTTGCTTAGGTGTTTATCTAAATGATTCTTAAAGCTTCGAACTGAACTACATTGCACTACCTGTGCAGGAAGTTTATTCCATTCATTAACTACACGGTTGGCAAAGTTGTTTCTACCTACTTCCAAATTGAATCTATTTCCGGACAGTTTGAGACCATATATCATTCTGGCTAACGCCAAACAATTCTATTAAGGAAGAGGGTAGACTTGGGATAAAAATGGGGTCTTGGTAGGTTAGATCTTCATTTCTGAGGAGAGGGCGGGGCGTAGGTCAACGAATGAAACCGGCTGGTGTAAACCAGAAGAAAGTATGAAAAAGTCGCCACTGGGTTAGAACCGCTAGTTTGAGGATTTGGTCTTCAAGGGGGGGGTCGGAAAGGGGGGTACCTGTCCCCCCTCGCCCCAATGATGAGAAATAGGGTCGAGTTGTCACAGTAGTTCTGTGGTATTTTGGACTCTCGTTCAAATCCCTCGGGATCGTACTTCATTGTATAGATTCCGTAGAAACGAGCGCTAAAAATATTCAGTTTAGGGACTTTATCCTGGACGCCGCTTTCAGATATCGAGACCCCGTTGAGACGGGAGTCCTTCCATCCTTTATCTGTTTTATAAAATCGCCTGACGACTACCTTGATAAAACAAATCTAGTTTGCCATTATTGCAAAGGGGAGCTTATCACGCCATTATGAACAGAGACATTATAGACTTACTGAGTTCACTTAATTCAATAAGCCCAGTCGATGGAGTGAGCTAACTCCCATCAACGCGATTTTATGCAGGTTGTTATGGTCTGCTGTACTGGCGCCTCAGTTTTTGTGACGAGTTATGGGTATCAAACACTTGAAATCCTTGAGTAAAATAACCTGGTAACAGAATAAACGGCAAGTAGTCGCTAAAGGGCAGAGAAAGAGTTAAAAAATGTCTGTGCATAGCAGAACAAACTCTATAAAGTGCGACGCTTTGTAGCTAAAGCATGAGATCGTGTCTGGGGACCCAGATCGTCCCCAGACTAAATCTGACAAGCGTTTGCCAAAATGAAATACACAAATATGACCAAAAACCCTTTAATGACAAGAGATTCATCAAAATATCTGTCTCTTAACGTCTTACGACCTCAGCCCCTCATGTAGTCAGGTCTAGGCCGTGTAGCAGTCCCTATACATCTAGTCATAGGGATTACAGCTGCTATATTACTACAAGGAACAGACTTTTCCAGCAACCCCTACTATCCAACCTTTTTGGACAACGACTCATCTATGTACAGGCATTATTATATCTTGGTCACAGTGTTCTGTCGTGCATGTTTTCGTGTGAGCTATTATGAGATTCTTCACCATCTCGCTGTCCAGAAAGGGCGACGTTTTGGTGGACGAGCACACACATCGACCTCCTCTCTTCATATGATCTTTTACGAGTGACTGTACGTAGATTTGAGAATGATTGGGCAAATGAGCAAAATCCCTTTTGCTCCATCTAACAAGCTCAACTGGAAAAGGAAAGTGGACATATACGTTGTTACGGTGCTTTCCTACTAATTGGATCATGGACTTTTGAAACGCATAACATATGATCGCTTCCGCGGGAAGCGGCAAGTTAGTTCCATTTGTTGATTGAATTACAAAAAAAAAAGAAATATTAAGTCTCTTTCTATACAACAGCGAAACCTATTCATGAATTGAAGTTAAAACTGCAAAATTTGAATATTTTTTTTCCAAGGGTTTTTCGGGTTTGAATGAAATAGCTTGGCGGTAGTAAAAATAAAAGGACGAACGCCACCTGGTACCAAAAGGGAGAGGTAGTGTCAGAATGGCAGAATATAAATTCTATTGTGCATTGCTATTCAAATGTGCAACAGTTGGTGAGTTCATACAATGCGACGCCAAAATTGAACACTGGAGTTCAGACACGCTAGTGCAGCGCTGGATTGCCCTCTTCGACGTGATGGCTCACTATATAGATCTGATCTATTTATTCATATATGCATTTCTCTATACATTTATTTACGGGTACATTCGGGCCTCGATTTAAAGTATTTCGGATTTAAGGGACTCCACAATCTTTGGGACTCCATATACAAAAACTTCGCTACAGAATACTTGACCTTTTGAACACTGAGTCCCTTAGTTCCAGATTACCTTAAATCGAGGTTCGGGTGTAATGGCAGGCGATTTTAATCAGCTGATGAGTGGACTGAGAACAAAACTTGGGTCTCGGTCATTTTATCGAGACCTTATTTTTGTCCATATTCATTCCCTCAAATGAATAGAGTAGTCTGACGTTAAATGTGAAAAAATATCTATGACGTCTCACATGTTGAAGACGGTCATGTATCATCCGATCCTGAGAGTGCTGATGGGTTCTCGACGATAGCTACCTGAGCGTAACTTAACGAACATAAGAATGAAGGAGGCTGCAAGAGACCATAAGGCCTACACTAGGCGGTTTCATGTCCATTACCACCTGTCATCCCCACCCATAAAGTTGTGTAACCTTCTGTTAAAATAACCGATAGTTTTACTACCTACTACATGGTTACATGTCTATTCTATTCGTTGACCACTCTATTGGTAAACCAGTTCTTGCCTATGCCCTTCTTAAGTCTAAATTTGTCCAATTTAATTCCATTATTGTGAGTCCTGCTCTACTGTCTTAACATGGTGACTTTGTCTGCATCACCACCTGCTAACGAACACCACCTCGTCTCACAATGTTGAATTGTGAGCCATGAGCCAAACCTGTAACGTCTCCTTGCTCGAGGTCAACCTTATTCAAGTTTCAGCGCCCATGGCCTCAACCCTGATGCTCAGGTCGACCTAGGTCAAGTTACAACTCACTAACGCCCGTGATTTTTTCATTACCACCACAACCAACACAGTCAACACAGTTAATATAGCGAATACCACCAGCACAATCAACATACCCAATACAACCATCACAACCAATACCACAACCATCACAACCAATACCACAACTATCACAGCCACTTCGATCGTTTTAACTACTTTACAATTTTCATTTTGAATAACGTCGCCAGAACAAAACATGCGAATCCGCGCCAAAGGATCGAAAGGAAGGCAAATCTGGCTCGACGGTGTACTTCACGAGCGAGGATCTTCATCATCTCCTGGGTGTCTGCTTCACGATGTCTTCTTAACACCTTTATCGCAGAGACGCTCGACACAGTTCGTCATATGGCAAGCGCCAGAAGTTTTTGTTCAGTCGAGGAAAAGACCTTCGATTGAAACGGGGCCTTGGTCGTTCTGGCCAAAGATCCCCTCCAAGCACTTATGGCGCATTCAGAAGCCTGCGGGGTTCGCAGACCCCTCCTAGTCACAAGTTCGAATCCTGCACTTCCTTCCGATTCCCGGCAGGGACTGTGGCATGCCCAGAGAACAGTCCCCAAAACGCATATATAGTCCCAAAGTGACGGCTGAGGCGCTGCTCCTCCTGGTGTATGCTACCCATCAGCACTACCTACCTTCACCTGAATAAAGTCGCCTGGCGTTCACCATAAGATACACTGCGGATAGCGTCGCCGTGATGAAGGGGTTGATTGGAATGGAAACTGGGGTCCCTCTGCAGGAAAGCTAATTAACTCTGTGGGTTTGTGAAGTCTTGGGCCCAATGAGGGTGATATCAAAGGAAGATTACCTTTGACGCCTTGAAAGGCTCCCCTCAGATGAATAAAATCGCCTGAGAGCATCCGTATCGAATATATACCTCAAAGAAGATATAAAAAACAGAATTTACGGTAAGAAGTATTAATTTCCTTCAATATGGAGTTCTCTTCTCATCTGATTGAAATCGTCCAGCACTAGTCAGAATGTAGTAAGTAAAGTGTGTGTGGTAGCAAGGGATTAGTCTCTTTACTACCGGGGGAGGGGGGGAGTGTCACCGAGATGAAAGAAATAGTCTGGTGATAGATAAGTAAAAATGCTACTCGGCACGGATGGTGCTACTAGAGATAGGCTACATCCCCTTTATAAAGGGATTTGTATCTACCAGCGCTTGTATCCTTGGCGACAACATCTTGCTGATGAGGTCCGGGGAGCCATACAAGTGGCGAAGGATGTTTCTAAAGAGGGTAGCAGGGAAGGAGGAATAGAAGTTAAAAGTAACGATCAACATTCTTCTGTGAGTGGAAGATAGTCTTCAGTCATAATAAAAATGTTGCGTGAGTCTGGTCCATATAGGAGTGTCACTTAGGTTTCTAAAGTATTTATTCTGTACCAGTGCTCCACCACTCCAACGTATATCTTCAATATTACTCCTACAATGTCAATAATATTGGTCAACACGGATTAATATTGTTTGATATTGTTGATGGGTGTCGGGGCCTCTTTAGGGTGAGTGCCTTCGGTGTGGGGCCCATTTCCTTTGTTTCCAGGAGGGTCTTCGTCAACAGTCCCTCATACCAGTTCAGCATGATGACGCACTTTATTCGTTGTATTCTGGTTGAGGATAATCGATGTGATGTAGTTGAGATGCCATATCCCGGCCAGAAGTTGGGGAGAGGGGGTAGGTCAGGGTGTCTTGATAGAACTCGCCCTCCTTATCGTCTTACTTTAGGAAGAACAAAACCATTAAAAAGCGTCGCCATGTTAAGGAGGCTGGTTTGTTGTGTGTATATCTCTTGGTTACTATAAATAAGTAGGAAATCCCGGCCACCGGTGGAGGCGGGGGAGTGTTCTCTTGTACCGAGCCGGTGCACTGCGTTGAGCACAAAACAGCTAGTGACCTACTTTGCAGTCTTTGTTCAGGCTAACAACGCCAGGTGATTTTATCCAAATGAGGGATGAAATCGCGTCTCCCTTGGCTGAATAAAATCACCAGGCGTCAGGTTGAACAAGATATGCAAAGTAAGTCTGCAGACTGAAGTTGATTAAGTTGAAGTGACTACACCAAGTCACGGGGAAGGAAACCAGTCGCATCTATTTGCATTTCACAGTTTGTCTTGATCTAACACCATAGTATATCTGACCTTGACTGATACCCATGTACCCACACTAACCTGTGGTTTGTAGTTATAACTACTCTACACCCCTTAAACTACCTATAAATCGTGTCTATCATGTTAAGACATGCCATCCACTCTGGCCTTTACACTGAGTAAAGCTACCTACGTTTCGTAACTGGCATTACCTTTAGCCCAACACCTGCGCACCTACGCCTGGCAACGAATCATAATACAACGTTGTTTTAGCCTTACTGACATGGTAGTTTTGAATAGATCTGTCTGGGCTGAGGAATGAAACCCTGGACCTAGGAGGGGAATTCCTATGCCCAGGCCTACCTACGAATCATTTGTAGTACTTTTCAAAATATTCCCCCTAAACCTTCCCCCCCTTCGCCCTCCCCCCCTCCCCGTCCCTGCAGGCTTGGCACGCAGGGCAAACCCTGGCACACGTTGTTTTGGTAGTCGAGGCATTTGGTGGCACCCGGGGCGGTGAAGGGCATTAACACAGTTGGACCCGCCACCGCGGAGGGACGGAGGGAGAGGGAGCTGCTGGCACCACGCTGGTGCCAGGGCAGCTGTCATCTTTGGGTTCGGGGGAGTGAGGGGGAGGCTCACGAAGGGGGTTTTGCTCGGGGTCCCGGATGCTGCTGTCTTCCTGTGGATCACACTGTCCGGGGGTGACATCGTCTTGATCTGGCTGCTCCCAGGCGGTTTCCTTCGGATGGAGGGTGTCCTTCCTCATTGCCCAAAGTTTAAAATGAGTCACAGTGATCAACCATGAAGGCTAACAGGAGACCTTTTGGTCCATGACGAAGTCGAATGTAAATAAATAAATAGATGAATAAAATGAAAATGAAAAAAATAATAAACCAATCAATTGATAAAAATAAACAGAAATTATAGGAATAAATACAGATGTCTATCCAAATGA
>NC_134791.1:12924144-12931644 GCF_046742065.1 Oratosquilla oratoria | reverse complement strand
ATATTCTACACAAGAATGTAATTATATTTACTATCATTGTTTACCCGTGATTAGTACAAGATTAAACTATTTGATGCATTTGAGTTGCCAGCTACTTTGTTTTGTCAGAGTGTATTTGACGTAGACGGTGTTTGTTTATGTATTGCAGTGTCGTCTTGCAAGACATTCATGAATAGTCAGTAGTTGTACGTGCTAAGAATATTTGTGTTAAATATACAAAGATACATGTATACATAATATATACATAGATGCATACATAATATATACATAGATGCATACATAATATATACATACATGCAAACACAGCATAGCTCCCTTTCCCGTAAAATACAACTAGGTTAATACATACATGTATACATAATATTAAATATATACGTAGGCTACATGCATACATAATATATTCATACATGCATACACACATACATACATACATGCATATATGCATACATACACACATGCATATTACATAAATCACATACATACACACATACATACATAAATATATGGCGGTACATACAAACGTACATAAGTACACACGCACATTCATACATACATACGAACACACACACACACACACACACACACACACACACACACACACACACACAAGTACACACGTACATTCACACACACACACACACACACACACACACACACACACATATATATATATATATATATATATATATATATATATATATATATGCATACATACATAAATACATGAATACATGCATACATACATCCATGCATATGCACATACATGAATACATACGTGCATTCATACACACACATACCAAAAGGTCCTTCTCTTCCTTATAAGGTTGGTGGCCGAGTCCGAGCACACGTGCACCCTCCACCCATCCCACACCTCTGCAACACCTATTTGTAGTCCCCTCTTATCTTTGTGGATGACAAAATATATATATATATATATATCAAGCAACAACAGTAATATTTTTTGGCCACTTACAAGAACTACGTAATAGGTATACAGACTTGACATAGAAAGCGAAGGTGTGCTCAGGAGTCCACTCCAGGAGGCGCTGAGTATCTGCGTCCGAAACCGTGATTTTTGGCCAATTGTGTGTCTAGACTGATGGGACCTGTAACGGTCTCTGCTGGAAGTCGGAGAGACAGAAATGTCTGAATAATTACTGAGAATGCAGATATCGTTTAGTTTGAGCTTGGAGATATCTTGAGGAGGGTTGCACGTCACATTTTTTTTTTTTTCCCGAAGAGTTGTGTCAGGTGGCTGGCAGGGTTCACACGCACCGGTACGCCACATAAGCTTATACTTGACTTCCTTTCTTCCTCTCTCTCTATCTGTCTATCTCCCCCCCCTCTCTCTCTCTATCAATCTATCTCTCTCTTTCCATCTACCTACCTCGCTCTGTCTCTCTCCATCTCTCTCTCTCCATCTCTCTCTTTCTGTGTGTGTGTGGGTGGGTCTGTCTTCCTTCGTCCTTCTGGCCGCGGGATTACACGTGAAAAATCTCCCTCGGCCTCCAAGATTTCCAAGAGTTTGCACAAGTTTTTCTTTCTCTTTTGCTCTCCAACTGTCCTCCCCCCCCCCCCCGCCTTGCCCACCTCTCCAGCTCTCTCCTCTTCTGTCTCTGTATCTTTATCTGTCTCTATATCTCCATCTCCATCTCTGTCTCACCTCTATCTATTCACTATCTCTATATTTATTTCTATTTCTGTTTCTATATCAGTCTTTATCTTCACCTCTGTCTCTCTCCTCATCTTTATGTCCATCTTCATCTCCATTTCCATCTCTTATTTATTTCTCAGTCATAACCCCCCTCTTTCTCTCTGTCTGTCTTTTCCCCCTCTCTCTTTTTTTCTCCTACTCCTCCCTTTCCCCTCCTCTTTCTTTCACCCCTCTCTCTCTTTCTCTCTCTCACTCTCTCTCTCTACCTCTCCTTCCTTTCCCCTCCCCCCTCTTCCCTCTCTCTCTCTCTATCTCTCTCTCTCTCTCTCTCTCTCTCTCTCTCTTCTTCTTTTTCCTTCCCCATCCCCCTCTCTTCCCCTTTCTCCCCCTCTCCCTCACTCTCCCTCTCCTTCCTTCCCCGTCTCCCTCTCATTTCCCCCCCTCTCTCTTTCTCCTACTCCTCCCTTTCCCCTCCCCCTTTCTTTCACCTCTCTCTCTCTCTCTCTCTCTCTCTCTCTCTCTCTCTCTCTCTCTCTCTCTCTCCCCTCTCCCTCCTTTCCCCTCCCCCTCTCTTCCCCCCTCTCTCTCTTTCTCTTTCGCTCTCTCTCTCTTCTTCCTTCGCCATTCTCCTCTTCCCTTCTCCCGCTCTCCCTCTCTCTCCCTTTCCTTCCTTCCCCGTCCCCCTTCCCCCCCCCCCCTCTCTCTCTCTCTCTCTCTCTCTCTCTCTCTCTCTCTCTCTCTCTCTCTCTCTCTCTCTCTCTCTCTCTCTCTCTCTCTCTCTCTCTCTCTCTCTTTCCTTCCTTCCTTCCCCCTCCCCCCCTCTCTCTCTCTGCCTCTCTTCGTGCGTGTGTGTTATTATTCACTCCCTCCCTCCACCCACCCATTCTATATAATTATTGAATTTCTCTTATTCATACGCCTTCCCCCTCTCTTCTCTCCCTCCTCCCCTCTCTTCCCCTCTTCAGACAGACACTCACGCGTTCTTTATTTGTTTATATTAGTGGACGTGCCTTTGTGCTTCCCGCGCGGAATAGTTGGTCGTTCCTGTCTAACACGTGCTTTGTGTCTCTCTGTTTCATTGTTTTTTTTCTAGGAGTGTGTGTGTCTGTTCTTGTCGTGACTTTGTGACACGGTCCACTTTATCTTATTTCCTCAAAGAAGCTCTTAGCTGCCGCCAAAGTCGTCACCTTTACCCTGAGTGCTTGGTCAGCCAAGGCAAGCGGCAGAAACTGGTAATCATTGGATGTGAGCCCGGGTCTGCTGAATAAAGTGACTTTGGCAGAAGTTAAAAAAAAAAAAAAAAAATCCAGAGCTACTGAGGATTCGTTTCAGTCCTTGGTCACTCCCATTATAGCATTCTGATGTCTGTTGCTGAAGTCAACAGAAGAAAGTTTATCTCTGACATGCCTCCGGGGCCATGATGGATGCAAACCTTGTTTAACAACTTCACAATGGGGACCTCCTCTCTAGAGTTTTTGTTCTGGCTAATGGCAGTCGATTCTATTCAGTTGAAGGACAGACGCGGAACCAAACTGGGTCTCGAGATACACACACACACACACACACACACACACACACACACACACACACACACACACACACACACATATATATATAATACACACACACACACACACACACACACACACACATATATATATATATATATATATATATATATAAGCTTGTACTCATTTATCGTAACTTAAAAGGTTTTGTGTACCCTTTAACAAAGCTTTCACATAGTGAATGACTGGGAAACTACTGAACCAGATTTTTAACTACTGGAAAAAAAATTAAAATAGTTAGTATTAGTAAAAACGAAAATAATCTGTGTGAACTCATTTTCAAAACGTATCGAATGTTCATGAAATGAGAAATTCGGAGGGGGGTGTGCCCCCTGGAAATCGTGTGCGTGACCCCCCTCCCCCCTCCATCTCCCCCAGCTCTTGGGAGGCTAACGTACAGGGCAGATCACCCGTGTTCAAGGAGATGAAGAGAAATTTGGTATAAGAGAGTGGCAAGAGGGACTGTGTGCCATAGACCCTCTCGTCTCTGCTACTCCGTTCCTCCAATTTGCCTTGCAAATGCTTCATGAGGTCTGCCTATATTCCTTTCTCGAATTTTGCTTTCATTCTGTTGAAGTTTCCATATGCGACCATATTTCCTCCCCCTTTTTTCCTTGCTGCATTTTCCAGGAACTCTTCATTTTCGACATTTCATATTTGGTTTGTTTCTTGTTTTATATTTAATCCTTCTTTTCTTCGGCCCCGTCCTTTCTCTCTTTACTTTCTCTATTGTGCTCCCGTTTTTGCCATTTTCTCCTTTCTTATCCTCTCGTGCGTTTTCCTTTCTTTCTGTTACAACATTTGTCCTCCTTTATTGATCTCCCCTCGGCTGCACTGGTTTCCCATTTTAAAACCCTGCCATCATAATGACGCTCTTTTCTGTATTTTTTTTTGTCCTTATGTTATATTAGTACCCGTCGATTAAGTTCAGTCAAAGAAGTTGGCTAAACTGTCTCTTTGTTGTATACCTTTTGATCTTCAATTTGAGCACTCAGGCGGCTTTGGTTGCTGAGAACATATATGATGTTATGTTTAGTATTATGTAAAGAGAGTATAACTGTTCCTAAGTGGTCTGATAGTATATAAACTATGTGTGACATCAATGGAAAAGTGTCTGACGACATAACTTTTTAAGATCGTATGCAAAACCAACCACGGTAAAAAAAAAATGTCATTGATATTTCCTTCTGGCAAGGAATAGTTAATTGAATAGGAACTACATATGGGCTTAGTGCAAGGTCAAAAGGAAATTACCTCTAATCAACGGTAGAGGGATAAAACATTCCTCTTGCCCTCAGACATAATTAAGAATATGGGGTTCCACGTGTGTTCCATCATGCACTATCTGCTTCAATGATTACACAGTGCCATATCCTAAAATTCGGACATACACTCTCTTCTTTTTGTTACGCAGTAAGATTAGAATTTATATATTTTCTTAATACAGATGCTAGTTCCTCGTCGAGAGGAGTTGCTTACGATATCAAGTCTACTCACGCTTACAAAATTGTTAGGCAATATCACGGGTGGGTGTAACACACACACACACACACACACACACACACACACACACACACACACACACACACACACACACACACACACACACACACACACACACACACACACACACACACACACAAACACGCATACATATGCACACACACATGCGTACACACACACATACATAAACACACACACACCTGTGTAGGTGCCGGAGTGTGGGAATGTCATCTCCTCGGAGAGCAGTCCACGGGGTTGGCGTACTGTACGTTTCCCGTTATGGCCGTTGTGGTAGGAGCGTGTTGGGGGAGGAATGCAAGTACATGTGCAAAGTGTGGGAGGGGCAGATAAGAAAAGAGTGAGATAAACTGAGAAACCGGTTTATGGGTAAAAAGGAAGAAAGAGAAGGGGGAGAGAGAGAGAAAACAGGAAATGGAAATAAAGATAGAGAGAAAGGGGTCGAAACGGAAGAAACGGGAAAGGGAAGAGTGATTAAATTGGGGCGTGGAATGTGAAAGGACGAGAGAGAGTGAAAAAATGTAAGAATTATACAAATTTTATGAGTGGATCTAAAATAGAAGCGAAAATGACATGAAATTTATTAGGAAAAATATGGATAAGGATATTTTAAGATTATTCCAATGCAGAGGAGGGAATAATATTAGTATTTTGTAAGGAGATGTAGGAATATATGAAAAAATACTAACTGCAAGATAAATACGTGTGCTAGATATATAGTATAAATGGTAAGTGATAAATGATAACTCTTATCTATATAGTTGTATTTTATATATGAAATGTGGTCATGCTAATGGGTTGTTTGTGAAGACGGCATGGAATTCTTCATACAGCAAACATGCTTCACTGTCAATTGAAGATCAGCATGGATTGGCTTTTTTCCCAAGCATATGATGTTTGTTACCCAAATGATTTTTTTTTGCATCAGAATTTAAAAAGGGGACGGAGAGGGGGGGGGGTCGCCGATTAAATGAAGCGGTCTTGCTGTGGATGTGCTGTGTCTTGTTACTCTGCTTCTGACCCAGGGCAGTGGGCGAGATGGAAGAGCCAAGATAAGAAGGAGGGAGGGGGTGAATGGGAGTGGAGTATGTGGGGATGGAATAGATGGAAGTGGATTTCATGCCTTTGTTTTTGGCTTCCTTCCTTGTAAGAAGGAAATAGCCATTGATATATGTTTATGTACCGCTCAGAAGATTCTGTGAGTTCCCACTGGTCCAATAATATCACTTTGCGGCAGCCAGATAAAACATAAAAATTGTGCCCAAGAGCTTCCCTCACTTGAATAGAATTAATTGGCGGCTGCCATGAAAATAGATATCTAGATGGACTGGTCAAGGAGATTTTATGTGACTCCTGACTGGGTCATTACATTTGGACAAAATATCTCTCCCTGAAGAGTGTGCTTCGTGCCTGAGGGTGCAAGGGTTCTGGGAATGAGAGGAAATGTGTCACCATATCAAGAACTAGCACAATGTGCTAACATGGGGCTGACTCTCTTCAGTATTTTCTATTATTTTTGTTGATCTACTTATCTATTTATTCATTTCTCTATTTACTTAATTATTATTTTTCTTGTTCTTGCACCATAGACCATTTGTGTTTTTTGAGGGAACTCAAAGCACGGACACTCATCCACACCAGGGCAAGAATGAAAGGTTATTATGACATCTCTAGTTTATCAATAAATTCAAACTTGTCTTGACAACCAATGTCTGAAGGCTGGGGTCCAACTCAAACACATCAGAACCGAGTCGAGCACAATAAGCGTTCATCTATCACCTGCCTCGCACATTCGAGAATGCTTCAGTCTTTGCATACCCATGAAAGGAGCAGTGGTGACGCAGCCTGTTATGAACTGAACGGAGGGGAGCGTGCTGTCTTGTTCACGGGGGAGGGGGATGGAGTGATCGAATGAAAAGCTGAAACAGTGTAAGAATAGGTGTCAAGCCTGGAATGGAGGTCGCTGGTGCGGTCGGTCATGTACGTACACTTGGACAAAAGAATTGCTGTTGCACACCGGTAGATGTATGGCTTTCTTTCAATCAGGAATGCGATCGAAGTAAATGACTGGCATGCTTGGGTGCAGGGTGCCTCCTTGTTACGTAAAAATACAAATTGCTCTTCATTGTAGTTGTAAATGTGTGTGTATGCGTGTGTGTGTGTTGGTGTGAATGAGTATGAGTCTCGTCTATTTCTCTGTCAACATGCCTGTGCTTACACACTGACATATTTCAAATGCTGGGAGTACGAACATAAAGGATTCGGCTTACACAGCTCTTAATGTCTCATAAGTTACACTCGAGGCTCTGTTATCTGGAAACCAGGTCTTCTTCACCTCGGAACGATCCCGCGCAGCACCCAGAAGCCTTCTGGTGATTGGTCGAGCGCCGACTCAAAATTCGACCAATGGCTGCTCTGGTACAGTAAAGCGCTTAAGGCCGGCGATACGCCGCCTGGGCGGCCGGTTAATGCGCCGCTTGGCCAAGTTAGTTCCCCAATTGCCCATCAGGGGGCCATCGCAACTTTTCAGTAATTTATTCGCAGGCAAATGACAGAATGACATTTACTGATCTAAATGAGCGAATGAGAGGCGCTATAGCCATATTCCCTCACGGAATTTTGGATCCTCAGAAATTACGTTCGCAGCATTAGTAGCCTCTCTCTCTCTCTCTCTCTCTCTCTCTCTCTCTCTCTCTCTCTCTCTCTCTCTCTCTCTCTCTCTCTCTCTATATATATATATATATATATATATATATA
>NC_134791.1:12916644-12919144 GCF_046742065.1 Oratosquilla oratoria | reverse complement strand
TCCTCTCCGAAGGGATGGTGGTGCTGATGATTGTGTGTGTGTGTGAATAAAATCACTTGGCGACAGTCGCAAGTTATAGAAAAAATTCCCAGTAAGGAGGATGTTAGGCCATTCACTGCGCGGAAAATTTCCTTTGATTGGACGAAATCTTATGACGGTACCTTAGGCTGAAAAAGAATCGCCTGCGGCAGCCTGAATGAATAAACTCAAATGTCGTTCATTAAAAGTTGAAGAATCTAACTTAGGGTCAAATTAGGCTTTCTCGGTGGCAGCTGGAACGATACAAGATTCTTAAAACGCAGCGAATGTGTTTAACGAGACGAATTTGAACGAAGTTTAACCCGGTTGCCACGGAGAGGGATTTCTTTCATCTGAATAAAATCGAATGGCGGTATTTAGAATAGATAAGTAGCATAAGGGTTGGTTTCGTGTTGGAAGGAGCATTGTAGCCCATCTCCGCTAACCCTGCCGCCATGCAATTTTGCTTATCTCCGAAGGAAGGGGTTAAACAGGTTTCGGACCGTCGGATAGATAATGAAATTGTCGAGTTCTTTCCACGACGGGATTAGTGCTGCACAATAACCCCGCCGCCCATTGCCGGGGGAGTTCGGTCCGGGGCGAGTGACCGGCCGGCCGGGCGGACTGTCTGCTTTCGAACGGAGGGATCAAGCATCACCAAAAAGGATGGCGACTGCCAAGTCGAGCGTTAAATCGCTAATTGGAGCCATCAGTGCGCAACGAGCTAAGACCTTTGTGCACAGCAAGGTCGGCAAGTATACTGTGTTTGTTTCCCCTTGGCATGTCTGAACCCATAAGTGCATTATTGGGGAACGAAGAGGAGGAGCCTTGATGTAAGAAAAAATGTGTGTGCTTTTGTGTGCATGTGCATGTATGCGTGTGTATGATTATGTGTTTGTGTGCGTTAGTGTTTGTGTATGTGGGTATGTGCTTGTGTGTACATGTGCATGGTAATGTGCTTGTGTGTACGTGTGTATGTTTGTGTGTGGTAATGTGCTTGTGTGTGTATATGTTAATGTGCATTTGTATGAGTATGTGTGTGTGTACTTTTGTATGGTAATGAGTTTTTGTGTGCATATGTATATTAGTATCATTTGTATGAGTGTGTGTGTGTGTACTTATGCATGGTAATGTGCTTGTGTGTGCGTACGTATATTCATGTCTATGTATGTGCAACGGTTCTTGTGTATATATGTTTACATATGAATACGTATGCCTACATGTGTGTGTATGGGGTGAAGCTAAAACATTTTAGTATGACGTAGGATTATAGGTACGTACTACACTATGGCGAACGAGAACCATAACTTCTCGTTACACCGGAGAAAGGGAAGGACAATAAAACGTGATGTGTGTGTGCGTAGGGGTCAGCGATACTGGAATTTACGATCCATAGGAAGGGGGAAGGAGGTGACGGCGTCCTGACCGTAAAAGAAAGTTTACGACAGACGAAGACGCAAGAGCGGAGGACTTGCGTACGCTACACTTGTGCCACGCTGTCCAGGGCCTCCTCTGAGACGATTAAAATCGCTTGACATGATCCTGAAAAAACAGTAATATCTCAAATATATCATTAGAAGCTGTAAAGGATAGGTCGAGGATTTCTGATCAAAGAGTCTACTTAATTCTGGGCTACACGATCGACATCTATCCACCGCTCGATCGAGCCCCCCCCCCTCTTGTCCCTATTGTGCCCCTCCAGCCGAATAAAACCCTATGGAATGAGTATAGACAAGGTAGCAACGCTCAGGAACGGGTTGACCACCAAGAAGGTAGGTTCTTGACCTCTCGGGGAGTAAAGAAGGGTAGAGTTCACTTGGAGTGAGATCTGGGTTGATCAGGTCTAATTATGAGAACCAGCTATCTCTTGCCTCAGGTAGTTTACTAAATCCCCTTAACCGGTCTGTTCGGTGACAGGCTTTATCTAATCTGTTCAGGTCAAATATATATATATATATATATATATATATATATATATGTATGTACTAGTATATATGTATGTATATGTGTATATACATATATATATATGCATATATATGTATATGTATGTACATATATATATATACATATATATATTATATGTGTGTATATATATATATATATACTGTATATATATATATATATATATACTGTGTATATATATATATATACTGTATATATATATATATATATATATACTGTATATATATAATGTATATATATATATATATATACATGTATATACCTATACCGAATGTATACATATATATAGTATATATATATATATATATATATATACATATACCGAATATATGCATATATATAGTATATATATATAATATATGTGTGTGTATGTGTATACATATATATACAGTATATATAATACATATATGCATATATATATATTATATATATATATATAATATTGTGTATATATACATGCACATGTATATACTGTATATATACATAAATATGGTGATTATTCATCGTGACAAATTTGAGG
>NC_134791.1:12909144-12911644 GCF_046742065.1 Oratosquilla oratoria | reverse complement strand
GTTCTGTTTCAGTATGTCTTCATATATATATATATACGTATATATATATATATATATATATATATATATATATATATATATATACATGTGTGTGTGTGTGTGTGTGTATCACTGGTGAGAAATGTAACACATTTGTAAATCACAACTGACACCACAGTCGGGCGAAAGAAAAAGCTGAGTAAGCGAAACTATATATTTCGATTGCTAACTGCAATCCTCTTCGGAAGAGGATTGCGGTTAGCAATCGAAATATATAGTTTCGCTTATTCAACTCTTTCTTTTGTCCGGCTGTGGTGATATTTGTGATATATATATATATATAAATATAAATATATATATATATATATATATATATATATATATATATATATATATATATCACGGTAAAACCACTGTTGGAGTAGAAAAGACTGGAAACGGGGAATTTATATATTTCGATTGCAAACTGCATTATAGATTCCCCGTTTCCAGTCTTTTCTACTCCAACAGTGGTTTTACCGTGATTGACAAATGTGTGAATATATTTTTCACCTGTAATATATATAAATATGTATATATATATGTATATATATATATGTATGTATATATGTATATATATGTATATATATGTATATGTATATATATATGTATATGTATATATATATGTATATATATATATGTATGTATATATATGTATGTATATATATATATATATATATGTATGTATATATATATGTATATTTCTAAATAGAAATGTAGTAGCACATTTGTAAATAACACACAGGAACCCACAGTCGGAGAAAGAATAAACTTCGAATAAAGAATAATCCTATATTTCGGCTATCAACTGTAGCCCTCTTCAGGAAAGTACATAAGATAGAGAACAGAGGGGACTTATAAACTACAGTAAGAAGAGATGTGGACAGTTGACCTCACTCAGGCGCGGGGCAAACTGGGGTGGCGGAGGAGGGAGGGGGTGAGGAGAGGGGAGGATGTAACGTCCACACCAGCTTATTTACTGCTGGTGCGGACATAATCTCATGCGCAGCAGTAAATAAGCTGGTGCGGACGTTACATCCTCCCCTCTCCTCACCCCCTCCCTCCTCCGCCACCCCAGTTTGCCCCGCGCCTGAGTGAGGTCAACTGTCCACATCTCTTCTTACTGTAGTTTATAAGTCCCCTCTGTTCTCTATCTTATGTACTTTCCTGAAGAGGGCTACAGTTGATAGCCGAAATATAGGATTATTCTTTATTCGAAGTTTATTCTTTCTCCGACTGTGGGTTCCTGTGTGTTATATATGTATATATATATGTATATATATATATTATATATGTATATATATATATGTATGTATATATGTATATATATATGTATATATATGTATATATATATATGCATATATATGTGTGTATATATATATAATATATATATATGTATATATATGCATACATATATGTATATATATGCAAAGTAGACCACTTGGAAAAAAGAAACTAACGAAGCAGAGCGCTTTCGTATATTACATCTTCAGTGCAACAAGTGCACTGAAGATGTAATATACGAAAGCGCTCTGCTTCGTTAGTTTCTTTTTTCCAAGTGGTCTACTTTGCATAAGTGAACACACGTACCCGTGTTCTTATTAGCATGTATATATGTGTATATATATGCATATATATATGTATATATATATAATATAATATATATATATATATATATATATATATATATATATATATATATAGCTGAGAGGGAAACAATGTATGGTGGATGAAGGTGGAATAATTGGGAGTCGGTGTGCGCTTTGGCTGGCTACCTCCCTTATAAGAGGGAAGAGGCCCTTGGTATATACAGATAGTAAATATAAATATAAGTATGAATATGAATATGCAATTAATTTAGATATAAAAGAATATTGATATGAATATAAGTATAAACAAATATAAATATATAGATACAAACACACACACACACACACACACACACACACACACACACACACACACACACACACACACACACACACATATATATATATATATATATAATATATATATATATACATATATATATATATATATATATATATATATATATATATAGATATATAAAGTAAAGAAAATTGTGTATATAAACTGTATTGTCTGATTTCATTGAGTGAAGTTCACTGGCTGCATGAGCAAGACGGAAGGCACATGCACAGCCAGATTGGTCGACAGCCTTGTGGTATTTTTGTCTGGCAGTGGAAGGCGCGTCAGTCGCCGTTGCTTTCCTACTACGTTGCCAGTAGGTTTAACCTGTGATACTCTGTTGACTTATTGTAAATATGAAGGTGATACTCTTTGGTGTCATTCATATGAAGATGAATACCAAGTCAGTAAGTTTTGGAATCTGGTGGCATGTCATCGCACAATGAAGGGCATAAAACTCTCTTAAACACACACGCGCACAGACACACACACACACACACACACACACACACACACACACACACACACACACACACACACACACACACACACA
>NC_134791.1:12891644-12899144 GCF_046742065.1 Oratosquilla oratoria | reverse complement strand
GTTTGACAGGAAACACGCTATTATTTATTCTTATCAGTAATTGATGCTTTGGACTCCTATGCGCTCTTATCTGTTTAGGAAAATAGTCAATACATTTAGGACGGTGGTGCCGACTTAACTGAGTAAAATGGTTTGAGGTCATGCAGAAGGAAATCTGTAAATTGGGTCATGTGATCCGAAGGAGTAACGATAAGGGTTATCTGAAGACGGAGGAACGATAAGAGTTATCTGAAGAAGAAGAATCCTTCAGTTGCGGTCCACGACGACTCGAGGATTCTGTGGAGCACAAGATCGCTACGAAGAGGGTTGGGAGGAATTAGGGGCTTTTCCACAACTGAATAGAATCACCTGGTGGCAAGGGGAATTACGAAAGTCTTGAGAGGCAGAGGTAGGATGGAAGGAGTCAAAGAGCGTTTGCTTCTTCGTGAGTGACGATGTACAATCTGGTTTTAAAGTACGATATGTTTACCCACAACAACGGTTCCCGGCTGCACCGAAGCGGGAAAGCGCTTTTTAAAAAGCTGGGCGGCATCCTCGTCCTTTCACGGGATAAATGGGCGCGGAGAGCTGAGCCCGCGAAGGGAAAAGAGAGATTAAAGTTCAGTGAAAGGGTCTGTTTGTCTTCTCTGAAAGAGAAGTAATTATCGCATTATGAAGCCCTCGACACATTATCGAGCTGGAGAACGCAGTCTGAATCTGAGTAGGTTGTTCTGTTTCGGCATACATGAACATAGAGAAGCTCTATGCTCTGGTGAGGGCTTACTCATGAAGTATACGATAACCTTTAGGTATGTTGAGTACACATACATACGCACACATACGCACACACACACACACACACACACACACACACACACACACACACACACACACACACACACACACACACACACACACACACACACACACACACACACATGCACACACAAATAGAGAGAGCAAGACAGCGTGAGAAAGTGAGAGCGACAGTAAGAGTGGCAATGAGAGTGGGAGTGAGAGTGCCCAACAGTGACACTATAAGAGTATTTTTCCCTTACCTTTCGTGGCGACAACTTCTACTGTCCAATTAATCCGCCGCTGAATTTCATTTCGTTCCCTTTGACCCACTCCTGGCTCCTCTCCTGAAGGGGCGGCGACGGCGACGGCGACGATGGCCACCAGCGCCGCCACTGCCTCCCTTCAGCACCTCCACTTCTTTTCCGTCTCGATTCCTCTCTATTTTCTCGATTTTTCTTGACACTCAGGCCTTCACGCCTTCCCGACTCCTCGAAATCTCTCCCCCTCCTCCCTCCCCCCTCCCCCCATACTTCACTGGTTCATCAACCTCTTCTTCCGAGCCCCCCACCCCAGTTTATTTTTCTCTTTTTCTTCGGCTCCCTCCTTTGTTAGGCCTACCAAGTCCATCTCCTTGCTTTGCTGTACTCTTCGGCAGCAAGTCAGTCTCTTGCTACTCCTCTCTCCCATCTTATTCTCTTCTTCCTTCTCCGCTTCCCATTCCTCTCTTTTATTCCTCCAATTCTTCTTCCTCTCGTAATTATACTCATTTTCATTTTAACGTATCCAATCCCTCCCCTTCCTCCTCCTACCCCTCTCCTCTTCCTCCTCCTCTTCATCTTCGTCCGTCCCCATCTCCTACTTCTCCTCGTCTTGCTTTTGTTGCTCTTCCTCTTCTTTCTATTTTCCTCGCTCACACACTTGTACCCATCCACCATCCATTCCGTTTTCTTTGCTTTCTTCTTTGCCTCTTCCTCTTCCTCCTCCTTCTCCCCTTTGCTTCTTCCACTGTTCTTTACCCGTTTCTTTCCTTCCCTCCCTTCTTCCCTCACTTCTCGCCGTGTTGCTGTTGTTGTCGCTTCCTTGCTTCTTCTTCCGGCTTGGTCGCTTCCTCCTGGCTTCCGGCTTGTCCATTCTTCCCTTCCGGCTTTCCGGTCCATTTCCCAGCCCAGTTTCCAGCTTCGACCTCTCCTTCTCCCCCCTCTTCCCATTTTCCCTCCCCCACCCCCGCCCTGGCGTGTGATTTTCTTCCTCCCCCCATCAACAACCCCACCTCCTCCTCCTCCTCCTCGCTCCTCCTTATATATTTCCATATCATTCTCCATTATCTTCTCTACCACCGTATCCCTCTTCTTCTTTTATTTTTCTCTTCTTCCTTTATCTTCTTCTCTTCCTTCCTCTTTTTCTTTCATCTCCGTCTTGCCTTCCTTTTTCTCTATTTCCTCATCCTCATATTTTCCTTTCCCTTCTGCTTCCTCCTCTTTTCGTCCTCCTCTTCCTCCTCCTCCTCCTTCCTCTCCTCTTTCTCGTCTACCTCCTCTCCCGTCTGTGCTCATTACGGCGATCCCTCCTATCTGTTCCTTATTTTTGTATTTATGCTCAAAGAGCACAGCCTGGCCAAACTTCCCAACTTGAGGTCAAGGTGGAGCCATTATGGGGGGGGGGAGGGGCCTTATTAATTTTTCAGCTGGAGCTACATCCAAAAATAGAATGGAGTTTTGGGGGAGAGAGAGAGAAAGAAAGAGCGGATGTTGGGCAAGTTGTGGCTTCCCCTATGTTGTTTCATTGGTGTTCTTCCTTTATCTTTTTATTTATTCATTTTTCATGATCCCCCTTCAATCCCCCAACGCATTTGTTCAAATTTCTGCAAGAGATCTCTCGATAATTCTAAATTCTTTCTCCATGTTATTTTGTTTTATGTGCAACTCTGTTTAACATGTTTTATATATTCATTTATTTGCCTTATCTTATTTAATTTTATTCTGTTTTATATATATATTTTTTTTTTTTACTCGTTAAACCATATGTTCTTCCTGTTGGGTGGTTTTCCAGTTTATTACTCTTCTGAAAGACATTTTCCTTCTTAACTCGGTTCTTTACGAAAATCCATTTTATCTTCGTCTTATTCATCTACACAGTTGGCCATCACATACCCAGAAGCAGGTTTGATCCTCAGCGGCTACTGGTGACTGCCAGTTGCCCTGGTTGTCGAGGAGTTGTGGCACAGGTAGCGGCTTCGGCCGCAGTGAGGTGCCTCCTGGTGTAAGGTCCTCAGCCCATACTTGACCTCCTGGGACTCCAAGCTCTTGCCCTCTAGTCACGCGAAGCTTAAGGGCCATTTACATGGTCAAACAGTTTGTCAAACCCGGTTTGTCAAACAAGTGTTTGATGGGGTATTTGGTTATCAAACACATTTGACAAACATGTTTGACAACAAAATACCTCATTTACATGGTAAAACATCACTTGAAACACTTGCTTGACAAACCGGGTTTGACAAGCCGTTTAACTACGTAAATGGCCCTTTAATATCATACACAGTATAGTGTTTGATGTGACCGATAAAAACCAAACTGTTTCGTTCAGTGGACACCGGTCATGCCAGGATACTGTTCCTTCCCCTACTTTCTCTTTCCTATTTGTCATTCCCGTCCCTCTCCTTCTCATCTCTTCCCTTTCTTCTCTAGATCATATCTTCCTTTTCCTAATGATTTCTTCCTTTTCCTTTTCTCCCCCTCCTTTCTTTGTTCTTTCCTTTTCATCTCTTTCATTTCCTCTCCTCCTCATCCCTTTCTTTCCTTTCCTTATATCATCCCTTCTCTTCTCTTCCCTTCTCTTCGCCTTACCTTCTATTCTCTTCTCCTTCCCGGTCCTTCTTCCTCCTTTCACACTAATCTGACAATCCCAAGTTTAATTCTGTTGTCCGTCCGATGATTAGAAGCAGCTGTCCTGTCTTCTCCTCCCCTCTTCTCCTCTCCTCTACTCTCCTCTTCTCCTCTCCTCCTCTCTTCTCTTCTCTTCTCTTCTCCTCCCTGGCTTTGCGGTCCCTCGGATGTCCTTGGCTGCCGCCGCCGCCTCCTTTCAGCCTGGAACGTTCGGCAGGAATATGTATGATGTATGTATTCATATGCACACGAACACACACGAACGCAAACACACACACACACACACACACACACACACACACACACACACACACACACACACACACACACACACACACACACACACACACGCAAAGACAAGGTGTTTGAAAAATAAATATAAATATAATTTTCTTTGCATGTGTGTGCGTTTCTCTCTCTCTGCTTCTCTCTCTCTCTCTCTCTCTCTCTCTCTCTCTCTCTCTCTCTCTCTCTCTCTCTCTCTCTCTCTCTCTCTCAGTTTGTGTGTGTGTGTGTATGTGCGTGAGTGCGTGCGTGCGTGTGTGTACTTATACAACTGCAAACATACGCCCACAGGATTGTAATCCGATATATGTGGACGAAGTAGCATTGGATATTTGCATATCTTTTTTTCGGCCTGCAGATCAAATATTAGATTTATTATCTCGGCAGAATGCAAACTGGAGTTACATTCCACGTTCTGCATTTCGAATAAGAGTAACGAATTTTGCTACGCCGTCTGAGACAATATCTTATGTTAACTGTGCTTGTACAACCTTCAGTCTTGTGACTCACTGAATTTAACTATACAAACATATTTTCCCTGTTCCTTGTAATGATTCTTCTATCTATTAACAACCTTTCATGCATGGTGTGTGTGTGCGTGTGTGTGCGTGTGTGTATCAGCGTATGACGAAATCTTCTGATAAAGCACAGAGTCGTAATATAGTGTTCAGGACATTACGGTAATGACATTAAGCAACTGCTGTTCTTGACCAAAAAAATTTGACAACAATATTTAGCACAAGCACAACGGCCGACTAACCTTGCATTCTCATTTCCTCTAGCTCATTCGTGTGCAAATTGGTTTCTCGAGTTTGGCAGCCGACAAAGGGAAGTGATTATCTTTCTTAAGTCTTCGCTCATTCTATTTTATTTTATTTTATTTTGTTTTATTTTATTCTATTTTCACTATTTACTCTCCTGCATATGTGCGTCGAGTGGCACATTGTTTTCGTTCCCACCTCGAACCTCACGGGTGTGAGTTCGAATCTAGTGGTTCTGGTTTTTTTTTTTGTGTGTGTGTGTGTGTGTGTGTGTATGTGTGTGTGTGTGTGTGTGTGCGCGCGCGCTTGTGCATCTGAAGTCATAGCATTACCTATACATGAAGCCATATATGTTCTTTTTGAGCTCTCATCCTGGAAGGTAATTACTCTTTTTTACGAATCCAATACTTAACCTAAGACGCTCGCCCCCACGCACACAAAATAAAAGGTTCATACATTCGCCCACGTAAGCACGCTGTTACATACATTTCGTGTGGTTGCCGGTCCAGCCCCCCCGAGGGAAGAAGGATAAGCCGAAACATTCGAGGCGGGGAGAACTCGAGGTCACGAGCTTGCGGTCAGCATACGTCAAGGCGACTAAAAGCTTTCGGCCGCCGCACCCTCGCCGCGCCGTCGCCTCCGCCGCCGCCGACGCGCTGCCTCGAGGCGTCGGAAACCTTACGTGGATGGAGGAAACACGTGCGGGCAGAAGGCGATGACGCGTCTCGCGTTCTTGGGCTCGAACATCGTCAGCGGCGGTTTTTGACCACGGTGGCAGACCATAACTGGCCTGTGTGGGTCACAATCCATTACTGGTCGGACTTACCCCAGTCCCCTCAACTGAATAAAATCGTCTGGCGTTAGCTAGAAATATACCTTGGGTTGCATCATGGGTACAAATGGGTCTTCTCAAACCCCGGGTGGATCTTGTGGTGTAAACATCATTTGCTGACTAAGCGTCAGAAAATGTTGTATACAATATACCCAACTGTATTGATAAATATTTAGTTCTGTAAAGCTAAACTAATACTATTTTGGTACCTAGCCTTCCATTAAGCTAAAATAAAATCCTTTGTTTATAGTTCATATCCATACATTTATGTATTTATTTACATAGGTACTGATTTATTGATTAATTTATTTATCTAATTACGCATTCACTTGTCTCTCCATACATTTATTTGTTGATTCTATTTATTTATCTACCAATCTATTTGTTTGTTATTCTGCAACCGGCCTGGTTAAGAACCGAGAGGTGAAACTTCTGACTTCAGGCTATCATAAACCTTTGATGTCTTGTCAGAGGGAATGGAAGAACTTGTTAAGAACCACGGGTCCGGTTGGTGACTGCTTGTGTGTGTGTCGACTTGGCTGCGAGGCGGGTCAGGGATCGTCAGTCTGCCCGGCCACGCCGCCGGCGACTGCCAGTTTTCATCATGGTGGCATGATCTGGCAATGTCCGGGGCAGTTATGAGTCCTGTCAGAACCGGCTCCGTTCCGATGACGCTTTTTTTTTTATTCTATTTTTTTTTTTTTTTTTTTTTTTTTTTTTTTTTACAGTTATCGGAAGAGGTCCTCTCGTGATCTGGTCCCAAAATCTTGTCATAGTAGATGTAAAGGTGTTTGTTTCCATGGGCACAGGAATCCTGAAGGTCCCATCTATAACACGATTTCTTTTCCCACCCCACCATTCCGGTGTTGAACAAGGAAGAATAATTTCTCCTGCAATAAAAACGCTATGGCGAAAGCTCGCCCCCCAACACACACACACACACTCCTTATTTCGTCCAAACAAGTTTAAAAAGAATATAACGAACTATGCTATCCTGAACATTTTCTGAAATTAATTACAATGGGTTGCGATGGTTAAGTATGATGGTAAAAGACCTTATATTCCATAACGAGGTTAGATACATAAGAAAATGAATAAATAATCAAACCCACAAGAAAATAAACAATGAAACAAAACACTTGGCAGACATGACAAGATATTGCTTCGGTATTTATTCGTCTGAGTTCTGACGCTTCGAACTACTTTTGACTGCCTCCAAGGGAAGACTATTTCATTCAATGAACACACAATAGACGAAACAATTTCTCTACTTATTTCATCTAGAATAGGTATGCGTCTTGATAGCTTGCGGCCATTACTTTCCATATAGTTTTTCACCAGAGTTGTAGATAATCTCAGAAGATTTGTAATCTGACAGAAGTGCGGATTTAGGAAAGAAGAGAAGCGCGGGATTCCCGACAGTGACAGTCTACGAGCTCGGGATTGTTTGTGAATGTAGGAGGCTCTGGTGCCGACGAAATTGAAATTCGAAAGTCTGCTCTCATAGACTCCTCCGCTCTCGTTGCTCTTGCAGCCACCATCCGGGAACTAACTCCTCCTGCATATTCATTCTGATCGAACCAGGGCGTATTCTCTCTCTCATTTTCTGTCTCTCTCTCTTTCTCTTTTGTTCTCTCTCATTCTCTTTTTCTCTCTTTCTCATTCTCTCTCTCCCTCCCTCTCTCTCTTCTCTCTCTCTCTCTTTGAGTACTCCCTCTTTCTACGTGTGTCTACTATCAAATGGCTCACTTTCTATTATTTCCTTATGGCTCCAACCACCCAAATTGGCACTGGCATTGATTGTTTTGGACAAAGGCACTCATCAATAGACTCATATGACGCGCTTGAAACTTTGTTTTTGAGTTCTGAGAGACCTGGAGGTCCTCCATTTGAAATCTGAACATGCCACTGAGTTCATCTAATATTTTTTTTCTTTTTTTTTTTTTGCGTGTAAGAGTTCATG
>NC_134791.1:12871644-12889144 GCF_046742065.1 Oratosquilla oratoria | reverse complement strand
AATCAGCCTGGTCGCCGGTGCTCGGAAACAGGTCGTAAACTTGGTGTGACTGGGCCCTTAGCGTGTCTGAATATGGGAGTGTTAATCAAAATGTAGACAACGCCCTCCCCCTCTCCTCCCACGCAGTTGGGGGGGAGTGGGGATGGCGGGGAGATGGGGAGGGAACTCTCATAAAGGAGAGGTCGGGGGCCACGGGCGAGGAGGGTCGGCAACGCGAGTAATTACCTTCCTTTACAATGGGAGCAAAGGATTCCCCTTTTTCTCTCGCAGTGGATGTATGTTTATATATGCACATATGCTGTTTCATTACTAGAATCATGGGTATTGTTTATTTTGAGGTGAATAATGATTACATTAGCTAATTTATATATATATATATATATGTATATATATGTATATATATATATATATATATATATATATATATATATATATATATATATATATATATATATATACACATACATGTGTGTGCATATACAGTACTTATGCTTACATGTACGTCTTCTTCCATCTCCATGAACATGAATACCACTGAATATGTAGATACACGTCTGTACCCATACACGTCCTACTACGGATAATTAAGTTAGTCGAGTGGCAGATACTGATATCAATAGGACAGGCGAAGGGGAGTGAGGCTGAGTGAGCATTAATTAGGCCGTCTGTCTATGTGTGTGTGTGTTTGTTTGCAAGAATTGATTATTTGTAATGTGCGAGATATTTCAAAATTGATGGAACTGATTTTCCTAATATGTAGAAACTTTGAATTGCCCCCCCTTTTTTGAAAATCTATTAATAGTGTTTTCTCTTTCTTTGTAGGTGAGTGTGCAAACCTTTCCTGGAACGTCGCTTTGGTAATTCCAGAAGATGACAGTCACTCGGTTTCATAATTGCCTCAGCGTATGTAAACACATAGTTTTATGATAATCATATATATTCTTTTATTTTCTTTGCATTTAAATAAACTTTGTAACAACAGTCCACTGTCACTATTTCCATCATCATCACTACTTTATTACTGAATGCCAATACCAGTATCGTTACTATTACTAGAGGTAACACTCCAAAATATTACTTCTACTAGCTCCTCCGCCCCCGTTATTACTACTGTACAACGTGCACTAAGACTACTAATACCACTACCACTAAAACTACCATTACCACCACCACCACTAAAACTACTGTTACCATAACCACTACCATTACCACAACCACTAAAACCACTACTACCACTACCACTAAACCTACTATTACCAAAACCACTACCATTACCACAACCACTAAAACTATTACGACCACCACCACTAAAACTACCATTACCACTACCATTAAAACTACTACTACTATTGCTACCACTATCACTACCGCTGCCTGTGTGAAGTCGACGGACAAAAGGAATCTGTTGGACATGATATGACACTACTTCTTCTTCTTCTTCTTCTTCTGCTTCTTCTTCTGCTTCTTCTGCTTCTCCATCTTTTCTTCTTCTTCTTCTTCTTCTTCTGATTCTGATTCTGCTTCTTCTGCTTCTTCTTCTGGTTCTTCTTCTTCTTCTTCTTCTTCTGCTTCTGCTTCTTTTTCTTCTGCTTCTTCTTCTTCTTCTTCTGCTTCTTCTTCCTCTGCTTCTTCTTCCTCTGCTTCTTCTTCTGCTTCTGCTTCTGCTTCTTCTGCTTCTCCATATTTTCTTCTTCTTCTTCTTCTTTCTTATGTGGAGCGTTCTTCCAACTCCGCATCCTCGGGTCCTTCCCATCCTCCACACCCTCACATAAAGACCCATTCCTAAGTTCGTCGACAATCTTGCATTAGCTTCATTTCCAGTGACTCAACACAAAACTTTTGTTTCGATTTTGCTCAATTTTAATGTAATATGAATTATTAGACGTATATGCAACCTAGAAAGCCTACAGTTGTTAAGGCGCCATCTGTCAGCAGAGAGAGGTAATGTACGGTTGTCGACGAACTTTTGAATTTGTTCAATAAATGACAATTTTTTTATTTCTTTATGGGGGCTATGTAAATGTAATTTCTGTATACCTTTATTCCAATGGTATTTCAGTTCAGAAATAGAAGCTCATAAGGTATATGTGTACAGAACATATATGCTACACGAGAAAATTACCTTTTCATATTTGAATGCAGAATGTGGGGCAGATCTTTTGCCTTCCAATGTACTCTTACCTTTAAAAAAACCTTTGATGACGTTGGAAATTAATCTGACATATGTGAACGAAATTTAGTCCTGTATGTAATCGGTGACAATGCAATATAATATCATTAGTACAAAATTATTATATACCAAAACCATTTGACCATACAGAAAATTTTGATAAATATCTGCGTGATTATGAGTACATCACAATTAATATTCACAATTCTTTGTCCATTGTGTCATAATATATCTACGAAATAGTGTGCTGATATTTTTTTTCTAGTAATTTTGTCTGTTACCCACGCGATTCAATTTGATATTGATGATGTAGTTGTAATATTGTATCTACATAACTTGATCCCTCATAGCCACACGCACGCACACACACACACACACACACACACACACACACACACACACACACACACACACACACACACACACACACACACACACACACACATATATATATATATATATACGCACGCACACTCATACTCATATACACACGCACAGTCACACACACACATCCAATTACCCCCGCCTTTCACCTCTTTTCTTTGGTGACAGTTTTATGGGTTGTATCATTGTATCTGCTCCATTAAACCTTTCATTCTTTGCTCGCTTCAGCCTCTCACTCCCACGTCCGCACGCGCAGCAGCACTCACATCCAACACACACACGCACACGCACACCCACACCCACACACACTCTCCCCACACCCACCCCACACACTCACATCCACACGCGCGCTCACACGTACACACACACGCGCACACACACACACACACACACACACACACACACACACACACACACACACACACACACACACACACACACACACACATACACGCACACACACACAGGTAATCATTTATTATGTACCCTCTTACCTTAATATGTGTATTTTCAGCCTTCGGCTGCTACATTTTCAATAAACCGTTTATTATTATTATTATTATTATTATTATTATTATTATTATTGTTACACACACACACACACACACACACACACACACACACACACACACACACACACACACACACACACACACACACACACTTACACTCGAACCCACATATGTATACAACCACTCGTACTCCATACCCCCTTGTGTTTGAGTGTGGGAAGCATTAGAAAAGTACTTCCTACCTGAAACATCCTTCCGTTTATGTCTACTGTTCGCTCGAAAGTAGTGCTGCTTGTTGATGTTTGGGAAGCAGTTTGTATTTATGTTTGTGAATCACTCGAAAGAGGTGCTTCCTGGCTAGCTGTGTTATGTCTGGGAACTATCGGAATGGATTGCTTCCTGCCTCGAGCGGACAGAAGCGCTGGTAAACTACATCCCATGACAGTCCTTGCCTCTGACGTCAATGTATATCTGGGAACCAATGGAGAACAGAAAGACCTGTCTCATCCCATGGGGTAATAATTCCCCTTTTGATATTCGACAGACACCTCTCGCTCCGTTCCTCTGACATCGCAAACATGATTATGCTTGTTCTGCTCCCTTTGCCTTCACATAGAGTCTGCCTCGCATTTTCTCAAGCTTTACCTCCCCCCTTAGCCTTCCCCCTACCCGCTCCCCATTCCCTTCCCTGTCACCCCCCACCCATCGTCCTCTTTCCCCCCTCCCTTGCCTCGCCCCGCCTTCCGCTCATTACCCAGCTAAAGCTTGTTTTATGAATTGAAGGTAATGGGAACGGTCGACTCAACCACCTTCAATGCGGTGACGTCGTGTGTACAGTAGATTCTTTTGTAGCAAAAGCCAGACGATTTTGTTCAACTGAAGAGTGGCACCCTGCCTCGACAGTCTCTGGCGATCAAGACCCGATCCATGAGAGCCACCAGCTGAATAGAATCATATGGCGTTAAATTCAACAGACTTCAGATGTGACGTAACCGTATTGAAAGGGTCAACACCGTTTCGCAGCCTAGGCGCTCTGCATTCTCGAAGTCTGCACAGACGCACAAGGACGGCGTCCATGTGGGTTCTCCCCTGTACTTCCTCGCTCTTCTTCCCCCCCCTCTCTCTCTCTCTCCATCTTTTCAATTCTTCGTTTTATATCCTATCTTCTCCCCTCTCCTCCTCAGGCTCCTTTTTTCTCCCCTCTCTTCTTTCTTTACTTTGTCTCCATTCTCTTCCTTCAGGTTTTTAGGCTTTCATTTCTCCCCAGTTCTTTTCCTACATGGTCCTTTCTCTCTTCTCTTTCCCGTTTCCTCTTACCTCTTTTCCTTTCACCTCTTGTATTTCCCTCTCTCCCTTTCTAACCCTTCTTCCTCTCCTTCCCCTCGCTTATTGCCCTTTCCTTCCCTCCCATAACTCTCCTCTGTCCATTGTTCTGTCTCTCACCGTCCCTTTGCCGGTCCTGTTCCAATGACGACCCCGGCCTCGCACTGACAGATTCCCGATGCCAATAATCAATTCCCTGCGCTGGCCTCTCCCTCCACTCTCACCCACCCTCCCCCTCCCAGCTCTCCTACTCTCCCAGCCTCGAGTCACCCTTCCCGACTCCCAGGATCCTGCTCCTCTTGTCCTTGGTTCTTCCTCCCAAACTCGCCGCGTTTTCTTCGTTTATTTCTCCTTTTTATTTTTCTCCAGTTCGTCATGCTCTTGTTTAGACCCTTCTCCCTTCTTGAATGTCTTCTTGTCCTTGTAGGATTCGGTGCTGCAAGCCGCGATCGTGGATCGTTTGGATGTAGCAAGTCACTATCAATGTTCTCCTGGATGTGAAGAAACACGCACTGCTCAGGTGGACATGAGCCTGCGCATGCGCATCTAAATGTTTAGTCTTCTAATCTATATCTTAAGTGAATAAAATAGCTTGTCGTCAACCAGAACAAAATCTAAAATGGGTGTCACCTTGACAAAGTGGCTCATTGAGGTAATATAACGTTTCCAGTCGGAGTAGATGACCCTTTCAGCTGAATAAAATCGTCTGTTATCAGCCAGAACAAAGTCTGTAAAGAGTGTCACTTTGTCGGATGGGGGTTAAGCATCTTCCATTATATTATTAGTATTGATCCTAATATTCGCAGTATTACCATTTCCGCTCTGTCTCTCACTCCGTCACATAATATATACCTCAAGTTTCTCCTCTTTCTCATCACCTCCACGGCCTGTCTCCTCCCCATTGTCTCCTTGCCATCTTTCCCCTCTATCTCCTTTTCTCCTGCTGTCAAGTCGCTCCTAATTCCAGTGTCTCCCAATTAACAGGCAACTCATTTTTTCTTTGTCCTCCTCATGCCCTCCTTTCCTTCCCCCTTTTTTTGTCCCCGTTTCCCTAACTTCCCCCTCCTCGTCCTCCTCCTCCTCCTCTTCCTCCTCCTCCTCCTCCTCCTCCTCCTCCTCCTCTTTCTCCCTATCTTTTCTCACTCCGTCTCAAGCGCCGAGCTCTTCTACATAATTTATTGCCACGTACTTGATCTGAGTTCCTCTTGCACGAGACTTTGCCTCTTGTCTCTATTGTCTCACAGCTCGTCTCGCCTCCGATTCTTCTCTATTATTATTTCTTTCTTTATTTTCTCACGATTTTTGAACGCTCCATTGCTGTCTCCTCCTCGAAACACAAGCACAATTGAGAGAATCAGAAATATTTAGTTTTTAATGTGCCCAAAACTGTAATTAAATTGAAGAGTTGGCACACCTGGCTACGATGTGCCTCTATAATTCGTAGTCATGAGACGTGCAACCTTGTGACCCGGAGACTTGGTTGTGACCTGTCTCTATATTTCATAAAGATACACGATAATTCACAAAAGACCTGTCTCCCTGGGTGCAGGGTGTCCCCATGTTTCGTAATTCGTTGTCTGTAGTGTACGTACAGACGCGAGAAACAATCTGCTTCGGTGTATCCACTGATTCTGTAACGAGTTGCATCCTACAGTATTTTCTCAGTCATTCCCGCTCGTGTCCGTTAGCTGTTTCCATTTTTACATTTCCTCTCTCTTTTATCCTTTCATCTTCTCACTCCTCCATAATTCTATAATTCCCAACAACGTAGACAGACATCTATTTTTTGCCCCCAACCCTCCTTCATAGCAATATCATTCTTTCCTCACGTAACCATCTTATTTGTCCTCCATCGTGGCGCACTCCGTGATTGTCCTTTCCTCCATCTCACTTATCAACCTGAAGGCTCACTCCCTCCCTCCATCTCCCTTCATTCTCATGTCCTCCTCTGCCGTTTCCTCCGTCGTTACGTCCTCCACGCCAGCCTCCTCCGTCCCCGTGGTCATCTCCTTTCGTACGCCCCCGTGGGAGATCCGGGGTCTATCCTCAGCCACAGAGCCACGACCCACAGACGGTCCTCACCGTGGAGACCCCATCAGAAGGAACCTTGCTCCCTCTACCAGAAATTTTATTTCTGGCGTCTTTCTTTCTTTCCTCATTTTTATTTTCCTTCGTCTTCTTCCAGTTTGTTCCCTATGATTTTTCAGGTTCGGATTTTCTCTTTTAGGCATTCTGCTTCTTTTGTTATTCACGGTACTGCTTTCTGCTCTACTCAACTCCTTCATGTTTATTTGCTGTTTCGTTTCACCTCTTTCTTTCTGCATTCTCGCCTCTTTTCTTTTGCCGTCATTCTTTCGATCGACGTTTTCCTTTGTTCATGCCCGTAGCATCTTCTGTCTGTCTCTTCTCACACACACACTTTCTTCAAAGTATGTGTGTGTGTGTGTGTGTGTGTGTGTGTGTGTGTGTGTGTGTGTGTGTGTGTGTTTTATGATGATTGGAGGAAGAAACCAGACTCCACGAACGTTGTTCCTTTCCTATATACTGTAATCAAGTAAAAGACAATTAGGTAAATACACACACAATCACACACACACACACACACACACACACACACACACACACACACACACACACACACACACACACACACACACACACACACACACACACACACACACACACACACACACACACACACACACACACACACACACACACACACACACACACACACAGTGAGTGCTAAAACTATGGCTTTAAGAAAAAACTGGATGCGGAAAGATACAATAGCGTGTCACTCTCTTCCCGCAAAATACAACTAGGTAAACAGACATACAAAATAATTTATGTTCTACTTTTCTCCATTTTCGCCGTCTCCCCATGTTGCTCCTTCATCGTCGTCGGTGTCTCAGCCATAAAACAAGAGTCACTTATGAACTTCTCTCATGTGTCGGTCTTGGGGCGATTAATCATCAAAATAGGTTGATGGTGGAGATGATATCCGGAGAGTTCTGGGCAGATGGGAGTGATAGGGAAGGAAATGAGGCACGTCCATGTGAGGCGGGTCTGGTTGATTGCAATCAGAGAGTTGGATTGAAAATAGAGGGGAAAAATAAATTGGATATTTAATCCTTTTGGTGGATGAGTGATTTCCTCTCACCTGAATCAGAGGCATACATAAGTGTATACATTTACTCGCACATGTACATATATGTACCTATACATGTACATATGCATGTATGTATGTATGTATGTAGGCGTGTGTATATGTGCAAGCTTGCCTATGTATATATGTTTTTATGTGTATATATATCGTTGTGGAATTTCCACTCCCTTTTCTGTGTATCCAGAGACTGCCGTGTGTGAAATCGACTTTCGGGCAGATCGTTCCATCTGAATCTTTTCCAATTCAACTTAGGTAATCGGTCATAATTGCGTCGTCAACCTTTCATTCCTCGATTATCGCATTTCTGAACGGGATTCTCCATCTCCTCCTCCCCTCCTCCTCCTCTCCTCCTCCTCCTCCTCTCCTCCTCCTCCCCTCCTCCTCCTCTCCTCCTCCTCCTCCTCTCCTCCTCCTCCCCTCCTCCTCCTCCCCTCCTCCTCCTTCTCTCCTCCCCTCCTCTCCTCCTCTCCTCCTCCTCTGCCTCCTCCTCCTTCTTCTTCTCTAAACTCCTCCTCCTCCTCCCTCCTTCTCTCTCCTTCTTCTCCTCCTGCTCCTCCTCCCTCCTCCTGCTTTTTCTCCCTCCTCCTCCTCCTCCCACCTCCCCCTTCTCTCTCTCTCCTCCTCCTCCTCCTCCTCCTCCTCCTCTTCCTCCTCCTCCTCCTTCTTCGCCCAAATCCTCCTCCTCCTTCTTCCTCCTCTTCCTCCTCCCTCCTCCTCCTTCTTCCTCCTCTTCTTCCTTCCTCCTCCTCCTTCTCCATTCTCCTCCTCGTCCTTCTTCTCCCAACTCCTCTTCCTCCTCCTTCTCCTAACTCCTTCCTCTTCTCCCTCCTCCTCCTCCTTTTTCTTCTCCCTCCTCCTCCTCCTCCTCCTCCCCTCCTCCTTCTCCCTCCTCCTTCTCCCTCCTCCTCTTCCTTCTCTTCCTTCCTACTCTTCCTTCTCCTCTTCCCCCTCTCTCCTTCTTCTTCTTCTCTCCTCTTCCTTACTCTTCTCACTCCTCCTCCTCCCCCTTCTTCTTTCTCTTCCTGCTTTTTCTCCCTCCTTCTCCTCTTCCTCCTCCTCCTCCTCCTCCTCCTCCGTTGGCCCTTTTCCGAAGTCGAGGCCCCAGAATGCAGAAGCGACCTTTTCTTGCTTCGTCTTCGTTCTCTTCGACAAATATTTTTCTTATTTTTCTTTCGTCTCCAGTTCCTCTTTTAAGTCGATTAATTTCCTCCCGACGCTCACCTCTGCTTCTTATCCTCTTAGTTTTATCATCCCATCTGTCTTCTTCTTCTTTTTTTTTTATTCCCATCTGCCGCTTTCTGTCTTACCACCTTTTTCAGCTTTATCTTTAGCCTCTGAGTCGAAGATGCTCTCGCAAGAGTTCTTTTGGCCGAAGCCAGACTCTTTCATTCAGCTAAGAAAAAGGCCGAAAGCATCACAATCTCTTTGACCTAAAATGTCTTTGACATAGTTTAGTCTGTTTCCAAACAATTTAGATCAGCTGAGGGGGGTTAACTCTTTGTCTCTCATCTTCCATTGTCGTGGTTCAAGTCCTTGTTCTTTTACTTCCCGTTTCCTGTGTCGCCCATATGAGTCGTGGTTAGGTCATATGAATCGCCCTTTAGGAGGTTGAGATGGATGAGGAGTCTGGCTGGGAGCTTGCCAGGGGCTGCAGCAAGAACATATGTACAATTCAGTGGCAGGGAAAGAGTAATTAAGAGTCATTAGTATGCAGTTCTTCCCATGTTTTTAAGCATTTATGCTTCATATTGTGTACCTTATATTATTGCATTAAATACTTCACCTCCGAGGTGTGGGGGTGTCACGGAGATGAAGGTGGAGAATTGTCTCTACCATGAATCATATACATATACCACACGCACGCACACACACACACACACACACACACACACACACACACACACACACACACACACACACACACACACACACACACACACACGCAACAAACATAAAATTTTATTGCATGTGCAAATATCTAAGTATGAGGACATGTACTGTGTATGTATGCATGCATTTATTCACAGTATTTATGGATGTATGCATATGTATATGTACAATATGTATGTATGTACCGTACGTAACCTGCTTGCACATTCTCAAGCTTCCAAATTTGTTCTACCAATAATTTTTTCCAAGAATCCTTCCCTATTCTGTAGAATTTTTTCCACAAAGGAAACAAGTGAAGAATGATCCCAGGGTCAAAACCAGAAAAGGTATTTAAGAAGAGAGATTGCAGTTTTTATGGGGAAAGTTATGAGGAGACGTGAGGTGCTACTCTTCTTGGCTCCGAAAGGAGGAAAGGTCTTTTGGATTTTATCTGGAATGAGGGATTACTGACTCCGCTTTCCCATCGCACTGTGGTCAATAGTTTGCGAAGAGCATCTCCTACGGCATGAGGTCCCGTCTCCAGCTGAATAAGATCTTCCTTCAGGCCGGAATGAAATATGTAAAGGGCGTTTTAGGCGTGTTTCTTTTTTGAGGAAGGAGAAGTGATATATAAATGGATGCGCGCGCGCATACACACAAACACACACACACACACACACACACACACACACACACACACACACACACACACACACACACACACACACACACACACACACACACACACACACACACACACACACACACACACACACACACACACACACACACACACACCTTCTCCTCCTCCTCCTTCTTCTCACTCCTACTCCCTCCTCATCCTCTTCCTCCTCCCTCATCTTCTTCCTTCTCCTCCTTCCTCCTCCTTCTTCTACTTACACTTCCTACTCCCTCCTCCTTCTTTTCCTCTTCCTCCTCCTCCTCCTCCTCCTCTTCCTCCTCTACAGCTAGGTAAAACACACACACACACACACACACACACACACACACACACACACACACACACACACACACACACACACACACACACACACGCATACACACAAACACACAAAACACAAAAGGCGTGAATGCTTGACCGTAATAACAACCCTTCGTAGACATGTTCATAAGATGTGATATAGATAGGTGTCTAAGTGTCACTAGCTGGGTCATTAAGATTAGATCTAACAGCTGGCTGTGATTGAAGATTATATACCTGTTGCGGTTTCTCGTCTGAATCTGTCGATACATTAACTCTTCGTGTTCGGATAATTCCTCATTTACTTGTCACATAAATATTCGCACTTCACCTGCTTTTATGTGATTATAATCTTACATGTGCACACCTATGATAAATAGAGTTGTTTGGATGGGTCCGATGATTTATTAGGTGAACATTCCGTCAACCAAGATTTAGAGAATTTCTTGTAATATTTCTCCCGTAGTTTTGTTTTGATGAATGTAGCTCCTTTCTTTCTGAAGGGGCCCTCCACAGGCATTTTATTTCAGTACATTTTTCTCGTCTTTAAGATGTATTCTATAAAAGAAATGGTGGGAAAATGTTGCACGGTTTATGTAAGGAACAGAACGGAATCAGGGATATAAAGAAAAGTCTGTGGCGTAATCTCAGGCGAAAGAAACCACGCCCCCATTATTTCCTGGCCAATCACATTCACACTGCAGCTATCGCAGGTCCCTTTGACGCAACAGGGCGTGGCTGATCCCGCCTGAGGTCGATGCGGTGACCATAATATACTTTATGAAAGAGCGTCCCCTCTACACGTTGATCTACTTAGCCCCCTCCCCTTCCCCCCCCACACATACATCTGCTTCCCTTCTGAACAACCATAATCTAATTAACCGATCCAGTTTCCCTCTGAACGGGTGAAAGAAAGAGATGGAAAGAAGGAGAAGGAGGCGAAGATGGGAAGGAATGGGAGAAGAAGGAGAAGAAAGAGGAAAGAAGGAGAGAAAGAAAGAAGGGAAGGAAGAAAACAGGAAGTAGGTTTAACACATCATTTGTAGAGGGATTTTCATTAAATAGATCAAATCGCCTGAGGTAAACAAAGATGACTTGGCTCGGTGGAGTGGGAGGTTTTGTTCAACTGGATAAAATCAACTGGTTGAACAATACCCGTCATAAATGGTTACTTTGTTCAGAAATTGTGAAATAGAAATAAAATTTTGGCACAAGAAATGTCGGTTGAAAAGGGAAAAAAAAAAAAAAAAGTAGCGTGGCAACGCCTAATGACAATTAAAATGAGCGCTTATTTTTTATGTAACATTTTTTAAATTTTTATTTAATTGTTTATCTCTTATTTTTTTTATAATTCGTCAATGTTAGGAGCCAAAATGTCTCGTACTCGTTTGATTTTCTATTGTGTCTTATTGTACTTTATTGGAAAAATGAATAAAAACGCAAAATTTCAAGAAATAACGAGATTCCTGGTGTTCTTAACAATAGATTATGAAGCAGACAAAACACACACAACCAGTCGGCATCAAATAAGTAAATAATAAATAGAATAAATTAATAAATAAATGGATACATAGCTAATTGTATAAATGGATAAAAGGTTGAAAATATTAGGTCAACAGAGAAGCGAATGACCCAATAAAGGTATGTGTAAGCACTGGTGAAGGAAGCAGCAGCAGGGAGGAGCAACAGGATCCTGCAGACTTACTCCCGGAGACGCATTGCAGTAAATTCCGTCCGTTCGACTGCAAAGCTGACGGAACAGAGTTCGAAGAGCCTTCACGAAGGCCAAGTAAACAATACCAGACCTCCAGAGGAAGAAGAAGAAGAAGAGGGGAAGAGGAAGAGGAAGCGATCGGTGAAGGAACTGCAGCGGGATTTGGTTTTCCTGGCCCTGCAGTAAAGGTGAAGCAAAAAATAGAGCCATAAAGCAGACTTGAAGAAATGGAAGCTGAGGGACCGGATTACAGAAGAGGTGTTGGTGGGGGTGTCAAAGAGGAGAGAGGAATAGCCTTCACACATGCAAAAAATCGTCGACTTGTGTCCGTCAGCGCATTAACTCCCTCGACTCGTTTGGAAGTGTAATCGACGGAGGAAATGATTTAGGCGAGAGGAAAATGTTGACGCCATTTTTATTTGGAAGGGGTGAGGGGAGGCTTGCGATGAGGCCGTATCAAACGCGTCCATTATGACATACCGACGAAGAAGCCGCCACACCCGGCCAGGCGGAGGTGTTATTCAGCCGGCTCAGAAGGAAAACCCACGAGGCTGCACGGATAGAAGACCAAATAAAGGAAAACCTTATTTGAGACGTCACAGGGATTAGAAAGAAGAATCATGAAATCAAAAAGAAATAATAAAATGAAATAAAATAAAATATTATAGAATAAACAAAGGATAGAAGACCAAATAAAGGAAAACCTGATTTGAGACGTCACAGGGCTCAGAAAGAAGAATCATGAAATCAAAAAGAAATAATAAAATAAAATAAAATGTTATAGAATAAACAAAGGAATCGTGGATGGCAAAAATTAAATGAGAGAAAGAGCGAGAATGCACGAGATATTGATTAAGATACAAACTAATCCCACAGAAGAACAGAAGAAGATGATGTTAGACAAAAGGAGGGAGATATAAAGTGTAAACATAAAGGAGGAGGAGGAAAGGGCAAAGATTAAATGTTACATTCTGAGGGGGGAAGAACCTGAGGAGGCAAAGCAAAACAAAAACAAATAAGCACAGGCAAGTGAAGCAGATAAGATGACAACAGAATCCATTAAAACTAAAAAGAAGAATAAACACACCCAACATACACAAACACACACACACAAAGACAAGCACACACACACACACACACAAACACACACACACGCACAAACACACACACAAACGCACACACACACACACACACACACACACACACACACACACACACACACGCACACACTATTTTTATAAGTATGGATTTCAGTATTAAATATGGATAGAACCAAAGAATAATTTAGTTGGTGAAACACATTTGTTGTTAGTGGAACACTAAAGACCTTTGCTTAGAACGAAATTTGACAATTGTGATCCAACCATTCGGTGGTAATGTTGAAGAAAGTCTACGCAATATTGGTCTGATCAGAATAGCGTTCGTAACTATTTCGATACATTTTTTATGCCAAGATTGAAAAGCGAAAAAAAAAGAGAAAGTTATGAAAAATTAACACAAAAAGTAAGCACAAGGAATGCACGTATGGAATCACTGAGAGCAGAGAGAACAGTGTAAAGGAGAGAAAGAAAGAGAGAGAGAGATAAAGAGAGAAAGAGAGAGAGAACCTACAAATGCGGGTGTTGAGAAGAGGTACGACTGGAAATGGACCACCAGAAGCCATGGTAAGAAAAAGAATAAGAACGGGGATTGAGGAGAGCTGTCGACAAGAGGGCGTTAATGGGCTTTGAAGATGGGTGACAAGAATGTGCTTCTCTCCGACGTCCATCCCCCCCCAGGACGGTACAATAGGCTTCATTTATAAGTACTACAGTGGCTGTTGTCTTTTGCCAAGTCGCAACCAGCGTATTTGTTAACGTCAAACATTTAAGACATTACGTAAGACGGATTCACATTGTAAATCTACGACTCAGATATGTGACACCTCTCGCAGCTCCCTATGAGACATCACCCGCTGTAGTGGCTATAGGTGGACGATACTGTACCGACTGTCGAGCCTGTTGTTGGCAGGCTTTAACGCTCATTCCCATGTCATGAAAACAGACTATTTGTTCTTTATGGAGATGAGCTTCTTGACAAAGGAAGTGATGTCGAAGAGATGGGTAAGAGCCCGGTAAGAGCCGTATTAAAATGAAGAGGTAAATCGAGATTAGGGTTAACCCATTCAGTAACAAAGAGGTGCCATTGAGATGAGTGGAACAGCTTGGTGACGCTCCTATCCTTATGAAGAATTTCGGGGAGGAAACGTTATCACTGGCAAGAATGATATGAATAAAGTGCGTTATGGTGGGCTAAGATCAGAATGGAAACTTCCGTTATCTCTAGAGCTTTGATAACATGTCAGTTTATTGTATATACCCTTCGGTAGCCCAATGTAGTCAGCCTGCATTAGTTGGACTTCGGTGAGATCTCGCTTTTGACGAAAGGCACTGGAGACCCTTGTGTAGGATCACAACATATTTACAGAAAACTGATATCTCACATTTGCTGTTATTTAATCTATCTTGAGGTATTAATTGGGGACCTAGGCACTCCACCTTCTCATCCTCATCCTCCCCGTCCTTATCCTTGAGAGGAGATCTCTGCGGAATCAGCAGCCTCGAGGACCACCACGATCCCATCAAAGTCGTGCTCATGTATCATCGGTTTCAACAATCGGGTCCTTGTCTTTGTCTTAGCCGAGGATGAGGCTCTTCGAGTGATCGGCGGCACCATCGCAGGCGTCCAACCACTCCTCGACTTCGTCGGGAGATGGGGGAGATTATAGCCTCCCGACCATGTCACGGATGTTTCGTGACTTTGTTATTGTCAGTTACTGGTGCATTCTGGCCGGCTGATGGCGCTTGAGTGGCGATAGGCGTGATGGAGGTCTTTCGTCGTCGTCGTCGTTGTCGTCATCGTCGTCGGCGTCGTTATCGTCAATGGAGACCGCTGCAAAGATATCAGCGATAGAATATAACCTTCTCACTATCTGCAACTCTAAAAAATAAGGAAAATGAAGAGTATAAGGAATGGTAATAAAATTTAAAGCAAACTAAAAAAAAAAGTATGATAGAATTTTTGTAAACGCAGACCAGCAATAAAACGAAGTAATACTTTTCATTAGTCATGGCCGGAAGGTTTATCGGCTCTTACAGGAGTGAACCCAACAGAAATACACACATGCACGCACACACACACACACACACACACACACACACACACACACACACACACACACACACACACACACACACACACACACACATGTACACATACACACACGCACACATACATACAGACGCACACGGTATGGGCATGTTTTATGGTGACCGTCAAGAATTAATCCGATTTTGCAATTTACCATAGAACTCATGATGGTAATCTGGATTTGGAATGGCCATCAAATTGAATTGTCGGGCCATCGTGAACAGTAAAGAGAGAGAGGAGAGAGAGAGAGAGAGAGAGAGAGAGAGAGAGAGAGAATTAAAAGAGTAAAGTGATATATTGCTTGTGTTCTGAACGAGGCGTCGTTGGTTCTGCTCCAGGTCAGACAGTCTCTGTGAACATTAAAGAAGAATTAGTCCCCATCATCAGGAACTGTAGAGCTCTTAAAAATTATGACGGCCCTGTCTGGATAGATCTTTTTGTTAGGTTTTATTTCAGTCTAGCCGTCGCCAGGCGATTCTATTCGTCGAGGAAATCTCCATATGTATATACTTACATTCTACAACCACCATGAACGGAAGAAATATAAATATATGATGTACACACACACATGTATGCACACACACACGTATATGTATATATATATATACATGTATATATATATATGTACATATGTATATATATATATAATAAATATATATATAACTGTATATATATATGTATATATATACATATATATATGTATATATATATATATATATATATATATATATATATATATATATATATATATATATATATAGAAGGGGAGAAGCGTAAACACCAGACTCAAAGTGGGATGTTTAATGCCCGATGTTTCGGTCCTTGTTCTAGGACCGTCTTCAGGGGATCTCACATACATTTTTTGAAATTTACAAAGAATAAATACAATAAAACAAAATGCAACTTGTACAAGTGAAAAATGGACTACACGCTTCCACGAAAAAGGAAATAACTTCAATCACGTTCATACACACTGTGATCTTTGTTCACTCTGTGTTCTTAATTGAAGTTGCTGATGCTGATGACACTATATGTTGAGTCTATCATTTTGTTCCTAGTGCCCAGGTATATTTGACTTAAGTCTATGCACCTATTTACGCTAACCTCTTTTGTCATCTACGCTTCTAGGAATAATCTCCCTTTCTTCGAGTTGTCTCTGTGCACCACTGTCACTCCTTCCCAGTCAATGATGTGTTGTTGTTCGTTGATGTGTTTGTAAAGTGCTGAAATTGCATATTTCCGCCTAACTGCCCGTTTGTGTTCTTCTATTCTAGTGGTGAGTTTCTCCTGTGTTTCTCCTATGTAATCTGCATCACAATCCAAACAGCCGCTTGATAAGTGGGTGCTTCCGTGTCCTTGACCCTGGTGAGGTTGTGATATAGAGTGTTGCGTGGCTTGTGTGCTACCTGTATGTTCTTGTCCCGGAGTAGCCTGGCCTTTACCTCTGATGCACCTTTAACGTACGGAATTGTGACCCTGTGTTCTGTGTGAGTGGATTGTGTCTTGGTGCGTCGTGTGCGCGTCCATTTCCGTACGGTCCGACTCGGATGACCGTTATAAATATACTGTATATATATATATATATGCATATATATATATATATATATATATATATACATTATTACGTACATATATATATATATATATATATGTATATATATGTATGTATGTATGTATGACCCAGCCAGTCCTCAGGTTCGTGGGGTCCCGATTCCTTTGATTTTATGCTTGAGCGGGTTACGATCTCAGGATCTCCCATTTGCCGGAATCCTTTCCCTTCCTCCAATTGAAGTTTATTGCTTCTTCTCCCGGTCGTCGTCGTCGTCGTCGTCGCATTCGGGTCTTCTTCATCTTCGTATTACTGATCTTTTCTTCCTCTTTTTCTTCTTCTTCTCCCTCCTCCTCTTCTTCTTCTTCTTTTTCTTCTTCTTCTTCCTCCCCTTCTTCTTCTTCTTCTTCTTCTTCTTCTTCTTCTTCTTCTTCTTCTTCTTCTTCTTCGTGTTCTCATCTTGACGACTGCAGTTGTCATCGCTTCCTCCAAAGGTATTTTCAAGCAATTTTTTCGCGTTGGGTTAATGAGTTTTGTTTAGAGAGTTCGTTCGAATTCTTGACATACTTCGCCAGCCTTCATTTCATTGCTTTCGTCATCGTCATAATCATTGTCGTCGACCTTGCCTTCTATTCATCT
>NC_134791.1:12851644-12864144 GCF_046742065.1 Oratosquilla oratoria | reverse complement strand
TTTCATACATTGGCCAGACGGAGAGAGACCTACCGACAAGATTAAATGAACACAAAAGGTCGATTAGATATGGCCAAATAAATTCAGCAGTGTTTCAACACGTTAATAAATTTAATCACCGGATGGACTGGGAGAAATCTGATCTCATTTATAAATCAGGGTGTGGGTTCAGAAGGAAAATGGTGGAATCAACATTAATTGATTATCTGCCCACGATGAATATTTCCAAGGGTCAATGGACCCCAGACATCATTTCAGGACTATTCATCACCAAAAATATTGTCAACAAGCTTCCTCCCCCTCCCCCTGACCCGACCTCGTGTCAGCCTCAGGTCAACTAGGGTTGGGGCAGTGATGTTCTTTATCTTCTCATGTTCCCTTTCTTTTGTAAGAGGTTGCTACTTAAGATAGCCTCCTCCCTGCCACTTTGTACTACTGAAGAGGATTGCAGGTAGCAATCGAAATATATAGTTCCGCTTACGCAACTTTTTCTTTCGTCCGACTGTGGTGTTAGTTGTGATTTACAAATGTGTTACTACATTTCTCACCTGTGATATATATATATATATGTATATATATATATATATATATATATATATATATATAAAAAAAGACATATATATATATATATATGTATATGTTGATGGAGGTGGAAAAAGAAGTCACGGGAGTTTTTGAGTTGATTCTTGACCGGGTTCGCTCTATGGTTCTTCCTCTGAAGAAGCATAGAGCGAAACCGGTCAAGAATAATCTCAAAAACTCGGAACTAGACCCGTGACTTCGTTTTCCACCTTCATCAACTTGCCACAATGTACCAGCATATGTATATATATATATATATGCACACACACACACACACACACACACACACACACACACACATATATATATATATATATATATATGCTAATAAGAACGCGAGTACGTGTGTTCACTTATGCAAAGTAGACCACTTGGAAAAAGAAACTAACGAAGCAGAGCGCTTTCGTATATTACATCTGAAGATGTAATATACGAAAGCGCTCTGCTTCGTTAGTTTCTTTTTCCAAGTGGTCTACTTTGCATATATATATATATATATATATATATATATATATATATGTACTTGAGATCAGCTTAAAGGAAGAAGACCTCTTCAGAAGATTCAGTTTCTCTCATTGGCTAATCCAGCTCCTCTAGTCTCAGGAACCTCTCCCCTGCCTGGGCGGTCCTTCATCTCCGGGCCCGTATCATTTGTAGTTTTGTGCATCTCTAACTTTGTCCCGTGTTAGCAGACCTTTGAAGCTCATCTCCAACGCGAACGTGTACCTTGTTAACGGTCCCATTCGTAGTCTTCGTCGTCAGGAGAGGTCTCAAGTTTGCGCAGCTCATCATTTACGGTTCTTCATCTTCTTCCCATCTTTAGACTTTTGACAGAACTCGGGTTTTCACCTTAGTTCACAACCTTACGCATTGCTGTTGTTGTACACATTAATCCTCATGCTTTTCCTTCTTTTCTTTCGGGTCCTTGACACAGTTCGGAGCTTCGTTTCAGTCCACAACCTCTTGGGTTACTGTTGGTGTATGCATTGTACCTTGAGTCTGGTGGCGTACTTTATAGTTTTTTTCTATCCAAGATGTCTATGATTCATTCATCGGCAAAATAAAATGATCTGCCGTCATAGCGCCACAGAACAACACAGCATAGCAAACAGGACTAGACAGAACAGGGTTGAAGAACATTGGACTAAAAGAAATGGGATTAAACAAATAAGGTTAAGCAGAAGAAGATTAATCAAAACAGAATTGAATAGAACAGACCAGGGAAGAGCAGAGATAAGTGAATGGTAGAGGAGAGCAGAGCTTAATTTCTAATTTCCCCGCCGCCCTTCAGGTCCCTAAAGACGCCCGTCCTGGTCTTCTTTATACTTCTCCGGGCGTCTTCAGCCCCCTTCCTCCTCCCCCTCCCCCTCCTCTTCTCCCTCCTCCACCTCCACCCATTCCTCCACCCCTTCCTCCATGTCAGCTCCCCTTTCCATCACTCCCTCGATAGAAACTTAGCCTGAGGTCTTCTCCGCCCTCATTATTTGTCTCTTCTCCTCTCCCCCTTTCCCTCTTCACCCTCACCCCCAAATCAGGTCGTATTTTCCTTCCTTCCCCGTTCTTAGCCCCCTTTCCCCTCTTAGCCTTGTTTCATTTTCCTTCCTTCCTCTCCATTTTTAAGTCCTTCCTTCTGTTTCCTTTGTCCTATACCTGCTTTCCACGTGGCCTACCCCCATTTCCCCCCTCTACTGCCTCTACCCCTTGCCACCATCTATTCCTCCTTTTTGTATTTTTTCTCCTCTCCCTTCTCCTCCTTTTTCCCCTCACCAACTTTTCTCTTTCCAGTGGCACTCCAATCTTGCCCTCCCCTTTCCTCTCTTCTTCCTCTATCACCTTTCCCCCTCCGCCGTCTCCTTCTCCTCCTCACCCTCCTCTCTCCTCTCCCCCCTCCTCTCTCCTCTCCTTCCTCTATCACACCCTTCCTCCCTTTCCACCTCCTCCATGGTCTTCTTCGAGCCCTGACACTTTCCTCCTTCGACGTTAATTATTCGGGTCAATCCATTCACGTTTAATTATTCAGACTTCCTTTGCTTTTAACTCGAGGAAATTATGATGATTCGAACTTTATCATTTGCTCTATGCAAGATTTTTCCCCCCTTTTCCACAGGACAGTAATTGGTGACTGGTGCCCTTTTCTCTGCCCTAATGAAGTCATTCGACTTAATGGAATAACAATACAACGGCGACGGCTTTCTTAAACTGAATAGAATTGTCTACTGGAGGTTAGGTTGAGCTATTTGGGTTAAAGTTACTGTGGCAGCGAAAGGAGTTAAACTAGGAAAGTTGAACTTGGTATTTCCTAATCTATGGTGTTGACACTTCCAGGGGTTTGCTGAAATAAAGGGTAGGGCTGCTGGAAAAGCCCCTTTCTTGTAGTAATATAGCAGCTGTCGTAGTCCGTGTAACCAGACGTATAGGAACTGCTACACTACCTAGACCTGACTACAAAGGGTGCTAAGGTCGGAAGAGTTTAAGTTACACTGGTGTAATCTGTTCCGCCGTAGGAGATAAAGTTATTGCCTGAAAATAACTGTCGGACCTAATTCAGGAGGAGGTATAGGTGAAGGAGACACTAAAACATTGAGAGGTATTTCGAGCAGCTTTTCCTGGCAATTTATTGAACTGAAATCACGTGGGACCAAAAGAACCTGTAAAAAATAAAAGAATAGATTAACGCATTTTTCTTTGAAAGAATACTTAGAAATTTGTTTTTGATGACGCCGGGCGATTTTATTCTGCTTAAAGGAACCCCTAGGAACGAAAGGAACTAAAGATAAGCTCTTCCTTTCGGCTGCTTCTATTTCGTAGATATATAAATAAACAAATAGGTAAATAAACGAATAGATAAATCCCATAACTAGATATGCTGAAGTTGTTACTGGAGATAATTTTGACCCCAGTCAGTTCGGCGAGGTGGACCTCCTGTCGAGAGAGAGAGAGAGAGAGAGAGAGCATGTCACTGGGTTACAGGGTTCGAACTCCAAATCACCGTCATATTTCGGTCCTCCCGTTCTGAAGGGATTAGTTCGATCTTTGCATCAGAACTCAAATTAAAGGTTTTTGTTGATATCTATGTGTTATTAATTTTTATTCTACCGTAAACCCTCTCTCTCGAATGCATTTCGGGAACCTTTCCTATATCGTGTCCAGGTACAGTGCGAGGTTGTCCACAAGGGTGGAAGGGTCGGTAAAGCACACTCTAACGTGAGGCTCTCGTGGCACTCTGCAGGTAAGAGAGGAGGAGAAAAAGAGGAAGTGGGCCAAGGGAGAGAAGTAAAATGAGAGAGGGAGTGGGAGGGAGAGAGAGAAGAAGTGGGGCATGGGAGAGAAGTGAAATGAGGATGGGAGGGAAGGGAGAGAGAAGAAGTGGGCCAAGGGAGAGAAGTAAAATGAGGAAGGGGAAGGAGAGAAGTGAAATGAGCGAAGGAGAGGGAGAGAGAGGAAGTGGGCCAAGGGAGAGAAGTGAAAGGAGAGAGGGAGGAGGTTAGGCAGTGGGAGAACAAGAACGATGTGGTGATGGAAATTACAAACGTGATTAGAGTGGGAGAGAAGCTGCATTAAGGATGCAGGGGAAAGGAAGGCAGAAGGGGGTGAGAGGAGAAGTGAGGAATACAGAAGAAAGAGGAGAGACGAGGGGAGAAGGAAGTAATAGAGAAGTGGTAATATAAGGGCAAAGTCACGACTAAAAGAAACAAACTTTATGGGTTTTATCACAATGTTTCCATTGTGACTTTGGGAGGTGAGAGAAAAAAAGTAGTAAATGGTGGAAAAGAGGAATGTAAAGATAAAGAAGTGGTGATGAGAAGAAATGATATAATAACTGGATGCCAACAAGGAGAACAAGAAGGAGGAGAGGAAATGACAAAGGAGTAAAGCGAGGGGAGAGGGGAAAGAGAGAGAGGAACTGAAGGGTAAGAAGACCGTGGATATAGAAACTAAAGGTCGAGAATAGCAAAGAGAAAAAAGGGGCTTTGGTGGAGGAGGAAGAGGAGGAGTGAGAGTGGAGGGCAAAATAGGCGACAAAAAGAGTTCGTGCTCTCAAAAGGCGGGAATATATTTCCATTTCACCAGCCCCTACAGTGTGTATATGAGTTGTGGGTACGGGAGGGGAGGAGGAGGAGGAAGAGAAGGAGGGTGGTGAAGTAGAATGAGCGGTTGAGGATTGAGGGAGGATGTGAATGAAGAGGTATAGGGCACGAGGCAGGCTGGGGGAATTTGATTCGTGGTACACTGATTACTTAGTGTGGAGGTAAATTCATTCTAGGTTTGTGTGGCTTTAGTAAAAGTAGAAAACAGAGGATTGGGGTAGGACGGTAGAGGGGGGGAAAGAGCGAATTAAATGAAGAAAGACAAAATAGAAGAAAAAGAGATGAAAAGGAAAGGGAGGCTCAAGGAATTAGAGAGGAAGGGGCAAGGAGAAAGAGAGCAAAAGTGGAAAGAGAAGTAGTGTGAAAGGAGAGTGGACGAAAAATATGAATGGGTCGAAAAGAGTGAGGAAGAAAAAAAAGAGGAAAGCGTTTGAAGAAGGGGACCACAGGAGGAGGAGGGGGAGGAAAAAAGGAGAAATGTGTTGAAAAGGTTTAGAGGTGTGAAGAGGAGAGGGGAGGGAATAGGAAACGAAGATAAGGATAAGAAATGTAAAAGGACATAACAGGAGAATGCATACAAGAGGAAGGGCCAGAAGAAGCAAAGGGAAACCTGAATGAAAAGTAAATATGAAAAGAAGAGAAGAATGCCCACGGAAGTGAGGGATAAGGGTGGAGAATAGAAGAGGGATGGCGAAGAAAAGGGGAGGCTGAGGGAAAGATAACCACAATGAAGAAGAATGAGAATATTGAGCTGAAAATTACTCTTGTGCACTTGTTGGGATAAGAGATGGGAGGAAGAGGAGTGGAGGAGGAGGAAGAGGAAGAGGAGGGGAGGAGAAGAAAAAGGAATACGAGGGGAGGAGAAGGAAGAGGAAGGAAGGAAATGGATGAGGAATAGGAGGGGAGTAGAAGGAAGAGGAAGAGGAGGGGAGGAGAAGGAAGAGGAAGGAGAGGGGAGTAGAAGGAAGAGGAGGAGAGGAGAAGCAAGATGGAAGAGGAGGAAAAGAAAAAGAAGAGGAGGAAAAGTAAGAGGAGGGGAAGAAATAAGAAATGGGCGAGCAGGGGAGGATAGGATAAGGAAGAGGAGGGGAGGAGAAGAAAGAGGAAGAGGAAGAACAAGAAACAGAGGAAGAGGAAAAATCAAAGGAACGACGAAATGAAAAAGGAGAGATTTAAAATGTAGACGGAGGAGAAAGGAGTAAACTTGAACCCATCAATAAGGTAGAGCAATTTATTCATGCCTTTTAGGCAGTTGAGCTGCAACTTCATTCAGCTGAGGGATGGACCTGGCACTCTTAGTGGATTGTGGCTGATCGAAACCCAATTGTGTTTGTCCAAATCCCCCCTCGTAACTGAAGAGAATATTAGGGAGAAAAAATGCACACACACACACACACACACACACACACACACACACACACACACACACACACACACACACACACACACACACACACACACACACACACACACACACACACACACACACACACACACACACACACACACACACACACATATATATATATATATATGTGTGTGTGAGTGTATGTATATATGTATGTATGTATGTAAAGTACGTACGTCACTGTGTTCAAGAACCTGACGAGAGGATCATTTAGTATTGTGGTTCCCTGTGTGAATTTTATTTCTTGTGGCGAACACCAGATGATTTTTAATCACACATCTGAAGACGGGTGGATCCGCCCGACCTGCCCTTTGTGGCTCCGCTGGTGGTTCCTCTCGGCCGAATGAAATCGCTCGGCGCCAGCCAGAGTAAAGAGACACAAGTCCTTCACCATTACGGTTCCTTGTGGTCGTGTACCAGCTGTACACCCTATAACCCAGCGTTTCCCAGCTTTTTCCCACTCAAGCACCCCTTATAATCAGGTCTAAGCAGCCCAGCACTCACTAACTAATGTCTTATTAGTAAAAGGATAAAGGAATATGTACGTATTCATCGTTTCCCGGCACCCCCTAGAATTTGTCTTAACACCCCAGGTTGGGAAACTCTGCCGTGAGCTTATGTTATTAGGGGCGTTGGACTGCCTGAACCTGACTACAAGGGGTGATGAGGTTGGATGAGGTTAAGATACACTGGTTTAATGGATAGAAGGTTAACTCTTTCACTTAGCAGGAGGCGGGACGGGACAGGGGTCTCCTAAATGGAAGATTCGAATGGGGTCTCGACCAGGACCACAAGACAAATGGAGAGTCAAGACTATTCAGATCGGGTTCCCGCCCTCCCCCCAATAAAATAGTTTCCGGTCGTCGCAAAAGAAGCGATACAGTGCGCCACGGCGCCAGAGGGGTTAGGGGACGGAGCTGCTCTGCGTGGGCGCCAGAAAAGCGGTCGAGAACAATGGGAGAGTCTGCCGAAAAAAAAAAAAGAGAAAAAGAAAAAGAGGGAAAAGGGAAAGGGTCGAGCAATTCGACGGAAAAAGTGTCCGGCACAGAAGTAAGAGGGTTGGCGAAGGAGCAATAATACAAGGGGGAGGGAGGATAACAGAAGATGTCCGTGTAATAACAGTTCAAGGCTTCGTCCAGGGCTGATAACATGGAGTGAAAATAGGCGAAAGCGGATGAGAGGAAGGACGTCCTTAAAGGAGGGAGTTGTTGGTACGGGAGATCGGAATGTGGATCCAGGAATAGGGATAGGATAGTCCAAACGGCCGGGGGAATAGTTTGAGTAGTTCCTGAGAGTAACTTATTGCTGGACAGCTGGAGACGAGGTCTGAAACCAAGAGATTGGAATTGTGATAATGAGTGTACGGTTGTAAATCGAGATCTGTGTCAGTATACACACACACTCACACACACACACACACACACACACACACACACACACACAAACACACACACACACACACACATATATATATATATATATATAATATATATATATATATATATATTTATATATATATATATATTTATATATATATATATATATATATATATATATACTCGTATATTATACATATACATATACCTACATAGACATATACATGCGTCGACAAATACATATATATATAGAAAAAAGATAAATTTGACGACCTCCGGGCCCTATGAAAAGGCCCATTGGGGTGCTACAGAGCTTTCGAGCTTTCAAAAAACGGAACGAGGAAACGGATTAATCTTTCGGCCGCATCCATTGTGCAAGCGGCGCGGGTACAAATATAGAGACAGCATGGAAGAGAGCAAAAGTGCAAATGAAGGGAACTGGGGGGAAATTCGTACGTTCAGTCCCAGCAGGAAGAGGGGGTAAACGGTGTGGTCAGCTCCTGCAGGAGTTCTCGTTTCCATACCAACAGGATTTTTTTTTAATGTTTATATCACTGTGCTCGTGTTCTCCTCCTCTTGTAGGAGTGTATCCGACAGCGACACTGTTGTAATTATTATTATCGGTATCACCATTGCTACAGTCAGGATGACTACTGCCACCACACACCGTCACTATCACCACTATTCACCACAACCTCCATTACCACCACCATTACAACCAGAATTTAACTCCTATCAGCACGTATCACCATCCTCTGTTACTCACCACCCATTATTACCAACCACCCACCACCTATTATTACTAACCACACACCACCCACTACCAACTGTTGCCAACCACCCACCACCCACTACCAATTGTTACCAACCACCCACCAACCACTACCCACTGTTACCAACCACCCACCAACTACTATCCACTGTTACCAACCACCCACCACCCACTGTTACCAACCACCCACCACCCACTACCAATTGTTACCAACCACCCACTACTCACTGTTACCAACCAACCACCACCCACTATTCACTGTTACCAACCACCCACTACCCACTGTTACCAATAACCCACCATTAACCACCACCCACTACCCACTACTACCAACCACCCATTATTACCCACCACCCACTATTACTCACCACCCACTACCCACTAATACTCACCATCCACTATTACCAACCACCACCACTCACCACTCACCACCCATCATCCTCCATCCACCACTCATCCCCCCACCCCATCACCACCACCACCACCACCACCACCACCACCACCACCACCACCACCACCACCACCACCACCACCACCACCATTACCCGCGTGAGGGAAAAAGAGGAAGGAACTCGTGTTGCTCCCGACGGTCGGGCCGTTTCCTCGTCCGTGCTGACGCTGCGCTTGTCAATCCGAAAGTAAAGTTGGGCTCCGAATTCGCTGAGGGAAGAATAGGAGGAGGAGGAGGATGATGATCAGAAAGGAGAGAGGGGTCTTGGGAAGGGTTGAGACGTATAGCCTTTCGCTTTTCCTTTCGCGAGCTGCGGGCACGCCTACGCCCGTGGGGGGTCGGGATGCGCCCAGGCGGAGCGCGGCGGATTTCCATCCCCTCTGAAACGGCTCCGTGGCAGGAAGAAAACCTCGAAAATCTTTTCCCAGTGTAGATTTCCAGTCGAGGAGTTTGATACCATGTGTCTGGTGTGGCGCCGCCCTCAGTTTTGACTCATGGTATAGATTTTTATTGTGACAAATATCATAGAGATTTGTTATTCATCTGAGAAGCGGACCCCTGCCTAAACAGGGTATCACCCAATCAAGACATCATGCAGTTCTAAAGCTAAACTAAATTTTTTAACAGGATCTAATTTTTTTTTTACATAAGTATTTGCCCGCGCGTTTTATATACATGAACACTAACAATACGAGGTTGTTCATCTTTATTTTTCTTTCTATAGAAAATGTAATTCGAAGACAAAATCTTTTCATAAAAGAGAAGATCCACAAATTACTATTTTAGAAAGAATACGTGTAAGAAAATGTACCAGTTCAAAACAAGCACAGTAACAGATAAACGAAAACATGGTCATATACTTTCTTTTTTGAATTTTGTTCATGGCTCCTTGGGATGGGTAGCCTTCGCTCCTGTGTAACTTGCGAGAAGAGCAATCGCAGCTTTTGCGGCAAAGGAAGCTGGCACTAATCTCCTCGCCTCATCAATATTCTTTTGGCGAAGGAGGAAACGAAATTACTCGGGGCCTGGCTGGGGCTGGCGGAGACTTTCCGAAACCTCGCTGCTCGCAGCTTCTAACTGAATGCACTACCACAGCCTACAAATGCATCGTACATATATATACATATGTGCATATGTTATGTAATATACATGTAGATAGACATATACATATACAGTACACTTATGTACGTAAATATACAGATACAGATACATATACATATGCATTATACAAAACACGTAAATCTCGCTCTCACTCACATATGTGTATGTATATATATATATATATATATATATATATATATATATATCCCCATATACCCATCATGTGCATATATATATGTATATATATATATATATATATAATATATGTGTGTGTGTGTGTGTGTGTGTGTGCGTGCGTGTGTGTGTGTGTGTGTGTGTAAAAGGGTATATTTGATCAATAAACGACTTCATCTTTTCTTGCCTGTTTTGCTACTTCACCACCTCTTTTCCCATCTTAATCAAGAATTCCATTAATAACGTTAATTGATTAGGGTTAGGGTAGCTTGCCTGCCAAGAGAAAAGCATATATTACCAATTACTCTGCACAATTTTCAATAAATGTGTTTGTGATGAGAACGCTTACTATGAAGGGATGCGCTGTTAATAAGAAATACTTCAGTTGGAAAAGCGGTTACATAGATATTCTCTACACTAAAAGAGACTAACAAGTAACAAATGAAGTGAATATCGTGTATATGGCAGTTAAAATCATTTCTTAAGCACTTAAGTGTATGAAATAGGATGAAAAGAGCAAAGTTTTCTATACCAATGGCTTAAAGTCAGATATGAAAAGGAAAATTGGAGATGGACATTTTTTGTGCCATGTTTTATTGTCTATAAAGAAAGAAGGAGAAAACCCAAATGTAAAGATAATTAAATTGTTTCTGAGAAGGCATAGGAAGCCAAGTTCGAAATTTTTCTTAAGATGACTTGGAGAATACTTGTTCATTGTTCCCTTCAACTCTGTGACACAGTGGACAGATCTTACTTTGGCATTGCTTGCCGCCGCTACAAAAGCTGGGGGACACTTTGCAAGACCAAGAAACATGTCCCCATCTCTTATTTGAAATGCTCAAGTCTTGATGATTTTGTAAATCTGCAGAAATATAAAGTTTTGACTTTATTTCACTACATTTATTTGACTAGATATAACTCCAGCGGTTAGTATACTTTTTGTTTTTGATAAATATCTTAAGATTATAAATGAACAGATGATTTTATTCAGGGCTGGCGTGGTCCTAAAGTAGTTGATAAATCAACTTAATTAGGTGGAAGGCCCCAAAATATTTCAATGAGAGAAGGTCTGCTCACTAGGTACCAAGAATTTCCCACCTGTTGGGCAGTGACGTCACAAGGAGGAATCGGGCTGTCAGTAAGCCTTTCAACAAGCGTTATGATAGCGCATGAGGTGGGGACTGGAGGTCAGGTGGGTTGGGGGGGGGTCAGAGTGTAATGTCCAATGAGAAGCTCGGGAGAGGGCGGGGGTAGAGCAAGGCCCAATGAGAGGCTTCGATCAGATGACGTCAACTTTTGGGTCAGCGCGCATTGGACAGCCTTTCTTCGTACCCTTGCGGGATTCTCTTTGTACACTGACGAACTTCAAAGGGCTGAATGACCTGGAAGAGTCTGAGATCGCTCAGAGGTTGATGACCTCGGTTGCGCGGATGGAATTAAGGCAAACACGAGGGCGGCCCGAAGTGGGCCACTTGACAGCGAGGGAAGAGGAGGAGTAAAAAGGTTTCCCTTAACAGGCAGAGGCAAACAAGAGACAGACGAAAGGACAAAGTCGTCCGAGGTCTTGTTGCAGGGGTAAGAGCAATCGAAATCTCCCACACAGTGACTTGTAGTGTCTTTCCTTCTTTCAGTTTTCTTTTCGCTTTTCCTTTTCTCCTTTATTCCTTCTTTCCCCTTTCACTCCCTTACTCCATTCCTTCCTTCCTTCCTTTCTTCTTTCCTTCATTCGTTCGTTCGTTCCTCCATTCCTCCTTCACCTTCATTGTGGCCATAGTTGTGTGCGTGATTAAAACATACGAACCAATTAAGATTACTTTTACATCTCAGTCTCTGTCTGTCTGTCTGTCTGTCTTTGTCTGTCTGTCTGTCTGCCTGTCTGTCTGTCTGTCTCTTTCTGTTTCTCTCTATCTATTTATCTCTGTTTCTCTCTCTCCTCTCTCTTTCTCTCTCTCTCTCTCTCTCTCTCTCTCTCTCTCTCTCTCTCTATCTATCTATCTATTTATCTCTTTTTTTTTTCTCTGCACCTCTTGCTTTTTTTTTCCTATTTGCTCCCGTACCTTGCCCCCTTCCCTCTTCCCCGCCCTCTTTACCTCCTGTGGACCCGAGTCGCAGGCTGCGCCGCGGATTAATGGCTTCGCAGATAAACGCGTGCGCGCGCGGTTAATCGTCATTGCCCAAATCCCTCGACGTCAAGGACCGCGTCAGCCAATTACCGTAAAAGGGCATAAATAGCTTTTAACCTCCATTGCTGCCATCCTCCCATTCTATATTCCAGTTAACTTAAAATACTTTTTTCCCGTAATTTCAGTATTATTCCATTTTATTTTCCATTTCATGCAAAACTACCCCCACAATTAATATTATGGAAAGAGCGGAAAAAAATTATCTGTTCACATTATTTCTCTCATACGCTAACATTTTTTTATATTTTATATATTGTAAACACATAACTCCTCATCTAAAAGTGAAGAGCTTACGTTAAGAGGCACTTAGCAGCTATATTTGCTGTACATGGTTAGACGCCCTGGGTAAGTGACATTCTTTTGTA
>NC_134791.1:12839144-12846644 GCF_046742065.1 Oratosquilla oratoria | reverse complement strand
ACACACACACACACACATATATATATATATATATGTATATATATATATAATACATATATGTGTATATACAGTATATATATATGTACCTGTATACTATATGTAACGACTTTGTCTTTCCGCCTAGCCTCCTCTTGCAATACCATCCCCGTTATGCCTTCACTTTGACTTGTGCCCTCTATCTTCGCCGTCCAGACCCGTTTGCTCCAGCTCCCCATTCATCAGCCTCTGAACGGGGTGTCCTCCTCCTCCTCGTCGTCCTCTTCTTCCTCCTGCTCCTCCTCTGTCTCCGGCGTCATCACTCCCGCAGCCCCTGAGGTTCAGTTTGGCCCAGACTCGAACCCAAACCCATACCAGTGACCCTTTATGTAACCCCTTAACCTCTCCCCCCTTCGACCTCCCCCCTTCGACCTCCCCCCTTCCCCCTTCCCCTTCCCCCCTTCGTCCTCCCCTCTCTTCGTCCTCGGGTTATGAGTCATCTGTTCTTGACTTGGAACGGCGCCTCTATTCTTTTCCCCCGAGAACCCCCTTTGCCCTTGGCTTTGTCACCCTTGCCTCTGCCCCCCCATGGCACTTGAACCTCTGCTGCCCTTGTCGACCGGCCATCCAGCTCGCCCTGTGTCCCCTCCTTGGATTCTCAAAATAATATTCTTGATTCGATGTCTAACATCTTCCTGTGCACCCCCCGATACTTTTGTGTTTGCTTTTGTGTAAGGATTCTAGTCCCCGATCTCCCCTTCCCCCTTTCCGATTCCATGGGCTGACCGACCCACACTGCCCTTGGCTTTGGTGCCCCTGCCGGTTCCCCACCCCCTATTCATTCAGACCCTATTCACCTTCCTATCCCTCAAAATAGCATCTTCGTTCACTCTCTGACCACCCCCTCCTCCTCTTCTTCCTCCTCCTCTCCCTCCTTCTCCTCCTCTTCCTTCTCCTCCTCCCCCTCTTCCTACTCCACGCATTCCTCGTACTTCCCTTCTATCACTTCCCTTTCCTTCTTGTACTCCTCCCTCTCCCCTTCCATCACTTCCTCCTACTTTTCCTCCTCCTCTTCTTCCTTCTCTTCCTCCCACTCCTCTTCCTCCCTATCCTGTTCCTCCTCTTCTTCCTGCCCCCTCTTATCCCCTTCCTTCTTCCCCTCATCCTACTCTTCCTCCATCTTTTCCTCATCTTTCTTCTCCTTTTCCCTTTTCTCCTCCTCTTCCTCCTGTTGTTCCTCCTCCTCCTCCTGCCTTGTTCCCGAAGCCTTTGTATTCATCGTTGACCTCTTCCACAGCGTGTCTCTTGTCTCCTCACCTCTCCCTTCCTTTCTTCACCTCTCCTCCCACTACTTTCTTTCCATCTCTTCTTTACCTCTACTCTCCTTTACATCGCTTTCCTTTCTTTGATTTATCTTGTGCCTACACTCACTCTCTTCTCATCTTCCCTGGGCCTATCTTCTCTGTCACATAAGTTTGTTCTCTTGGAAAAAAAATCTCCAAATCCATATTTTTTTCCTCTTTTTATTATTACTCCTGTTACTTCTATTTCTCTTCCTCTTCTTATCGCTCCTCTCTCTCCTTCTCGCTGCCTTAATTTCTCTCATCTTTTCTCTTACTCCTCCCTATCATCCCGTCTCTCCTCCTTCCTCTCCTCATCCTTTTGTCTTTACTTGCTTTGCTTTGTCTTGGCCTAGTTTTGGTTTGCCTTTGTTTTGCCTTGCTTTCACTTGTTTTGCATTGACTTATCTTGCCTTGATTTTGGACTTTTCCTGCCTTATCTTGATTTATCTTCTGCATACTACACCCTATTATCTTTAGCGCTTCCCTCTCTCCTCCTCTTTCTCCTCTTACTCCTTCTTCTCTTACTTCTTCTCCTCCTCTTCATTTTAGTACTCCATCTCGTCTTGATGACGGTCTTATCATCAGCATGATTGCTCATTCTAGGACTCTTCTTCACCTGAGCTCTTCTTGTCTCTTTTTTTTTTCCTCCTCCTCCTCTCCCCTCCTCTTGTCCCCTACTTCTCTATACTTGGAATTAACACTTCTCTCCTCCGTAACAGTTTTTCTTCATTTAGGGTCTGCAGTCCTCCTCCCTATAGTTTCCTTCCCTCGCCCTTGCCTCATTTCCTACCCTTCCCCTCTCCATCCCATTTTTTCCCCTACAGTATCCCTTCCCTGTCCCTTCACTTTCCCCTTCTTCCTCGTGCTTATTCCTCCCACCTCCCCTCCCCCTCCCCTCTTCTCCTCTTCCCCTTCCCTTCCCCTCCTCTTCCCTTTCCCTCTTCCTTCCCTACCCTTTCCCCTCGCCTTCTACTCTCCTCTCGCTCCCCTCCCCTCTCCCTCCTGTCAACTTCTCTCCCTTCCCATCTCCCTCATGTCAACTCCCCTTCCCCTTGTCTTTCCGCTTCCTCTTCCCCTTCCCCTTCCCCTTCCCATTCTCTTTCCCCTCACCCTCGCCTACACCCTCAACCTCACCCTCATCTTCACTAACCCTTTGCCATCCTCCCCCTTTCAACCCCCCCCCCTTTCAACCCCCTTCCCCTTCCTCCCCCAGCCTCCGCCTCCCACGCAGCGGTGCCATACACAAACTGAGCGGGCGCCCTCGGACTCGACCGCAATCCTTTCGGTGCCTCCTTTCACCTCCTCTTCCGAACCACACCCTCCTTCCCATTTCCCTCCTCCTCAATTCCTCCCTCTTCCACTTGACTCCTTTCCCCTAAACTCTCGTCATCTCTTTCCCTCTCCCCAACTCTCCCTTTCCCTCCTCTTCCTCTACTCCCTCTTCTTTCCTCTCCCTTCTCTACCCCTCTCTTCCCTTCCTTCGCTTTGTCTCCCCTTCTTTCCTCCTCTATTCCCTTCCTTCGCTTTCCATACCCTCCCTTCCCCCTGTCCTCTTCTTCCATCCTTTCTTCTCCCTTATCTCCCCACTAAACCCGTCCCCTCTCTCCCCTTTCCTTCCCTCCCTCCCTTCCTTTCACTCCCATTTCCCCTACCGTCTCTTCCTCCCCTCCCATCCTCTCCCCTGCCCTCCCCTACCCACCCCTCCCCCTCACACCTTCCCTCCCCACTCCCACTACCTACCTCCCCCCTCCCTTCCTCCCCTCCACTCCACTCCCCTCCCTTCCTCTTCTGCATTCATATCCCCTCCCTTCCTCCCATTCCCTTTTCTCCCTTCACCTCTCTTATCCTTCCCTCCCTTACCCTTTCATTATTCTCTTATTCTCCCTTTCCGTCACCGTGACCCTTCCGTTCTCCCCTCCTATCTCCTCTATCACCAGATTCCCTCTCTTCATTCTTTCGACAATAGTTCTTCGTATGGCCTGAGAGGGAATGTATTCTTAGGGGCGTCTGCAGCCCCAGGGGGGTTTCGGCTGGACTTGCAGACAACGCGGCGGGGAGACCAGGTTCTGGTCGTCCCCTCTCTCTTCCCTCCTCCACCTCTTTTCTCTTTCTCCCTCTCTCTATCCTCTCTCTCTTTCTCTTTATCTCACTTTTACATCTGTGGGTAAGATGCAGTTACCTGCATTGGCCCTCTTGAGGCAGAGCAGGGCTTCATTCCGCTACACAGAATTGCCTAGCGACGGCCAGATCGGTCTAACCTGTTACAATAAGAACGTGGGAAAGAAGGATGTTAACCCTTTCAACCGACTATAGTAAGCTTCAGACAATTTTAATCACCTAGCTGAAGGTAAGCGATCCTTATCTTCAGTGTGGTCTCGATCGATTGGGAAGCTCATCAGGACCAGGGTCGCCTGTACCCGTTCATGCCCTCATCTGGGTAATGGTCTAGGGTTAGCAACATCAAAAGCAACACATGAGGCGCTGAACTTTCGGAGAGGAGAAGGCAGTTCAGAAGTCGTCCGGTTTCATCAAGATAACTGATGATGTATCGAACAGCGGCCGCAGTTGGCACAGATTCTCCGTTGTGTTTACATAATCGAGACTGAAATGATTAAATCACGCGTTTCCGCTACGATGCATCAGGGTACACACGTTCGCTCTCTCTCTGTCTCTCTCTCTCTCTCTTTCTCTCTCTCTCTCGCTCACACACACACACACACACACACACACACACACACACACACACACACACACACACACACACACACACACACACACACACACACACACACACACTCCACACGACTCGGTGGCGCGGTTGGTAGAGTCTCCGACTGTCACTACGGTGGTCCGGGTTCGAATCCTGCCCAGGGCTGAAATAATTTTAGTATGGCTGCGCTTCGAGTCGTTACTCCAACTCTCGTGGGCGGGGAGTTGGGGGTGTGTGTGCGTGTAAGGTCACAGCAGTACCCATAGATCGGTCATACGAGCTCTGAGCTCTCTTCCGCGAGGGAAATAGCTGTCGGTCACGAGTCCAGCATGTGATCCAAGGACCATGGTGAATACACACACACACACACACACACACACACACACACACACACACACACACACACACACACACACACACACACACACACACACACACACAATCGTCCATATGTATAAACATACAACAGTTGCAAGTCTATTTAAATAAATGGGGAATAGTAAATTGCTAAGGCCATTAAAATGCATACATACGTAAACATGCAGTTATGCACGCATGCATACATGAATTTGCAAACTTCTTTCATAAGGACAGACTTTAGCAAATGTACTTACATACATCTATGTATATATAAATATACAAATAGTATAATAATAATGATACTAGTAATAATGCCAGTAATAATGCTAATAATAATAATGATGATAATGATAATGGTAATAATAGTGATAATGATAAAGATAATAGTAATAATGATACAGATAATAATAATAATAATGATGATAATGACAATAATAATATTAACAATAATAATAATAATAGCAATAATGATAAATAATAATGTACGTTGCCTCGAGTTTCGCTTAGTGGAACCGTGCTGCCCCAAGGCAGACGGCAGCGGTCCTCGGGCCCTACCACAGGAGAAACTTTGGACTTTTCTGTGTTGTATTAGTGCCAGTGTGTTTCTGTGTCGTCTGCTAGCAGGAGGAGGTGGAGGCGGAGGAGAGGGAAGCAGGCACCAGTTGTCAACGCTTCTCATGTGAAAAAGTGGAGGAGGTGGGGGAGGTATTCTTAAGGGGTAAAGATCTTGGGCCGGGCAAGAGAACGTGTACCAGCCCCTCTGGGTTGCACCTCCAGACAAAAATAAGGCCGGGAAGACGAGTGCCGGAGATATGACCCTCTCCGATGTCTATCTCGTAGGACCACTTCTGGGAAGTATCCAGCTTTGATCTCAATATTAATATAGACTGAGTGCATATGTATGTATATATATATATATATATATATATATATATATATATATATATATATGTGTGTGTGTGTGTGTGTGTGTGTGTGTGTGTGTGAATTGAATTTAATTTAATTGTGTGTACATATATAAGAAATGTATATGTGAATGTATACGTATACATGAATATGAATGTACGAACTTCTAAGTGCATTGATATGTATGATAGAAAAATATGCGAGCACAAAAATATATGAGCATTCAAATATATATATATATATATATATATATATATATATATATATATATATATACGCATATATACTCTATACTTCAATTCTCTGGGCTCTGGTTTTTAGTGTGTATAAAGATTTAAAGGCATTGTCCGACATGTTCATCGGGGTTTCGTTGAGCTTATTTATACCCACCTAAGGACCTATAACCTTCAAATAAACTAGAGGAAACCGAGAACAGATTCTGTCGGGTTATTCTTGACATATAGATGTGCCTTCGGCGTGGACTCCAGGAGGCTCGCAGGCATGGTGGACTGAGGGCTCTACTCGAAAATAACAAAGTACTTCAAGTAATTCGGGCTCGGAAAATGTGTACTTTAACAGTGTAGACGTAGAGCGTGCAAGTAGCATCTCCCCCGGCTGCTGTTCTCCATACAAGTGGTAGAGGCTGAGGAGGAGGTGGAGGACAGTATTGATTTTAGACCCGACTCTCTCCCGCTCTCTCTCCTTCCTGCTCTGCTGTTGGCCCGAGGTTCCTGTGAGAGGAGGAGGAGGGGGGAGTGTGGAGAGGAGAAGGAGGAGCAGGAGGAGGAGGATGAAGAAGAGAAGGGTGAAGGAGGAGAAAGAGGTGGAGGAGGAAAAGAAGAGGAAAGATAAGGATGAAGTGGATGAGGATCTATATAAGACAAGGATGTAGGATGAGGACTTGGATGAAAGGAAGAGTAAAAAGAGGGGAAGGGGAAGAGAGATAGAAGAAGGAAACTGAAGATGAGGATGAAGAGGCTGAGGCTGACAGGAGGATGGGGATGAGGATTGGTCTGAGGAGAGGGGATAAAAAGGGTGATGAAAATATTGACGATTATTATGACAGTTATAGTGATAATGATGTAGAAAATGACGATAATGATGATGGTGACGGTGATGTCCATGGCAATGATGATGAAAACTATGATGGTGATGACAATGACGATGGTGACACGATGACGATGGGTATAATGATAACAATGGTGATGATGACAATGATAACCGTAAGGGTTGTAATAATGATGTTGATAATGTTGACAATATTTCTGATAATGATGCTTATGATGGTGAAGATGATAATGATGACGACAATGATGATGCTAATGGTGATGATGATAATGATGATGGTGAAGATGTTGAAGAAGAGGAGGGACTGAGGGAGGAGTTTTGCTCGTGTAAGAAGGGAACGGAAGACAAGAAATTACAGACACAGCCGGTATCCATCTCTTTCGCTTCTCTCCTTTTTTTGCACTATGAATCATTTATCATGGTTGAAATTCTGTTATTACAAAGATAAGTTGGTTGCCATCGTGTTAATAATGTTCAACCACGAATATAGTTATTATTATCATTACTGCTGTTTATATAATTACAGTATCATATAGCTGAGGCCTACCATCTTTCCCTCTACAGTATCAGAACGTACAAATATCAGTTATTTCAATTAAACTGAGAAGATTAAAAAAAAAAAAGTTCCACTTGGTGATGAACTTCAGAGATGATCAGTCTTTGCTAATTAGGGACAAAATAGGGGTCTTTCGTCTCGAGTCTGTTCAAAGCAGCTAAAGAAAGTCGTCTGATGTTATTCAGGAAAAAATGTCATTGTGATGAAGAATTTACAAATGTAACTCACCATCCCATTCCCACAATGTGGGAAGTGAGAAACCCCTGGTACGGCAAACCCTGTTAGTTGCTTTTTTTTTTTTTTTTTTTTTTTTTTTTTTTTTTTTTTTTAAGGCCGATATTTGGGTCGCCTCTCTTCCTGGGTAGGATTGTCGGGAACTAACGCAAGAAACGTAAATGGGATAAAAATTTACCTCTCACGACAACCACTAGGTGACGAGTCGGAGGAGACTTTACACGAAGAGATGCTTAGCTGCGGATAAAATCACCTTGTGTGACCAGCCGTCACAAGGCGGGATCTGTGTCCAACGCGCCTCTTCGCCAGTTACAACCGGCAGGAACACAATAGCTTAGTTCTCCCGA
>NC_134791.1:12829144-12834144 GCF_046742065.1 Oratosquilla oratoria | reverse complement strand
CTAGGCCCTCTTCTCTCTAGAAAGGGCTGCTACCGCTTTCGTTTCTCATCCAAATTGTTTTCTCAGCCCTTAGTGATACACTATCTTCAAAGGTTTGTAGCACAGTCCCGCCCCCGCGATAGATGGCCGGCAAACCACCACCCTCCCATAGGTCAGCTTGCAGGGGCTCTTGGGATCAAAGATCTTGTCCAAAAATCCGATGAATTTTGGTCGAAAAATAGAAAGGGGACAGAAGCCTTGGCCGCTTAACCGTGAAAGAGATCCTGGAGGCATATATATATATATATATATATATATATATATATATATATATATATATATATATATGTATATATATGTATATGTACGTATATATATGTATGTATGTATGTATATATGTATGTATATGTATGTGTATATATGTATGTGTATATATGTATATATATGTGTGTATATATATGTATGTATATATATATATATATATATATATATATATATATCACTGTCCAGTAATGTCGTAACACATTAATTAATCAACAGTGGGTTTTTAGTCCATATATATATATATATAATATATATATATATATATATATATATATATATATATATATATGTATATATATATGTATATATATATATGTATATATATATGTATATGTATATATATATGTGTATGTATATATATATGTATATATATATATATATGCCCTCCGATTTTTTTTTTTGTCTTTAATATATATATATATATATATGTATATGTATATATTTATATATATTTTTATGTATAGATGTGTTTATGTATATACAATATATATATATATATATATATATATATTTATATATATTGTGTGTGTGTTTGTATGTCTGTATGTACCTTATGTATAAATATAGATTCATATGGAAGAGAATATTTTCGGAATTTATAGCACATTTGCACTAGGGCTTCTACTGTCACAATGATACTCGTATCCAGCACCCCCCCTCTTTTTTAAATCTTATTCTAATTTTTATTTTTATTTTTATCTTTGGTGAACACTATGAGACTGTCAGAGTAGCCAATTTATGATACAGATCTTGGAAAAATAGTTTTGAAGCAAAAATATTCTGAAGTTCTGCTTGGGCCAAAAGACTAGGCGTGGCCGTGCTACGAAGCAGCATGATGGGGACATTTCCGCAGCATCCAATTAAAATGTCTGCAGGATCGAGAGCAGCGAGCGAATTTCCTAAAAACAGATGGTCGTAAATTCTTCGTCTCGTCTGTCAGGATCCGCTAGATAGAAGGCAAGAGCCCTGTAATCAAGCGCGGAGGCTTTCAAAAAATGATTTAGCTCTTCATTGTACACAGTCACTAACGGAGCCATTTCTCAAATTATCGTCCAACCCTGTCATCTTGTAAATTACAGATTTATGAGTATGAATATGTATATGAATAATGACGCATTTATTCGTCTATTCTGCCTCTCTCGCTCCTATCTCTCATATTTTCTCTGCTTCCTTCTTCCCTCTCCCCCCCCCTCTCTCTCTCTCTCTCTCTCTCTCTCTCTCTCTCTCTCTCTCTCTCTCTCTCTTTCTTTCTCATCTCTCTTCTATATCACGCACACACAGACACACACACACACACACACACACACACACACACACACACACACACACACACACACACACACACACACGAGAAGAAACTCAAAAAGGATAGTTATAGAAGAGATCTGAAGAAAAAAAATCTACACAGAGTGGTGGATGTCTGGAACAAATTGGACGAAACAATAGTGTGCAAAAACCATACAAGTATTTAAGAACAATCTAGATGCTGAGAGATACAAAGACGGGTCACTACGAGCATAGCTCCCCATCCCGTATAATATAACTAGGTAAATACACAAAATCCCATTTGTAGGATCGTGATAAGGACCAGCTTGTATAGGACTAGGATCTGTGAAGGTTGCGTTCAGTAGCCTTAGTGCATGCACGCAATTTGTCAGTACACGTAATTGTCCATATTCTAGTGTTGCCCTCGATTGTTTTTCCTATTGAACCTCATTGATGCGATCTCGTATTTATATATTTTATTCTAGTTGGTAGTAGATTATTTCATTCAAATGCAAATCAGGAGAGCCAGGGGGAGGTGTAGGAGGTGTTTTTGTATATTTTAGACGTGGGATAAGACCACTTCTTGTGTGCACGTATGTGTGTGTGTGTGCGCGCGTGTGTGTCTGGACGCACGAGTTAAGCGCTTTTGATAAGAAATGGGTTAATCGGCGCTCTTGACGGGCTTCATCCTGTTACTGCAGGATTTAGGGGTCTTGAGTGAAGGACCACCGAGTGGCGAAGGGAGGGTGGGGGAGGGAAGGGCAAGGGGAATGTATGGGTGAAGGTGAGGGCTATTGTGAGAGAGAAGCCTGGACGAGAGAGGGAGAGGAGGTCGAGTGAGGAGTAAGGACGGAGACGGAGGAAAGGCGAAGGGGAACGAAAGGAAGAGGGTGTGGGTAAGGGCGAGCTCAAGTGTGAGGGAGAAGAGAGGACGAGAGAGGGAAGGGAAGGAGGGCAAGGGAAAGGGGTTTAGGTAGGGAGAGAAAAACAGGAAGTCAGGAAGAGGGGTGAAAGTAGGGATCTACTTATGGGACGGAAAAAGGATAAGGAAGGGAAAAGGGGAAGGGTCCGGGGAGGGGGACTGGGAAGGGGAAAGCGGATATACCCTGCTCTCCGTATCATTGACAACACAATCGAAAGCGCCGTGTAGGGATGTTGCAATAAGTGGAAGGGAACGTGTGTATAGGCTACGTCTTTATGCGTGTAGGGGAGGGGAAGAGAGGTGGAGGTGGAGGTGGAGAAGGAGGGGGCGGGGGAGGAAGGTATTCCAATGGAGTAGGCGGGGCTTGTCGGGGGCCGTCGCTGCAAGGAGGGAATGGGGACGCGTTGGGGTACAGTGGCATCGGAGAAGGGAGAAGGGGAATGGGTATGAAAGAGAGGAGGAAGAGGAAGAAGAGGAGAAGGAAGAGGACGAGGAGTAGGAAGTGGAAGGGTAGGAAGAGAAATGGGAAGAGCAGGAAAGGACAAGGAATAGAATTGATGAGATAGAAAGATCATGGCGTGGATGAAGAAGAGGAAAGGGAGGAGGAAATGGCGCAAAGAGAAGATGAAGAAGAGGAGAAAGAAAACGAGGAGGAGGAGGAGAGGGAGGAGAGCAACGAGGGAGGGTGGGGAAGTATTCAGAAGAGACGAAAAGATGCGATGTTAACAACAGAAATGAGATGAGGGAAGAGAGGCGGGGGGGGGCGAGCGAGATATGGAGGGGGAGAAATCGATTTGAAGGCCCAGAAGTAGGTTACGGGTGAAGAGAGGATGAGGAGGAGGGAAGAGGAGAAGGAGGGAAGAGGAGGAGGAGGAGGAGGAGGAGGAGGAGGAGGAGGAGGGGAGACCTAATACAAGGGGAACAGGACGAGGCTAATTATGAGGGACGTGGAATAATATGGCATTTGGCTCTCGAAGTCGGAAAAGAAGGAAGATTAATGTGAGACGGATAATGCAAGACGAGAAAAAAATAGTCCCCGCTGAAGCAGGCGAGTTAACGTCGTTAGTAGAAAAAATTATGACGAAAGAGATTGTGTCGTTAGTGAGAAAGATAAAATAGAATTGAAACTGTCGAAGGGATGTATTTAGTGAAGAGAAATTGGCAATCTCAGCCGGAGCCAAGGATGACTTTGGGGAAGGAGAAAAAAAGTCTAGGGAACAGAAATGAAAAGAGGACGCAACCAAAGAGAGAGAGAGAGAGAGAGAGAGAGAGAGAGGAAGGGAGGGAAATGAAGATAATCGAAAATGGTGGAATTGTAGATAATCGAGATAGAAAAACGTTGCGTCGGAATAGGCAGAATGGAGGAATAGAACGGGGACGAGAAGAGACCAAGAAAAGAGAAGCCTTGAAGAAGTGGAGGGAGAGAGAGAGAGAGAGAGAGGGAGGGAGGAGGGCAACGGAAAGGCGTGCGAAACATGGAAGGAACATAAACGATGATGAAATGGAGGAGAGGAGGAGGGGGGCAAGAGAAAGATAGAAGGAAGAGGTAAGAAGGAAAAAAAAAAAAAGGAGGGGAGGAAGGAAGAGGAGACGAGGAGTGGAGGGACGAGGCCAAGGAGGATATTCAGTACACGAATGGGAAAATGTACAGTATGGCATCTCAATAGCTCGCACTTCCATGTAGTTTGTTCCCCTCCCTTTCTCCTCTTGCCTTCCCTTGCCTTCGGTTTGCCTTGCGTTGAGTTCTCTTACCTTGCTTCTGCTCCCTCACCACTCCACCCCCTTCCTGACCCTTCCCTTCCCTTTTTTAATTTTGTATCCTTTTGCTATTCCTTGTATTTAACATTTAACTTACCTTTCCTGCACTACACCTTTACCTTTTCCCTACCTCTCACTTACCTTTCATTCATGTTTCCCTTTTTTCTATTCCTTTTCTCTTACATTTCTCTACCCTTTGCCAACAATTTTCTCTCTTGTGTACCCATCTCTCCCCGCACCTTCCCGTCTCTTCCCTTCCCTTCCCTTCCCTTCTCTTCCCTTTCCTTCTCATCCCTAATCCTTCCTTTTCCATTATCTTTTCCATTTTCCATTTTCCATTTCCTTCTATTCTACCCTCTCCCTCGTCCTGCCCTTAGTGTTCCCGGTCCGCTTTCTCCCTTAGTGTGGCACTTTGTCATTCACACTCCTTAGCTACCACTCGTACAGTCGCGTGCACACCGTACACGCGCAATATCTCTCTCTCTCTCTCTCTCCATCTCTTTCTCTCTCTCTCTCTCTCTCTCTCTCTCTCTCTCTCTCTCTCTCTCTCTCTCTCTCTCTCTCTCTCTCTCTCTCTCTCTCTCTCTCTCTCTATTTCTCTCTTTGTCTGTTCTTTCATATCTATTCCTCGGTTTGTATCATCTGCCCTTTTCAGTTCGTTCCTTCTTTTTAGGTTTTCTGTTGCATTCTTTTCCTCCTTTTCCTGTTTGCCGTTCGTTCTTGTTTGCTTGTCCTAGGGGCCTCTCCTCTC
>NC_134791.1:12806644-12824144 GCF_046742065.1 Oratosquilla oratoria | reverse complement strand
TAGAGGTTACGTGGGGACATCTATGGTACATGTATTACAGTATAAATGCTTCACTTATTTCTTTGCAAAATAGTTATCTAAATTATATAAATTTATTTAGACGGTAATACCTTTATCATATGGATCCCCACGTGACTCCATGGAGTCCCCACGTGACTCCATGGTGTCCTCAGGGTGACTCTATGGAGTCCCCACGTGACTCCATGGTGTCCCCATGTGACTCCATAGCGTTCCCACGTGACTCCATGGAGTCCCCACGCGACTCCATGGAGTCCCCACGCGACTCCATGGAGTCCCCACGTGACTCCATGGAGTCCCCACGTGACTCCATGGAGTCCCCACTCGACTCCATGGAGTCCCCACGTTCCCTTAAAGGACGCATTTGTGTAAATACACGAAAGCTCTTTGGTTCGTTAAGTTTTTCTTTCCCAGTGGTCACTCTTGCATAATTGAACACAAGTTACTAGTGTTTCATATAAGCATATATATATATATATATATATGTGTGTGTGTGTGTGTGTGTTGTGTGTGTGTGTGTGTGTGCGCGCGCGCGTGTGTGTGCGTGTGTATATATATATATATATATATATATATATATATATATATATATATACATGTACGTGTGTGTGTGTATATATATATATATATATATATATATATATATAAATGTAGGTGTGTGTGTGTATATATATATATATATATATATATATTTATATATATTTGTGTTTTATAGAAACCTACACTCCGATGTTACTCATTAAAAAGGAGAAACAAAATTTGGCAAATGGAATTGTTTTTTTGTTTCTGTTTTTGAGTTGGACTCCCATTCATATGAAAAGGAGGAGTTGCATTGAAGGAGAGGGCGGCTGGATGGCGGGGAACAAAAGAAGCCTCGACTGTTTTTATTGAGAAGTGCTTTCGACGGAGGAAGGGAAGAAGCCCGTAGGGGAGGTAATGAAGGACGCCAAGGGTAGCGATCGAAGAGAGAGAAGAGTTTAGATAGATAGAGAGAAAGAGAGTGAAAGTGGGGGAGGAAAGGAAGAAAAAGAGCACCAGTGAGAGGGAGAGAAGGAAGAAGGGAAAGGGTTAATGGAAGAATAAAAATAAGGAGAAGAAAAGGAAGAGGGAGAGAGGGAGGGAGATGGAAAAAAGAAAAAGAGAGGAAGGGGGAAGAAGAGTAAGAGGAGGAGGGCAGGGGAGGGATGAAGGGAGGAAAGGAAAGATTGAGAATGGAGTTAGTGAGTGAAGGTGGATGGAGGGGAAGGAGGAGAGAGTAGTGGAGTGCTTGAAGTGGAACGGATGAGAGACCTTTTAGTTCGTGGTGAGACCGACTAGAAATTCATGAGATTCTGTATATACATATTTAAAGTATAGTGGAGCCGGACTAGCTTACAGTGTTATCAGGTGTGTGGGTTTATGATTATAATGTAGAGGAGCTGGGGAATAGAAGATGGGATGTCGGGGATAGAGTGACGAGTAGAGAGTGTGTGATGAGAAAGGCATAAGCCCGTTTTTCGACATGGGGTGACATATTTTAAGGGCTTCTTTGGGTTAACTCCAGAGAGTTTTATTCGGCTTAGGGGTCTCCTGGACCCTAAATTGATGTGAAATGGAACTCTTTTGTCACGGGGACGTCTTAGTTTTGGTTGGAGTTCACCCGATCAGCTGTTCCAGATCGTCCGCCTTTAACCAGAAGAAAATGCATCAAGTTCGGCACCGCAGAGAGAGGTTTGCGGTTCGGGAGAGCCGCCAGAGGGAGCGGAGGGGAAAGGGGTGAGGGCTGGGCGCAGTAGACCTTTTTCTCCAGCGTGCTATCATGTTACGTCGTGACCTTTGCGGGCATGCGATGTCCTTATTTATATTACATCACTGTGACCTTTATATCACCTGCGCAGTTCTCACTGCGTCCTTGTAGCTCACTTGTGGCCTACGGATCGATTGTGTTGTGCTTCGTACTCCGCCTTTATTCGTACAATCACCACGAGTCGAAGCTGCTAGAGATGGAACGTTGTTGCGGCCGAAAGTCACCTTTACAAATGATTATCAGAGACATATGTAACCAGAATTGTCTTATTCATTAGCATCACTTGAACCTTCAAATGGGTTCCCCAGGATCTCTTTTGCCCTTGTCTGACTCTCTTGTATCTTTGTATTCACTAAACTTATGGAAAATGATATATTCTCATTTGTTTTCCCCTTTGCCTCTCCCTGGCTTTACTCCAGGACTATTTTCGTCCCACGCCCTCCTCCTTACTCCTGAGTGATGCGTCCTTGCCCTTACACAATGTGCGAGATGCAGCACCTCTCACCATGATATCCTCCTCTGCCAGACTCCTGTGTATTTTGTCCCGCGTTTCGGAATTTTTCTTTCAGCTTCCTCAAGACGCCTCCTTCTCCCTTTGGGTCCCTTTGAAAGAGAAAAAACGGGAGAATAAACAAAAAATATATACATATATTCTTCAGTGTCATCATACTCACAGTGACGTATTTTTTGACGAGCATAGCGTTTCCCTCGTGCACGTCACTCCCTCCGTGCACTTCATTTCTCTTGTGAACGTCACTCTTGTAAGCGTTACTGCTGCAGTACACGTCACTCCCGCATATGTCAACCCTCCCTTGCAGTGATGAAAAAAAAAATACAAAACCGAAATAAGACCATATCCATAATAACAACAGATACAGAACAGTTCATAGATAAAGGAATGAACATGTAGATTAGAACAAAGAAATGCATTAATAAATAAGGTGATAAATAAAGAGGTTAACAGAGCAGTGCTTGGTGCACCTCCTTCCCCTTTGGCTTTTATTGTCTTCGGCTTCGTCGTCTGTCGCCACCTCCCCCCCCCACCAATTACTCGCCTCCTTCAGCTCCCTTCCCACGTGACGTCATCACGTTTCACCGACGCAGCATTCTTGGCGCCCAAGCTGAACTTGCACTTGTGGGTAACAGAAGAAGAAGAAGAAAAAGGGAAACGTGACTCAATCATAGCTTGAACTCTTTCGCCGTGGTTTCAGCTCTTGTGCAAAATGTCCTGGTCGCATACAGGCTAAGGAACTTCTTCCGTCTCAGTCCAATTGTCAGTCTTAACGGTACCTTTGTGTGCTCATCAGATGTCGTAATAAGCACTCAGGTCGCTTTGTCAGACGACAAGGTGCGACACTTGGCAACACGACGGAAGATCCCTTCATGCGTTCGTCACAAGGAATCAAAACATAAGAGGTTTTTGAATCTCTTGTGACTCCTCCCCTCACTGGCTTCTGATTGGCTATTTCATTCAGGCAAGAGAAAGCTCCTTGCGCAGGGGAAGGAATAAAAAAAAGGCCATCAAAGTCTTTTTTTTTTTTTTAAGCTTTGTAGCCAGTGAGAATAGCTGATATGAGACACTGCGTATATATAACATTATTTTGCAATGCAATGGAAGAAGCACTCAGCTAGAGACTTACTGGTCCTTAGATGTGTCATCAGAAATAACTTAATTAATGGGTAAGTAATTAGATCAACATATAGAATTCGAGTTAATGAAAAATCATTATACAGGTAGACGTTAGGGATATATCGGCTTCACCAAAATAGACAAAAGTGATCACGAAAGATAAAATGCAAATGATTTGCAATCTAGCCATAAAAATGAAATCAAGAAGTAATTAGAATGCAAATAATAATTAGAATAAAAGTAATGCCAATAAAGAATGTGTTTTTGATATGCAAGAGTACACGTATATGTATAAACTATGCATCATAATAAAACAGTATATCTTTTCTGATAAAAATTCACCTTGTAATAGAGTATTTATGTGTTCGGAAAACATTAATCCTGATATTATCTATTTGGACGAAATGTGCAATTAGACAAATGACCAGGTATACACGACGTATGCAAATTTATTTTTTCATAATTCATATGGGATGAAAATTTCATTAAAGCCTGGGGAAAATGTATATTTTTTTATATTTTTCAGTCGATTTCAATCAAGTTCGTCACAATGAAAAAGTCGAATGTTGCTTTTAGCATAAAACAGCTGCTGCTAGACTGTGGGCTGAATGCAAGTGGGAGAGAAGTCGAGCGATCACCTTTAAATTAGTTTTATTATTAGACAAATAAATTCCGCCTGCGTTCATTAAACACAAGTTTGTCGCGGCAGAGACAAGAATGAGGTAATTATGGATCAATATTTACATGGCAAGTGGATGTACACATGTATATGTGTATATAGATAGATGTGCACATGTATATGTGTATATGGATGGATGTGCACATGTATATGTGTATATGGATGGATGTGTACATGTATATGTGTATGGATATGTGTGTTTGTACATATGTGTATATGTAAACATATATATGTACTGAACATGTACGTTTACCATTTGCTTAAGAGACTGTATAATCTTTAAGGTTTAGTCTGCTAATTCTTATGTTTTTTGGGTTTGATTGTTCAACAATGCAAACCAAAACTGTTACTCATCTGAAAAGGTTAGTTCACTACATTTTGAGCTCAGCTTTGTATAGACTACAATAGAATAGACATCATCATTTGCCACGGTCACGACAGCCGTCGTTTTAAAAAAATTCTTTTTATCTTTATTATGAAACCGGCCGAAACTGCTTTGTCGGTGATTTCAAAACCTTTCGTTCTTACGTCAATGTCTGGCACCTCTCGCAGTCTGAACGTCAGAGACATGGACAACTACACTCTTAACAGAAAAAGAATAATGCCTTGAACTAAATGATACTTTTGGTCAATAGTGTCCGCATGAAGATAACGATTTCTTATGGACTGGCAGGCATGTACTCTTAGGCCGGCCACACACGTGCAGTTTAAAATGACAGTTACAACTATTCCATTATAACTGTCAGTTGAATCTGCATTGATACTGTGATACCCACACATGTGCAGTTTCAACTGACAGTTATAACTGAACAGTTGTAACTGTCAGTTTAAACTGCACGTGTGTGGCCGGCCTTAACACGACTGTCTTTTGGATGCGTCGACAGAAAGTGATGTATTACATCCTCAGGGTTAAGCTATTTCATTTGGCTTAATTTCGGAAATTCAGAATGTCTAAAATTTACTCGGAATCATCTTAGACTTCACCCAAGAAACTGAGGTCGCTCTGATGTTGACAGCTTATCTTCTCATGTTCCCTTCATGAAAAAATATATACGAGTATTTATACACACACACGTAAACAGACGCACTCATATACACAAACACACACACACATCACAAGCACGCATTTATTCACATACACATTCACAACCATGCCCATGCACACGCACACATACACACGCACACACACACGCACACACACACACGCGGACACACACGCACACACACACACGCGGACACACACGCACACACACACACACACACACACACACATAAACACACACACACACGCACACACATGCACACATAAAGACACACACACACACATAAACACACACACACACACACACACACACACACACACACACACACACACACACACACACACACACACACACACACACACACACACACACACACACACACACACACAAACACTCACGCATTCACAAACACGTACACACTCACAAGCATGCTGGAGCAGTTGGTAGAGTTTCCGACTGTCACTACGGCGGTCCGGGTTCGAATCCTGCCCAGGGCTGAAATGATTTCAGTATCAGTGCGCTTCGAGTCGTTACTCCAACTCTCGTGGGCAGGGAGTTGTGTGTGTGTGTGTAAGGTCACAGTATTACCCATAGATCGGTCATACAAGCTCTGAGCTCTCTTCCGGGAGGGAAATAGCTGTCGATCAGAAGTCCAACACGTGATCCAAAGACCATGGTGAATACACACATACACGTGCACACCCACACACGCGCGCACACACACATATTCACGCGAACACACGCACACACACATGCACATACACGCGAACACACGCACACACACACACACATACACGCGAACACACACACAAACACACACATACACACACGCACACACATACACATACACACACACATACACGCGAACACACACGCGAACACACACACACACACACACACACACACACACACACACACACACACACACACACACACACAAACAAACAAACAGTGCATGAATACCTCTTGAAGATCGTTTCTGATGAATATTCCTTCGCTATTGATAAAGCAATACGATACGTCCCGTACATAACCTTTGGTGGGTCGTTTGTGTCAGGCGAGGTTAGGCAAGACTTGCTTCCAATAATCTACGCCTCAGTAGGCTTCCTTCAATGCACCGGTTTTTGTTTTATGTGTGGTATGATTCAGTAACGTTACCAAGAGCTAGTTCTTACGTCATTATTCGATGAAATAAGCAATAATGGTTAGTATAGAATGGTGAAGGACGTTTTAAAAGAAAATTGAAATATTTTTTGAGCAAAAGAAAAATCCAAAATTGCATGTAAAGACAAATATACTAAGAAACGTCTGTGTCTGTATGTCTGTCTTTTTTTTCTTACTATTTCTTCTACTTATTTCCTTCGTCCCGTCTTCCTTATCCTTTCGGTAATAAACACACCTCCCCAATGTTTTCAACAGCTTCATGCAGCATTCCACCCTATCAACACCTCAAGGTCTACAAATAGCACCTGGTTTTATAACCCACCTCTCCCTTGTCCTTCCCACACGTGACCACCTCCCCTCTCTTTTGACTTCATCTCGTATACTTCTTTTGTCATTTAGCACGTGAATATAACAACTATGGAAACATCTCACTTTCTTTTGGTCACACCTTTCCAGTAAACCTCACCGCTTGGGGAATTTATTGCATTTTCATGCAGTTGATGTTTTCGGGACATAGAGACAGCCCTACAATTCACTCGGCGATCTTTTAGGATTGGGGACTAATCTCCACTCATAAAAGAATGATGATCACTTTTAGCTTCTACTCCGGTACCCATCCGTCCTGCTGCCCGTCCTGCTGTACCACCTCTGTGACTACCTGTTCCGTGCGATATTATTCTTAAAGTTAGAATTAATGATCCTAACTTTAGGAAAAAAGTTATTGTTAGTGAAATACTCCATATTGAGCTACACTGTCTCCTCCCTGTAAACTTTCAAATATACATGCATACATTATATGCACACACATACACACACACACACACACACACACACACACACACACACACACACACACACACACACACACACACACACACACTCACACAGGTGTGCATATTATGCAGATCTAGGACTAAGTATATTTTTTGGCGGGGATACGTAAAATATAGGGATGTCAGATAATGATGACAAGAAAATAGTTTTTCCCAGTAGATTAGTCAACAAGTGAAAAGCCTGACCGGGAGAAGTGGCCTGAGCTTGAATGGTACGTGACTTGAGACCAAGTCAGGGCAGAGCTGAGTTGACCAAAGCACGAGAAATGAGTCGCAAACGGAACTTTGTGAGAAAACCTCTGCATGTTCAATGGAGCCTAGAAAAATACTCACTTAATCTCCTACTCGGGTGCACTTAGCGATTAACTTAAGGGACTTCGTTCAGGAAATTGAATTCCTTTGGCCACAGCAAGAATGAAGTATTTTGGTTAAATACCACAGTGAAAGGGTTGATGAAAACAATTGTTTAATTATTTGTCCACAGGAGAGAGTTTATGTGCAGTACACACACACACACACACACACACACACACACACACACACACACACACACACACACACACACACACACACACACACACACACACACACACTCACTCACACTCACACACACTCACACTCACACACTCACACACACTCACCACAGACACCAACATCTATGTATGTATGCATGTGTTTACATATTCATTCACATATTGTATATTCACATGCATGCATATGCATACAAATATACATATCGCTGAAACACGGGCAAGTTTGTATGACTCCATGCTCATATTTGTCCTAGAACTAATATACCTAATCAAGATATGAATAAGTGCATATTCATGTAAATGTGGACAAACGTGAATCTCTGTGATATCATTATCAGCGGCATTATCAGTTCTTCCTTGTGCCTCAGCGTTACCTGCGGGTTGTTCGGAGTTGGCACCGGGGCCTAAGGCAGCATCAGGCGCCGGGGGCCGGGGCTATAATTAGTGCCACACTGTCACCTATTTTGTGGAAGCCTTGCTTTCTAAAACTTATTCGTGTTGCCGGGATTATATTATTTGCACACGTGAAAGGAAGTGGTTCAAGGGTATCCGTATCGTAAGATTTCTACTTAGAAGAAATATAACGATCGACGCTCAGCTCCGTTCGGATGTGCAGTACACCACCGGTGCCCCACATTGCACGCTCTTGCTCGCTATATCGGGTCCTCACTCGCCGCTCTGTTCTCCCCTCTCCCCCTCTCCACTTCTCCCCCTCTCCCTTCCTCTCACTTCCTCCCCCCATCCCTCCCGCCCTCCCTCTCACCCTCTCTTACTTCCTCTCTTACTCCCAATTGAAACAGGGAACTTATGCACTGTACTCCCTCGTTCCTTTCGTTATGCTCAACTCTGGGTTTTGTTTGGGATTTTTCTTTGACTCTCATAACTCAGTGTGAAGTGCTTCTACATTTTTCTTATTTTTTCGGTGGCGAGGCGAGGCCTGTAGTTTCCTCTCCCTGGTGAGGCCGTCGTTTTCACGAGAGGCTCTGTCGAATAGACAGGAGCAAGGCTGATGCCACAAAATGTTTCATGGTAGAACTTAGAGCGAGACCAACGCTGCAGATAGGTTCGTATAAGCTGAAAATGTTCAAACACAATACCCGAACAATCTCGAAACAACGGTAAATGACATTTTACCAATAACCAACAGTGCTCCCGCTGACCAGTAATACTGAATTTATGAAAAAATTATACTAGTTTACGGTCTTATCCTAACGGAAAAGAGATCTCGACATGAGGCTGCAGCAGCTGATAAAAAAAGAAAAACTCAAGCACAAAGGGAAGCAGCTCTCACGGTCACTGCGCCAAGGCAAATGAACTTCCGCCTGGCACTGAAGAGCCCCGACGCTCTCTCTCCTCGCGTACAAGGCTCTTTGACTTCGTGGTCCAGTAAGCATTGATCTTCGAATTCATCATTTAACAATGCGGACCTGGGTTCGATCCCCAAAAGCTGCCGCCGAATGCCAAACACACCACTTCTCCCTCTTTATATATATATATATATATATATATATATATATATATATATATATATATATATACGTATCTACTATGATAAAGTAGTAGCCTCTGTCTGTCTGTTTGTTCATGGACTCCTAGGGTTTTGAAGATAGACCCCCATAACCATATATATTCTGATACCCTATCACTCTTAGGTACTTGGATAACTATATTTCATTCCCCCCCAAAAAAAAAATATATATAATATATATTTTGGTTAGGGTTAAAGGTTAATGTTAGGTGGTTTATGATGTGGAAACACGCCACCACTGTAATGTCCCCTTAAGTCGCGTAGCATTTTTGTGATATAAGAATTGATATGATTAAACAAACCATTGTATGTGTCCATATATATTATTTATATTTGTGAAAATAATGTTGCCACAAACTATGACAGCTTTTGTAAGAAGAAAGCATGTAAATGTGAAATGATTGTATAATTTTACCAAATGTTGAAATATTGGTTGGTTTTATTTAATTTTAGTGCGGGCGGAAATTATTTACAAACTCCTCCTAGGTTTTTGCAAATAAACCCATATAACTACATATATTCTAAAGATATATAAACGAGATACATTTCTTCACCTTTTAGCTGTAGACATTTATTGTCAATCCACACACACACACACACACGCGCGCGCGCGCGCACATACACACGCACGCAAAAGAATGTGTACATATGTTTGTGTTTGTGTATGCATGTATTTTCAAACTAGGGTTTCTCAACCTTCAGGGGTGGGGGAGGCGCACACCTGGGAGGGGGAGTGTTTAAAGCTATATTTCATTTAAAAAATATTTTGGTTAGGGTTAAGGGTGAAAGTTAGGTGGGGGTATGGTTAGGTTAGGGATTATTCATGAACTCGCAGCAACGCGTGGGTAATTTGGCTAGTATATATATATATATATATATATATATATATATATATATATATATATATATATATAATATATATGTATACAATATATGCATGCGTATATATCTGCATATATACATGTGTATATATATGTATATACATATATACGTATAAATTAATATATATACAGTATATGTAATATGATAATATGCGTGTATATATATATATATATATATATATGTATACAGTATATGCATGCGTATATATCTGCATATATACATGTGTATCTATATGTATATACATATATGTATATATTAATATATATATGTATAAATATGTGTATATATATATATGTATATATATATATATATATATGTATATATATATATATATATATATATATATATATATATATATATATATATATATATATATATATGTTACAATTTTCTCTTTCTGTCGCTGGTCTGGCCTGGCCTGGCCTTCTCTGCCTTGGCACTCTTCTGACCCTGTTTATCGGATGAGTATCGTGGCATTATGCCGTTTATGTTGGTGCTACACGGAGACGAAGTAGCGGCCTAACGCCGCGTCGGCGCCGGCCGTCTAGGGTAACGTTCGGCCGGATGGTCTATTCCAGTTCCATTCCGTCTAACAGGTTCCCAGGATTAGTGTGTGTGTATGTGTATGTGTGTGTGTGTGTGTGTACATACATACGCGTGTTGTATAGTTGCGTGTATATGAACGTGTCACCAACGTCTCTTTTGACATATTTTTACAAAATGAACAATTTCCGAATGATATGGCTTTAGTTCAAAGGATGGTCGCCGGCCGAGCGAGTTAGAGCGTCGCTTTTCGTGTTGGAGGGCGGGAGTGGAAGCTGGTTCGAATCCTGCTGGCAGGAAACGAGTTCGTAGTGAGTGAGGGCATCATACGTCATGAAATTCCCTGAGCCTAAAAAAAAAAACCCTAAGGAGGCACCGTCCTAGCCTTCTCTGAGAGGGGTATTTCGTGACATAGAAAAAAATAAAGAAAAAAAAATTAGTCTGAGGTAGCACAACACCGGTGGGTATTACGAAAGGTCACTGGAATCAAACACGAGGTGCAGTCTCTTGAAGTCCTACGGGCGCTTAACCAAGTGTCTACTTACACGTGATAACACACACACACACACACACACACACACACACACACACACACACACACACACACACACACACACACACACACACACACACACACACACACACACACACACACACACACACACACACACATACACGCACACCAACGAACAGTCATGGCTCTATGTATTCTTTCTCTTCACTAAACATTTCGTCTGCATGATTCAGTAATTGCCGGGTGAGTGAACCTTCGTGAAAGTAGCGACAAGTCTTTTTTGTATTTCTGCCAACCTATATTGAGTAGTAGAGGTCATTACATCGACTTTCGAAGTCTGTAAAAAAAAATTCGCATAAGTTTAGTTTTCCTTGGTTTTTCAGAAATTCCTTTCTAGTTCAATTCAGTACCCTCTGACCCCCTTTCCTTCTGCTAATAACCTTGGGTCCTTCATTCAGAATAAAATCGACCGCTTTCGGACAAAATAAGCCACGGGAGCTAGATTCCCGTCGCAATGAAATGGACATTGCAGGAGAAGTATCAACTCCGGGAATGTGAGAAATGGACATGACCTGAATAAAATTCATTGGAGACAATCAGGATGAAATAAACTCAACATTTGTTTTAAGGAACTTTTATTTAAGGAATTTTTCTGATTTAAGGGACTCAGGATTAAAAAAGATCCGCTGTGTGAAACTAGACTTTTGAGTATGGAGTATGTCTGGATTCCCTCACATCCAAAAATCCCTTAAATTAAGGACCCTTATGTCGAGGGTTGAATGTAGTCAGCAGTCAAAGTGAAGAGTTTAATCTCTTCGAGACACTACAGATTTAAATCTTCTTCAGCATTGATGAGGTGGACCGCGTTGAGTTCGGCCCCGGTGGAAGGGTCCTCGACCATGACCCCGAGTCCTCTTTTCAGTCCTCTTTTGTGTCCTCTTTTCTGTCTTCTTCCCCAACACACCATCCCTCCATCTATATGCCAAAGGATTCCTTCCCATGATAAGGGAGGTAGCCAGCCAGTGCATGCACCCACCCCCACCATTGCCACTCGCATCCCTCACCCACTTGTTTCCTCAACACACATGAGAACATAAGAATGAAGGAGACTGCAAGAGACCATAAGGTCAACAGTTGGCAGTTCCATGCCCATTACTATCTGTTATCCTTATCCACTCACGACCCGCGTTTTCTATTTATTTCCACTCCTCCAGCTGCCACCGAGACCTTTCATGTTTTTAGCTTCAGAATCCTCTCGTAGGATGTCCCCGGGCCTCTCGTGCCACCCTTTGGTGTCCTAGTCCCATTCTAATGAGCTGTGTTGGCAGAGTGCCCCGGGAACTGGCATCAGCCGTGGAAGGATGCCAACACATTTGGAAGTCCAGTGCTGGCTGGCCCTTCTCGCAGAAGACCGCGTAACCTCGCTCATCGTATTGTATGCCATAATGACGACCTGTTTCAACGATTCTTAGTTTGTATAACGCCAGACTGTTTCGTTCAGCTGTTTGGGGGCGGGGTTGGCTCCGCTCTGAACAGAATTGTTTAGCGTCACTTGGGACGAATATATATGAAATGAACCACATTGCCTGTGGGATCAAACGGAGGGATCTTCGTTGTGAGACAGATTCTTTGACCTCTCCACAAGCTCTCTCTCTGAAAAATGTGTAGAAGAATGCTTGATCAAGATGGGACTTGACCCAAGAAACCAGGGAAGATGGAAAGAAGGGCTTTTCGTGTCTGAATAAAATCTCTTGCCGAAGGGCGGAAGATGCAGGGCCATTCCACATAGGCGACTTAGATTTATATAGATCCCTAAGTATACTCTATCGTGACAAATACTCGTCAGTTCTATTCATCCGAAAGGAAGCCTAGAGTCGTGTATTATTCGGTAAAGTTATTTTGTGTTTGCGACACGACAATGTAAGTGAGTATTGTTTCGTGACATCCCTCACGGGGCTTGCATTTGTGTTCACAGTACCAAATAACCCGGTCTTGATCGTGACTCACTCTTAGTAATTCTCCACCTCTGACCACCTCATTTCTTTTTCACGTCTGTCGATGGTCGCCAGGCTCTTGCTGTTCTGCCCATTACACGCCATACTATTATGACCAGTCCATGCTCTACACATATATATATGCTTTCCCTTTATCGATTTATCTATATTCGCAATATCAAGTATTGTCATCGGTTTCTAAAAGTTTCGGTCAGGGTTGGGGGTTGCTGGATGATTTGGACGATATTTTTTGGAAGTAAGGTCAATTCTTATTATTGTTACTGCACATTTGGTGTATAATATTCACGGCCTGCCTCCTGAAATTCGGAAAAGCCGAATAGTAGCTAATCCCATCGTGAGGACGATTAAACTACCTTTTTCTCTATAGGTCCTGAGGGTGGAATGGGATCTCACAATCTCGCGTCTCCCCGGATATCACGTGTACTTGCCAAAGTAAAGAGAGTGGAGAGAGAGAGAGAGAGAGAGAGAGAGAGAGAGAGAGAGAGAGCAAGAGAGAGAGAGAGAGCAAGAGAGAGAGAGAGAGACAAAGATTTTAACCAAAATCTCATTGGAATAAAGTTAGGTGCTAATTCACACAATTATCAGTCACAGCTGCTTACTCTGGCTACCCTAGCACACAGGCCAAAAATGACGATTTTCACTGCAGTTAAGGGCCTCCTGGTGTAGTCTCTACACCTTTGATTTACTGTCATATGATGAAATCCGATTTCTTTTAAATTCAAAATTCTATTATCTTTTAAACATGATTGGTGCGTTGGACTCTGATCCTGCCGCGTAAATGCCAGTGTTCATGGCTATCCGAACACATAGGGCGGAGTGGATGATAGCGTGGGGTGGCGGGCACGGCTGAGCGCCTCATGGTCTAAGCTTCTTAACGTTGAAAATGTGTCTGTCTTTGTGTAATTTTTTTTCAAGTCGGTCATCGCATGTAAATATGTTTCTCTTTTAGTCCGTTGGCTAAAACAGTTATTTCTACCTCATTTCTGTATGTTGCCACCAACGTGCGTGTTTAGTGGTATATGAAGACAGTAATAGAATTCAAATTGCTATTGTTGTATTTATTAAAGATTACATAGCATTTTGAAGACCTGAAAAATATTTCATCCCGAGTGTGTCCCCTTTAAAAATTGATAGATAGTTGGTGTTATCCAGGCAGTCTATCTATTTATCTATCTCTATTCATCTGTTTATATACCGAGAGCTTTTCCCCCTTATAAGTGAGGTAGCCATATACCTACTCCCACCCATTCCACTCCCATGCACCACCTTTTCCCCACTCTCATTTTAGTTCCTCGTGTATGACAGAAACCCATAAAATGTAATGATGGGGTGTAAGGCTCATTTCGCACGTATCAACTTTTTGTCGTACGCCGTCCACGATACGACGTCGTGCACTCAAATAGGTTGTCTATGGACGTTTTTACACGTCATGACCATGACCACGTGTGAAAGCGTCCATAAACACCCATAGTTATTTAAGACCACGACGTCGTGTCGTGGACGGCGCATGACAGAAAGATATGTGTGAAACGAGCCTTAGAGCTTGACATAGAACACAATGTCATCTTCAATGTGATGATGCCGTTTTTGCATATTTTATTCAGGATAGTTTTGGACGATTTTATTCAGCTGAGAGGGGTAGTCTCTGTGCAACATGGGCTCCACATTGATCGTCAAGTATGAATATGCAAAAGTTCTCAATGTAAGGAACAATTTACGTGGCGGCTGAGATTGCAATCAAGTACAGAAAGCGAGAGAGAGAGTGAGAGAGAGAGAGAGAGAGAGCGAGAGAGATAGAACGAACAACTAAGGCGTATATATTTTTCTTAATTTTTCTCTCGTTTCTTTACAGGTACGTTAACATGTCCCTGAGGCTAACAGATGTTTTCCACGTATTCGTGAGTACCATCAGTGTTTATCCTTCCTTCTACTATTCTTCTCTGTTGTCATTTATTCCATTCACTCAGGGTTACACATACATACTAGTGCAATCATTGCCGAACATGCACACACACAAACACACACACACACACACACACACACACACACACACACACAAACAACTCGTGGCGCAGTTGGTAGATTTCCCGGCTGCCACTACGGAGGTTTGGGTTCGAATCCCGCCCAGGGCTGAAATAATTTAATTATCGCTGCTCTATGGGTTGTTACTCCAACTCTCGTGCGCGGGGAGTTGGATGTGTGTGTGGGTGTAAGGTCACAGCATTACCCATAGTTCAGTCATATACGAGCTCTGAGCTCTCTTCCGGGAAAGAAATAGCTGTCGATCACGAGTCCAACACGTGATCCAAGACCATGGTGAACGCATGGTGAATATAAACACACACACACACACACACACACACACACACACACACACACACACACACACACACACACACACACACACACACACACACACACACACACACACACACACACACACATATATATATATATGTATATATATATGTATATATATATATATATATATATATATATATATTCGTGCGCATACACATACATGCGCGTCTGCGCAAATTCATATGTATATATGCATGTGTGTATCCACGAGTATATACAATTATATATGTAAATATATGTTCATGTGTGTATATGAATTTATGTTGATATATGCATGCATTTACATATGTATATATGTGTGCATGTGATGTATGCATGTATGTATGGAACCAGATTACAAAGTCATTATTTTCTTTGGTGCTTTGTCTTGCCATGACTGCAGATCAGATTTCCTTTCTGGGATAACCACGCCCTACGTTGTTAGTGAGTCTTATATCTGGTGATCGGCAAGGAGAAGACCAAGAATGCAGAAGACTATGTTTATCTTCAGGGGAGTGGAAGAAGGGGCGAAGGGAGAGGGAAAGGGGGGCTAGGTGGGGAGGGGGGCGTTTATACGTCTTGCGCATGTAAGGGTCGTTTAGGGGTTGGTTATTTCTATGTTGCTGCCAGGTGGCATGAGCACCAAATTAAAGTAAAGTTTGTCGCTTTTTTTTCCAAAAAGGTTCGGTCATAAGTAGCTGTCGTAGAATGTCATGAGCTAAATGGTTTTCAAGGGGAAGACGTCAATTAGTGTTGTGATTGTACACATGTCAGCTTTGGTCAGGTTCCAGACTGAAGAGCATATTACAAGGTGGAATTCATATTCGTTTCAGTGTGTGGTTGGCAAACTGAAGAAATATGGAGGAATATTATGAATTGATGACAAAGGCTTTGATTCGTTTTACATTTGTATTTTCTTTGAAAAACGAAAAGAATGAATATATAGAAAGTATTTCTTAATTACCAATTTCTCACGTGTGTATATATGTATATATATTTATATATACATATATATAATATATATATATATATATAATATATATATATACATATATATAATATATATATATATATATAATATATATATATATATGTGTGTGTGTGTGAGTGTGTCTTCGCGTGTATGTATGCACGAGTGCCTGTGCATGTTTGTGTGGGCGTTCGCGCATACTTGCATGCATGTATATTTACATTGCCTGGCGAGAATAAGCTAAACGACACGTGACAGATGGCGAGGTGTCACCTCGATCACGTCTCCCATGACGCATGTCCCGTCAGCAACGAGAAAGGGACGCACCAATTTACTTGCTTGAGTTCTGCCTGTTCTTGTTAGGCGCCTCCCGCGCGATAAATATTTATTGACGATATTCACATCGTCAATATTTACCTCGCTCCTTCACCTTCGATGTCATTACTGTCGACCCCACAGGTTCATTTTTATAAACGACTTTAGTATATTGTCAATAAAGATTGATCAAATGAAGGACGGTTGACGGCTTGACTGTGTTTACATGCTTGCGCGACGGGGGTGGGGTTTGAGGGCGGAGTGCTGATAAACTTGAAAAACAAACAAGTCTTGTGGGCGGGACGGGCCGGCAGCGTCGCCATATGCAAGCATGAGAGGGCGACTCGGGGTAAACGAACTGTTTCCACACCTTCATCCAGGTGACGCAACTTCAGATACTTTGTTTTTGCTTAACGTCAGACGATTTCATTTAGGTTAGGAGTCGACTTGGTAGAAAAAAGGTGACTCCCGTTTGGTTCAGCTGAATAAAAGCGTCTGTCAAATTTTTTTTGAAACGCGTCACCGTGTTTAAGGGGTCCTGGGCATTTCTTTAATGATGGGCGGGCCCTGAAACCCGACCTGATTGTGGTCCCCGATCAGTTCCAGCCAGATATCTCTTGGAGCGTCAGTCAGTTAGTCATTCAGTGGAGGTAAACACTGAGACAGCGAATAGCCTCACTCACCCTTCTCCTTCAGCTTTTAGGATC
>NC_134791.1:12789144-12791644 GCF_046742065.1 Oratosquilla oratoria | reverse complement strand
AGTCGTTACTCCAAGTCTCATGGGAGGGGGAGTTGGGTGTGCGTGCTTTTAAGGTTACAGCATTACCCTTAGATCAGTCATATATGAGCTCTGATCTCTCTTCTGGTAGGGAAATAGCTGTCGATCACGAGTCCAACACGTGATCCAAGACCATGGTGAATCACACACACGCATATGGACACGCACATACGCACGCACACGTACAGGAGTCATGGTAGAAAGTGCCCAATCCACATCAGATCACTGCATTTAGTATTGAATTTTATATTTCTATTCAGCTCATCGCAAGAGCCTCCGGTTGATCAACGCATTCTCTTTGTGTTTGTGTTTATGTATGTGACTATAGATATTTCAAAAACGTATGCTAATAAAGAAGTGATTGCAGTACTAAGTTAATGTTACGTCCAAAGTCGAAATAAACTCTGGTTATATTCCCAGTGGAACAGTTACGTTTAATACTTGCTTTTCCAACCTAGGCTGGCAATATGCAGACACGACAAATATATCAACTTGTAAACGGCTTTGCTAATGAAAATTTGGCAATTCCTCGTTGTTCAATTGTTATTAGGACGAGGACAATGGGGAATGGGGAACTGAAATTTAAAATATTTTGGTTCGCGAGGTGCATATTGTCTGCCTGTAGCTTCAATTGGTGTTTGTTGTAATACCAGTCACCTGGCAGGGGTAAAACATTAGCTCGGCGATTCGACTTAGTACCTCTGGAGCGTACAAGAGAAACACGCGAGGCTTAAATTGCATTCATGGGTGCATAACTCCTGACTTCCCTCGATACCACACGCCAGTAGCAAATATATGCCTACTCGTACATCTGCATATTTGTGGAGGCGTGCAGGTACTGTACATGTATGTATGCTCGCGTGTAGATGTATGTGTGTGTGTGCGTGTGTGTTTGTGCGTTTGTGTGTGTGTGTGTGTGTGTGTTTGTGTGTGTGTGTGTGTGTGTGTGTGTGTGCGCCCTTATGAGTGAGTGCGTGTGTGTGCGTGTGTGTGTGTGTGTGTGCGCGTGCGTGCGCGTCCGTGTATTTTAAGATGGTTTATTAATATGATTTGTCTTCCTTCTCACATTCATCTCTCTCACGACCCTCTCACACTCATCTCTCTTACGCTTCTCTCACGCTCTCGATCTCCCGTGAACTCGTGTAGCCTACAGAAAGGAGCCCAAGGCATTGTGTGTAGTGGTGGCGTCCGGTATTGATCCTCACGTCTCCTCCGAGCGACTTAACCTGGGTCTTATTAGTATATGTCAAACGATTCTATTCCACCCCATCTGCGGCTGAGCCTTTCTGCCTGTCGCTGCATACCAACGGCGCTAATTCGACGTCTTGGCGCAAGTGAGGTAGGGGGGTAATGCGGCCATCTGACCAGTGGAGGAAGCAGCGCGGCCGCTGAACATCCGAGCGAGGCCAAGAGGCGCGTGAAGCAGAAGAGGAGGAGGAGGAGGAGGAGGAGGAGGAGGAGGAGGGCAGGGGAAGAGATGGAAGACTAGGAAAAAAAAGGAATATAGAGGAGAGGAGGAAAAAGAAGAAGAGAGGATGGGAGGGGAGGGGAGTGGTGAGGAGGGAGAGAGGGAGGATCCTGCTGGCAGATAGTGTCACAGCAGGGGAAGAGTGAAGGGGAATGAAGATGTGTAGAAGGATAGAGGAATGCATTGACATGAAGGAAACGGCAGAGACGATAGAACGGAAAGGGAATGGAGAAGACGGGGACTTAAGAGGATAAATCCTGCAGGGGCAGGGTTTTCAGCATGAAGGGGTTTGAGAAAGGGAGGAGTGGGTAAAGGGGAGGAGAGGAGAATGGTGCATAGTTTATGGAATGTTTGGACTAAGAAGGCGGTATGATGGAAAAAGATAAAAGGGAGGAAGAAAGGAATGAATGAATGAAGGAAGGTGAGTGTGAATGAAGGAAGGAGAGTAGTTGGGCGCCATCTCCGTAGGTGGGGGAGGGAGGGAAATCACAGAGGAAGTTGGATAGTGGATGGAGAGCGCGCGGTGAGGCCCCTGCCGCTGAAACCTTCGCCCTTTCCCACATTTTCATTCTGGTTGACGCCAGACGATTTTATTCAGCTGAGGAGATATTACCCCGTTGAATGGGAGAGGATGGTGACATACCCTATGCATTGTATTTTCAACATCCAAGTGATTTTGTTGATCTGAAGAAATCTCGTTGTAGCGAAGGAAATATTCTCTCATGAAATAAAAATTAAATTTTGACTCTGATACTTAAAATATCGTCGCTCGCAGGGTTCGGTGCTCATGGAATAAGCCAATTGGAACGTCAATGCACTAGGTCCTCCGAGTACCAAAATCACAATTTTTCTTATTCCAAGACTGCTGGAAGACCCTCAAGAAAAATAATTTCATTCAGCCGAGGGTACTCTCCGTAATGCACATAGTGCGTAACGCGTAACTTTAGGGGTTGAAGAAATATCGGCATTTGGTATGAAATAGTTTCTCATTTCAAAACTGAGGGTCTTAGGATT
>NC_134791.1:12744144-12784144 GCF_046742065.1 Oratosquilla oratoria | reverse complement strand
CCAGATGATTTTAGACGATTTTATTCGCCTGACGGGTGGATTTAGTCTTGGGTGTGCCATGTGGATGTTTATTCTGGCTAAAGGCCCTTTGGTTTATCCACCAGATGAACAAGATCGTGTGGCTTCGTCGAGACAAAAAGTTCTGTGCTGAGGGAGATTGTAATGAACATAAGAGTGGATTTACATAGACAATAGTGGGAAAAACTACAAACTTTTATCACACAGAAGATTAGAAGTAAGAGAATGAAGTAATGAAATGGAAGGTAGTCTATTGTATGGAAGAAGAATCTCGTTTCTCATTTCTTTATGAGTTTCTGTCTTAATCGAAAAAATAACGTTTTTATTTTCTTGACACATTGTGAATGAGGTTTTTCCTCAAGTAGAACTTACTATATTTTCTTCGTAATATGTGTTGAATCTCATGAGGATCACATCATATTAAAACGTTAAATGAAACCAAGGCGCTTGGGAATAGAAAGCAATGAAGAATTCTTTAAAGAACTACAATTGCAAGACAGTAATCGTAATATGCCGTTATGGCATCAAAGTGGAGGTAAATATGAGAGGCGAGCTAAAACTAAAAGGAATGGAGAACGAGTAAGACAAACAAGAAGTTCTGAGAACTAGATTTAGTGTTGCCATTTCGTTGGTAGTGGGACATGATACTGACAAATTTGAAGCTCAAGAGAGAGAGAGAGAAAGAGAAAGAGGGAGATCTTGTTTTGGCTGAAGGGACTTGTAAGACCAGCCGAGGATTTGAAGGTGCCGAAACCCTTTTGTTCGGCAGGAAGCTGGAGCAGACTTAAAAATCTGGAACAAGAATACGATAGACAAAGAAAAAGGTAACTGAGGGAGAACATAAGTGTGTATAGATAGAAACTCAGTAAACGACGTCTATTCGACATTATTTTTTGTACAGTTACAAATTTAAAAGCTAAATTTATAGGAAATTCAAACGGAGCAGCAAAAAGAGACCTAGCTTGAACTATACATACCAGGACTACTTATCCTAAACACGAGACACGTAAACAATGAATGAACATTGTATAAAAAAATGAGAGATAAATTGATGCAGGTAATACTGTGAAGATGAAATAAGAGGGTAATTCATCAGACAATGGAATAGATACGTGATGATGCAAGGTACAAACCACGGCACAAGTGGAGAACGATCCTGACATTAGATGCCGGGGTACAGTACAGGAATACAGACGAAAAATCGAAACGCGTACATAATATGTAGCGAATACACACACACACACACACACACATACACACACACACACACACACACACACACACACACACACACACACACACACACACACACACACACACACACACACACGCACACACACACATATGTATATGGTAACATGTATATATATATAATGTCGAGCCATATATACATTCTTTACCTAGTACCTCTTCTGTGTACTTGCGCGCGCGTGTGTATAATGGATAACAAAGTTTTCAGAATTTACCATTCCTGAAAACTATGACTTGAGCCTTGAGTCATCCATAGAAAAATGGCGATATCAAATATTTGTGAAACAAATATGAAAAAAAAAACTCAGCATTATTCATCCTTAGTAGATATTAATAGAACATTGAATAGCTTATGGAAAATAGCTTGTATCGTGCACAAAGATATTAGTCAAAGTAAAAAGTGAACTGGCCGGTCAAGGCCTTTGAGGAAATGTTGATAAGCTCAGGTATTAACTGCTGCATACAAACCAATTAGAAAATGTGAAGAGAGCAGAAGTTAACGAGAGATAAAAGGGAGATGACGGGCCGGCCGTGGCAGGAAGACGGGATCCAAAGGGCAAGGAGGAGTCTTCCGGAGGGAAGAAGCTAAGGGGCACTTGTCCGTGGCCTGGCTTCTGCTGCTTTGATCCCGGCCAATGAGAGTACCAGACTCTCGTTTCTCTAAAGCTAGACGAAAGACTAATCAATAATCACACACACACACACACACACACACACACACACACACACACACACACACACACACACACACACACACACACACACACACACACACACACACACACACACACACACACGTGTGCGCGCGCACGCATGGTTAATTATCTTAACTATGTCATTTTACATTCTTTCGTCTCACTAAAACAAACGGAAACATGGCATTATGAGCCAGTAAGTCCACAGATGAAAACTTAAGGAAAACATTTGGAAGGAGGGAAAGATACTTAAAGAAACAAAATGGAAAAAGGAATCTCTGCGTAGGAGGAACTATTTATGGAGTAATTACAGGAGGAAGAGAGATGGCGTAGGGTGGCCCTGGGACGAGAAGGAGGAGGAGGAGGGGGAGGAGGAGGAGGGAGAGTTCAGGGGTCGTCCCGATAAGGGATATTATCGGAAATAGGTGATGGGGGGGGAAGGGTGAGTGGGCGATTGAAGCTGATGGGATATCCTTAAGACTTCATGAACGACGTAAGGAAAGGAAGACTGTGCTCTAAAATAACTTGGAATGAAAGAAATAACGAAATTGAAAAAGAAATAACAATGCATGAGGATAAGCATGATCCTGGGGTAAAAAGAGGGTGAGTTACTCGATCTGATAGAATTGCTCTTCTAGTAAGTGGCCTTGGGATAAATAAAATCACCTGGCGGCAGTTTAGATAAATTACTGGAGTCGACTCAGGCCCTGGGCCAAAAGGATTTATCTGCGGCGTTGGAATTGGATCTGGAGGGCGAAGGGGGGAAGCTCCTTCTGGGGGGGGGGGCAAGGGGGATCAGGCTCGGACCCCTCCGAGGCTAAGAAGGAAATTACCTTAGACTAATGCAGGTAAAGAGAGCAGGAGGAGGGGAAGGAGGTAGAGGAGGAGACGGGAGGGGAGAGGGGGCGTAAGGCAATAATTACAGCCGGAACGATAAAGGTAGAAGTGGGGTAACGTACTTGAAGGAGGCAAATCTGTAAAAGGAGGAAGGAATAAGAAACATGCAAAGAGGTCTCCCTTCCTACTCCTCCTCCTGACGACTGAAGCCATCGAACGGCTGTCAGAAAAGGGTAAAGCCAGAGAACTCAAAAAACAAGTTAAATCAAGGTAGACTTACTGCAGCCTCTCAGCTGAATAGAATTACCTGGCGGTAGCTAGAAAAATTATTCAAGTAATGATACCAAATCGAGCATTAAATGAAAAATGTGTTAACCTAGAGGGGCTGTTTGCGGAGCCATTTCTCTCGAAGGCGAGACGTTGTTTTTCATTGGAGAGACAGACTCTGCGGAGGATTGGGTCTCTTCCGACCGAGACCCGTTGTCTCCTGAGTTCGCTCCCCTCCTCCTCCCTTCTCTGAATAAAATCGTGTGGCACCAGTGCCAAGGCAACCGCCAAAGAGTGACGCCGGGCCATATTTGTATATCGCGAGGCAATTTGGGATAATGGTGCAGCTGCCGTGACAGCTATGGATACGTATGATGTGTCAGGAACAGAGCATGCGAGAGCATTAGATCAGATTTATGTGGTTCTTTTTATTACGACGTGTCTTCAAGAAAGAAAGACATAATCGTCCATGGGGAAATATCAATATGATTACACACACACACACACACACACACACACACACACACACACACACACACACACACACACACACACACACACACACACACACACACACACACACACACACACACACACACACACACACACACACACACACACACACACACACACACACACATATATATATATATCTGTACGTATTTATGTATGTATGCATATAGCAATTTTGATGATAATTCCTTCCTAATCGAAATCTAGTGACTGTCACTTGCCCTAACACATGAGTAAAGGGAGTTAGATATAGATGATATATTTATTTTCTGTGAAAAGCAAACGTTGGGGTTATTGGCGAGATACATACCTAGCTGTCATGTAATTCGAAAAGTTGGCGTAAAAAAGAACATTAGCATTTATATAAAGGTAACATTCATATTCAGAACAAAACAGGCCTCATATATGCACAGAAGAAAAACTATTTTGGCGACAAGATTAACTGAAACAATATAGCAAGATGAATTAAAAATCTTGTTTAATCTTGCCAGAAGACAAGATTAAAGAGAAGGAGCAGAGGCGAAATCTCGGCGTGACGGCTCAAGCTGAGCGCTGAGCCGAACAGCATTGAGCCTGAGTTAAGCCTGATTCAGGAAGATGATGAAGAGAAAATGAGGTAAGACTCGGCTGAAACAAGGCGAGTCGTGTCTTAAAGAGTAAAAAAAATATCAGCCTTACAATGGAATCTACTTTAATACTAGGGCTGAGTTCGCACAGTACCTTAGGAGAGAAAATGGTAAAGAGATAAGGAGATATCATCAGAAGGTTTGTATATTCAGACAACCTGGGCGAGTGACGCTCACCGGTACCCGTTAAGAACTGAATGAAAACATTTGTCATTACTTTCCCGTGCAATTTAGGGAAATGTTCCTCAGTTCACATTGCTTTACTGCTGTGCGATGGGGATAGTCAGAATGGGGCATTCCCCCCAGTGAAAGGGATCTATATGTTCCCAAACACCACAGATAATTTAGATGGCTTCATACACCACCAAGGGAATTGATCAGTGTGACAGCAAGTGTAGTTTGGTCTTTGACCCTGGTCAGGCCAGAGACTCGCTGTACTCGGGGAAGGATCTCAAGTCTTGATGTAATAGCTTGATGACGGCTTACCATCACTGAATGAGCCCTCGAGGTCGCGGTGAAAACTAGATGGGGAGAAGGGGGGGAGATCTCATTACCTCCTGGAGTGCCGAAGGAAATCCGCTGTGGAGGCGTGGTTTGGACCGGTGGAAAAGAAAAAGTCCACTATTTTGCGTCCCGCCTCTATTTTGCGTCCATGACCTTCGGCCGATTCCGCTGTTGGCCGAGGCCTTTTGAAAATAGTGACAGCACTTGTTACCGTGCACGTACAACAGAAAACATGCCTCAGATGACGTAAATTCTCTAAATAGATATGTAAAAGCATGGGTTTCCATTGAACTCAGGATTAATAACTCCTAAAGTTTAGCGTCAGACTCATCTGAAGCTGTGACATTGTTTCGGAGCAGAGGCACGTTGGCGGACTCCGGGGCAGCGGATCGACAAATAGCGGAGATGAGCGATGCTCGCTCGACCTTGCTTGTGGCATTTAAAGGTAAAGAGAAAGAGGAGCAGTGCGTAGGAAGACGGAGGCTAGAAGTTGAAGGAGGTGCAGCTCTTGGAGAAGAGGAAGATGTTCCGGTGGCAAGGAAGGACTGTGGAGAGATGGCTGTGGAGGATCGTGGGAGTAAAAAAAAAATGGAGGACGGAAAGATAGAAAGAGCGAGACAGACAGACAGACACAGAGAGAGAGAGAGAGAGTAGTATTATGAGGAAAGGCTTTAGAGGTGTGTGCGTGTGTACGTGGGGGGATGGGGGTGGTGGAATGAAGGCTAAATGTCAGGGCGCCATTCGTATTGGCCCTGCTCGCTCTTCCTTCTGGAATGGCGCGAGAGGGAACGGAGGGAGCCCCGCGGGAGTGTGGGTAAACAGGAAGAGGAGTTCAGTTGGGCGTCGTGGTGGAAAGGGTGATGGAGTGGCGATGGCGTGGCAGGGAGCTGGTGAGAAGAAGAAGAATAGGAAAAGGATTTAGACTGGAGGGAAGTCACATCAGAATTTTTCTTCTCTCACTCAACATTAAATCGAGATAGGATACTTTGATCAGAGGAGAAATTTATATACTTGAGAAAAGTTATAAAGAAGACCAACATCTATACTGCCTGCACTACGATTACCACTACCACTATCAGTACTACTACGAATACCACCGTTACTACCGCTAACCATCATCACTACCATGACCGCTACCACTACCACGACTGCTACCACTACCACTACCACTACTATCAAAAGAGAAAGATGGTATGTGTGTATTGAGCGCAACACGAGGGACGGGTAACCAAAGTCTCCGGCAGTACACCTCCCACCCAACACAGTCATCGAGGGAAGACGAAAGGGAACCTGCTTGCCTCGCCACCCAGGAGGAGGATCTACGAGAAAGAAAGTTGCGCGTGTATGGAGGGACCACAAAGGCCCTGGAAGAATCCACGAAGTCTTTCTCCAACTTTGCTGCCTTCCTGGCAGGATGGAGGAAAGGACAAGAGGAAATTCTCATTTTGGCTTTGGCATGTGTACCTCCGCTCTTTTAAGTGTTTTTACTTTGAAAACATTCCGTTCCTGGTACTGAACACTCGCTAGTCTTCAACGAAGTTTTTAGAAACTAGAAACAAGACTTGTCATCGTGTCTGTACGGGGGAGTACAGCAGCTGAGGCGAGGTGGGTGGGGGACAACGCGTGAGTTGATATGTACGGTAGAGAAATGGAATGTTTACTAGATCGCGTGGGTAGAACCAACGTCTGGTTACAATGTGCTGATGGCGTGTCTAATTGCCCGTGTGCAAATATGTGCTATGTATATGTGAAATAGTGTGTGTGTGTGTATGTGTGTGTGTTTGCTTATGTTCCTATTTCTCCATGCCTCCAGGATTATTTTAGTGAAATGGAATAGAATTGCGGTTCCCCTCGTGTGACGCCTCGTCAGTCGAGGTGCGGAAGTCTGCTTTCCCAAAAAAGGGGCTGGCCTCGTCCCCGAGCCCAAGACCGCCCAAGCCCCGACCAACCGACCCAGTCCCACTCGATCGACCGACCAGGGGAGCCTCGGTTGAGGCACGCAAGCGTCACGGAACGGCACACAACACGCTGAATTGATGACACTACGGTGCACGTTGACACGGGCACAGAGGCACGAGACGTGTGTCTGATGTGACACACCACGTGAGGTCACAACCTCGGCGTGAAAAGGCTTATTTGTCAAGGACCCAGATGAACCTATCCTGGAGTCAAATGAGGTTGGACAGAACCCGTCTCGCCCGCGCGAGAATCCACCGATAGCTGAAGAACTTATTCTAGAAGGCACTCAACTGCGGCCGAAGCCATTATGTGTGCTTTACTACCCATAGAAAATGGCGATCATCCATTGTGAATCGAATCGGGGCCTTTGTATCTGTGAGGCAAGGTCGAAGATCACGATGCCATAGCGGGGCACAAGGAATCCGTGTCAAATGCAGCGGAGCACCTAAACCCCTTTTGTACCCAGACTTAGTAGAGAAACATTGTTAGAGCAAACACGATTTAATTTCTCAGGTAAGAAGCTGATTTTGGGCGAAAAGGTGTTTACATTCATCATCGAGCTTAAGTTCATAACAAAATGCCTTATCTATTTGTTTATTCATTATTTACACACACACACGCACACACACACACACACGCACGCACACACACACACGCACACACACACACACACACACACACACACACACACACACACACACACACACATATATATATATATATATATATATATATATAAATATACGTTTGTATGTGTGTGTATGTATGTATATGTATATATCAATATCAGCTGGATGGTCGCCTGTCGGAATGATTCTTTATCACACGGTGATTCACTATAACTTAAAGAACGTCACGGAGATGCTGCAAGTTCCACGTAGTGTCTCTTCCACGCAAGGAGCCCATCACCGTGGAGGGGGGAGGGGAGGGGGGGAGGGGGAGGTAGAAGGTGGGAGAAGGAAGGGGACAGATGTGCGTGGGAGAATTGGGGAGGATGGGGGTGGGAGGAGATGGTGTCGAACCTTGCACTGCCGATCACGTCTGGGTGTCCGGGCCTTGTCCCGGGGCTAAGTCGCCGGCTCGCGGTCTAATGGATCGAGACCTGGCTTTGGCTTATTTGGAGCCAGAGGCAGAGGCGCGCGGCCGGCAGAGACAGCCCGGTCAGATGTGCCACACCCGGCTGCCCAGGGAGGGATGGCACTGCTGCAGAACCACGAGGATGTTTGCTTCCTGGAATGGGGTGATTTGGTATGCATTCCGTGGGCGGTGCTGGAAGAGGGGGTTGTCTGGAAGGAGACTTTCGCATCACCCTTTTTACGAGCCCCATAGGCCCCCACAACGTGGTATATGGAGTCCATTAGCCCTGTCGCTGTAGAGGGTGAAGACCAACAAGAAAACTAGCCGGCAGTCCAGAATAAGAGGAAATTCACCTCTCCGTACGTCAAGGGGTTAACTTTCTGCCCTGCAGGGTGGTTTCCTTTGGCTGAATAAAATCGAGGAGTGGTAGGCAGAAATAAAATATAGGTTGTGAGGAGCACGGTGACACATCGTACATAATTTTCCTTTTTCACAAACTCGTCTCGTCATTTGGAACAATGAATAAACAAACACTAACCCGATGCCACAAAACCTCGCCAGCTGTGTTGCACATGTGTTGTGGGTCTCACTGATTGCTGAATGTAGAACCATCTATTTCAGTGCTGTGACGCCCTATATAGCTTTTCGTATGGCGAACGTCAGACGATTTTGTTAAACAGCTTATGATCGGAACTGGACTTCAGCGAGATACCGATCAACGAAAAGTTTTTCCTAACCGGGACTCGACCCTGAACTGTTTGATAAAATCGTTAAGCATTTGCCACGGTGCTGAATGGGTTGCGTGCCATTGTCGCCATTCAAAGACATGCCTAAATACTGTTTTATTTATTAAACCTTCCCTATAATGATAGTTGTCGTGGTTGTTTCTAACAAATGAAGAAACCCGTAGAAATAGATTTGATGAGGTCGCCCTTAAAGGTCTTCTTTCGACCCTTTCACCACCCACGGTCACGAAACAAGGTTTCGCTCAATCGGGACCCCGTTTTGTCTATAGGTTGCTCCCCCTCCTCCCCAAGTCACCTGAATAAAGTCTTCTAGTTTTATTCAGAAAAAAAAATCGTCACCGTAATGAAGGGGTTAATAAATCTCCTATGATACTTCAGAGGCTAAGCAAACTTAGAAATAGTGACGTATATTTATTTTCTACTTTGTTTTTTATTTATTTCTTATTTTACTATCTAATAGCGTAAGGTTTTGTTCAGTTGAGCTGGGACGAGCTCGGGAACAAGTGAGGCCAGGGTTCCTCCCTGAGCTGAATAGAAATGCCTGGTATTATCTGGAACAAATATTAAAGAGGCACCACAACAACGACGACGATAACAGCAACAACAAAAACCACGGCAACGATAAGAGCAACAAAAATAACAACAACGAAAAACAACAAGAGGCAACCAGCCTTTCTCCTCTTGTTCCTCCGTCTGTCAGTTTGCCTGTGTCTCCGGCTGGCAGCCACTGTCCCACTCGTATTCATTCTCGCCCGCCTCCCGTTTAGCCGAGGCGCCCTAAGGTGTGAAGTTGGAACAGCCAGGCCAAGTGGCTAAAGCTGAACCTATCAACGGGAGCAACCTATTTCTGGATTTAGAAATTAATTAAAATGGTACTGTATTCCAACAACTGAATCCATATACAGTATACAGCGATATATTTTACCACAAATCTTGAATTAAGGCCACACAGAAATAGGTTGATATATATATATATATATATATATATATATATATATATATATATTTGTGTGTGTATGTGTATGTATATATAATGTATATATGTATATATATAAATATATATATATATATATATATATATATATATATATTTGTATGTGTATGTATGTATAATGTATATATGTATATATAAATATATATATATATATATATATATATATATATATATATATATATATGTATAAGAGAGCGAGAGAAAGGACACTTAGATGAAGACAGAGGAGGCGGGTTTCTATTTGAAAGTGAGAGAGAGAGAGCGAGAGAGAGCTTGGAAATAAAATCGATGATCTGCCGAGGGGGGTAAACAGAACCTTTTGCGAGGTGAACGATATTTCTGCATATTTCCTTTTCCCTTCGGCCTCGTTACCGACTGGAAAGCCTCTCTGCCCGTTTGCTTTTCCACTGCACGCCTCCTTTGTCGTTTTTCTTTTGTGCTTCCAGTCCCAGATTGGTGCTGCTGCTGCTGCTGCTTGGAGGCAAAGTAAAGCAAAGTAAACCGGAGACTTTTGAAGACCTGAAGAGTCTGGTGTCTACAGACTCGACTGTTCTCTTTTGTTGCACTTCACATATAATATGTTTTTAATCCTGTAGTGCTATGGCATACTTTGAATATATTTGTTAAGTCAAGCATTCATTGATGCGACTGAGGAGTGTGAGCTTCACGTAAATAATGAAATCATATGGCGCTTCTCACGATGAAATTTATAACATACAATAAGTCAATGCTGACAGTGTTGGGTAATTGAGACCATTTATATTTTTCCAACATTGTTACGTGTTTTTACACCTTCAAAGAAAATGTTGAAAGACACGTTTGGCTTCTATCACTTATACTAAAGGATTATAAAGGAAATGATCGTGAATGGTCTTCATCGTACCATGTGGTCATCACTGCTCAGGTATCGAGTGTGGCGATGAAGGAGGGGTTTTCGAACGGACAGAGTCGCCATGATTGCAGGGTCGATCGCGAATCGCTGCTTAACCGTGTACAGAGTGCAGGCAGTTGTATCGATGCAGGAGAGGGGATGGGATGAGTTTGGGATTGTCGGCCGTTGCTGTGGGAACTGTCGACCGCTACTGTGGCAGTGGACGGCAGTGATGCCAGATAGACCCTTTGTTTGGCCACAGCTTGATTGTACAATCAACAGTGGATGCAGGAAACAGGGACGGGGACGCTGCAGAGTGGCGGAGCGGGAGGCGATAGGTAAGATAAGGGGTATTAAAGGGAGGATGAGGAGGGTACGGAGGGTCCGGGGGATCTATATTACGGCAGGGAGCTCTGCCAACGGAAGGGGATTCGCTCGCAATAAAGAAGAGATTGATATTGATGTGGAACGAATGCGTATGTTTGTTGACTTGTTTGTAGGCTTGTGCTTTTCCAAATATGAATATGATTAGGTACATAGTGTATATGTATTCACGTGTATATGTATGAACATATTTTCATATATATACAATGTGTGTGTGTGTGCGTGGATGCGCGTGCTTGCTTGCGCCCGTGTTCGCGCGTGGAAAAACAGCTATTCTTATCGAAAGAATGGAGGGCAGATGAAAGGCCCTCGATGATATTCATTGGGCAAAGTGAAAACTCGGAAATGAGGCGATCGGTAAGCAGACGGAGAGCGCGGACAGGTGGAGGGACGTGTAATTACAGGTGAGGTCGGACTTCATCGTGTCCGTTTGGAGGCCGACAGACGCAGAATGAGGAGAAGAAAAAAGAAATGGCAATAAAGAAAGGCCGTCGAAAAGACTGAAAGGCGTCTGGATTGAGGCATGGAATGGGGCAAGCTAATTGGGAAATGCCTTTGGAAAGGAAAAATGGGTGTGGGAGCAACAAGTGCCGTGAGAAAGAGAGAGAGAGAGAGAGAGAGAGAGTGGAAAGGTAAAACAGATATGAGGAGGTGGAGAAAGAGGAGGAGGAAGGCGACGTAGAAAATGGCGGTGGCGGCAGACAGGAACAGGGGTCGGGTGTGAAAGTGATGGCGACAGGTGTTCCATTTCAGACCTTTGATGTTGAGCTGGGGATGCGCCAGCCAGAGTGATACCACGCGAATGTAATCTGGAAAATCGCTGGAAATTGGGCTGCGGGGCTGGAGGAAAGGTGGAGGATTTTCAAAGGTATCATAAATATGTGTAAAAAATTGTTGCAAAAATTCACTGTCCCCTGGGTAGCCTCGGTGAAAGTGTGTGTATGTGTGTGTGTGTGTGTGTGTTTGTATGTGTGTGCAGTCTGTGTGTGTGTGTGTGTGTGTGTGTGTGTGTGTGTGTGTGTGTGTGTGTGTGTATGTGTGTGTGCGTGTTAACGTAATACAGGTGGTGGGACTAATACAGTTTATGTATTCAGTTTCCCAAAATAGAGGATTTTTTATGTAAGAATGACTACTCGAGTGCTTCATCTATTAAGAATAGAGACATAACAAATAAATCAAGCAAGGGAACTAGCCCTGCAGGTTATATGTAATTTATTACCAAACTCACAAAAAAACAAAAAAAAAACAGAAAGAGAAACTCCAACGCTCCGTCTCGCGAAGTAGGAGTATCATGAATAAAAGAGTCGTGGCAAGTCGCTTTACTCTTCCAGCACTTGCTTTAGATATCTGGAGCACTGGTTCACAGGCAAATCATTTCTTTTTCTTTTTTAATTCAATGTTGCTCCGTTTCACATACACACACATACACTCACGCACACACACGCACTCACACACACACACACACACACACACACACACACACACACACACACACACACACACACACACACACACACACACACACACACACACACGAGTATATATATATATATATATATATATATATATATATATATATATATATATATATATATTTATATATATATGTATGTATATATATGTATATATATGTATATATATACATATATATACATATACATACATATATATATATATGCATATATATATGTATATAAATATATGATTTGGATAGTGAAGAACATGCCTACGGGGAATGGCAAAGCCTTTGATACTCTTTCGCTTCGTTTACACAGGCACCACCCTCCGAGGAAGTTTCTGTATAAACAAAATTTTACTGTACTGAAGTTCTTGCCATCCCTCATGTTTAAATTTTCCATCACCCAAGTCATTTGTCTAATTTTCTTCTTTAGCATACACACATACAAACCTACACAGACTCATGCATATATGTATGTGTGTGTGTGTGTGTGTGTGTGTGTGTGTGTGTGTGTGTGTGTGTGTGTGTGTGTGTAGGGGGATATAGACAATACTTATGTCATACTGATGATATTCCATAGGTAAAAACAATACTTCCTTATAGAATTAAATGGATGACAATGACATAGTGGAAAAAGTCACCACTCCCCCCTCAAAAAATATATATATATAAATAAATAGATAAATAAATAAATAAATGAATAAAAAATAAATAAAATAAAAGTAAATGTTCCTCAAATTAGCGCTCCAGAAATAGCTCGAATTGTTTGGAATAAGAGCGATGAAAACAGAATTACTGTGAACACTGGCAGTTCAGTCAGAGCACTCCACAGAGGAAGCCAAACAAGACCCTGAGGTTCTGTACCGAGACAAAGAAGTTGAAAGACGAATGAAGTTGGGTCGTCGTGTATGATAAACATGAAGACTTGCGCTACTCGCAGTTCCATGTCCTTTTTCTTCAGGTATTGCCAGCGTTAGACTTCAAGAATTTTCAGTTATGTGAACCACGAGAGCCAATCTAATCCTAAACAAATATTAACCGGGTACCTTCTCGGTGAACCGCAAGAATTTACAACAAGAAAGCGGAGAGTTTACCCTCTTGTAGAAGGATCTATTTGTCAAGCTCACTGTTTCTACAGTTGATTTGTGTACGTATGACATGTTTTTGACAAACAGAAAGCCCCAATTGATGTAAAGGAATCCAGTTATCCTGCGAGAGAGGCAGGTCATCGCGATGTATGGAAGGAGATCAAAACCACGCGGCGAAAAATAACAAAAATGAAAGGAGAGAAAAAGAAGAAAAGGTGAAACCAGATAACGCTGCAAAACTTCAACATTGTAGACGAAATAGTGTTGTCTAATGATGACGATAATGACGACGATGATGAATATATCATCAACTGATGTAACCTTACAATTTTTTATATTTTATTTTTATCTTTATTTTCTATTTTTTATTTTTTTTACTAAATCTTAAATGTTGAATCCGTGTTCGAAGACTGTTTCTCGAACCAAAGAGGCGTGGGTAACAAAGCGGAACTTTCTGGGATTCTGATGCACGAATGGTCCTCGTCTCGAGGGTCTGCATAAGCTTTTCCGAACAAGCGTGTTACCCAGGTTTCAAATTTGACGCTTTTTGTTGTAGTGCACAGAACACCTCCAGAAGGGTCCCTCCGTTTCGTACTCCACCTCTGGGCTCTACAAAACAAAAGGAAGCGAAACGAATGTGACAGTAAAAGTGAGCAAAATTAATGTGACCTTGCAGTGGTGAAGGGAAATTTCAATCACATCAGCATCAAAGTACGTTAGACATATTCTTTAGATATTTTATTTGTTTATTTATTCTTTGTGGAAAACAACGAATGATTTTATTCTGAATCTAAATGTAAGTATTCCCCCCATTTTGCTTTCCTAACTGAGGTATTTTCAATTCTCAGGAGTGGTAGGTTCCTTACTGTGAATAAAATTGCCTGACGACGCCTCAGATGAATAGCATAATCATACAACACTACGAAATGGTGAATTGATTAGACAAAGGATGTGTTCAACCCTTTCATTTTGATTTCACGGTGCGAGCGGCTTTACTCCAACTCCTTCCCGTATTCCTACATCTACTCCTCCTACTGCTAAAGTGTAAAAATGTACACCACAGTATTGAATTGCCTCGGACGCTCACATTCAAGAGAAGTGAAAACTGTACCCCCTCCTTGGAGACGCGGATTTGCATGTAAAGAATGCATGATGACAACGAATGTAGCTAAGGCATGCGAGATGAGGGATGCTCGCTCTAATCACGTCAGTCAATCAGTCAGAGGGAATAACCACCTCGGAAATTGCATAGCAGAGAACTTGTTCTCCTCGTTCACCCTTGGAACAATCTCTGAAAACTTCATCGTTAGACACGTTGGTAGTTGAAATGAAAAGTAGAATAAGCCCAAAATGATCTGGGAAACAAGACTGAGGCTCGAATGTTGCCTTCTCAAATGGGAACCAATCCAGGAGCCACTTCAAAGAAGAATTTTAATATTACTTAGCCATGCAGCTGCGATTTCGTTTATGCAATCAAGCCCTTGCGGACTTCTTTCTCGTTCCAGAAAGAAAAAATTTACTCGTCCCGTGTTTAGGCTTCATTTCTTCAGAGCTAAAGTTAAAGATTTATGATGTGAATTTTCAAAGTCGGTAATTCTGTCGACGCTTATGTAAATCAACTGTCTTCTGCTTGCATGCCTCTGGCAGTGTTCCCGCTAAGGGTACGAGTGAAGGAACAACGCAAGAAAATGCTGGCAACTTGTATGTAAAATCGTATGTACATACGTCAAAATAATAACGTGGCTTCCTACTTATCGTGAATACATTTCCAAGGCTAATAATGCAAAAACGTAGTTCAGTGGTTATTGCTTTAGTCTGTGTTGCATAGTGATGAACCGTGCACCACTTGGCCTTTTGCAGACCCATTTCAAGTCCTGCGTTTTCAGAATTTTCCCGCGTTCTTCTGTTCAGGAACAACTGTTGTCATACATGTCTCATCTGCGAGTTCGTGACTTTTGCAATCCTCCTGTCTGGTTCTTTTCTCTGTTAGTTTACTGAACCCTATCTTCAAGACAGACGTCTGTTGTGTAGCTTGCTGTATTCATTTTGGTCTCTGCTGGTGTTTCGTCTTTTTCCTCTGACGATTAAGCCATTTTCCGAGAAGCGTTCTGTGGTATTGAGCGAAGCTGAGAGGTCGAGATGGCGGTAGTGGTGACGGCGGTGGTGGTGGTAGAGATGGTGGTAGGGTTTGGTTGTGGTGGATGGTGATGGTTACTTCTCATGTAGTTCAAGTTTGCACTGAGTCAAGAACTCGATGAAGTTATGGTTTGCGAGATCAGGCTGAATGATGTAATGGCCTGAACCATATGCTAGAGAAAGTTCTGAGAGATGTGATGAAGCCGTGAGATTCTGTGATGTAGAACCTTGGGGGCGGCCGATGCAAGGGATACTGGCGTTGGCCACAGCGACGACGACGACGACGACGTCGACGATGTTGATTCGTAACACATACAAAGGATATTACACTGTAATCTCATAGTCATTCCTGAGAATGTGTGCAACGTTGTAGCTATTTCAGTATTCTTGCAAGTGGTGAAGCAATCTGAACATTCTTGTCAAGTTATTTGGGTGCGTTTTGAAAACCGTATAAAAATTGTGAACGTTACATGCTCGGGGAATCTTATTAGGTCTCAGACTCCATCTCTATTTCCAAAAGAAGGCCACTCTGAGTGTGTATGATAAGCTCATTACAGGGCATATTGTCGTCGAGGAACGAATAGTATTCGTACCCACACGACTTCTGCAGAACGTTAAAGACATTCTTCGGAAACTCAAGGATATTACCAAGTTAGCTGCAGGAGTGGTTTCGTCAGACCTCTTCACTTGTCTGACAACGAGAACTCGGACTTTTTAGAGAGAGTCTTTCCTTTGTAGACCTTGATTGCCCTTCTTCCCTCCTTGCGGCTCCTCTGCCTATCCCTTTTTATTTTATTGTTTATGTCCATAATAATTTTTCTTTTTAGATTTTGATGCAAATTATCATTTGTCTTTAGATTTAGGTTACTTTCCATCGTCTTATACGTTAAATCTGTGTTGCTATTTCTTTTGGTGTCTTTTCTTTACCCTTCCTGTTTTTGCGTTGTTTCATGTTTTTGTTTAATTCTGGATCCCTTTTGCGTGCCTCGTAGTTGTCACGGTCCTGTCTGTGTCGTCCCAGTTATTCCGTGGGTCAATTTTATTTCCAACTTTGTTCTTTTTCATTTTTCTCAAACTTGTTACTGTGCTTTTTCCTTTTTTCAATACTTCTTGTTTTTCCATTTCTCACTTTTCATTCGTCTGTGCCTTGTTCACGGGTTTGGCTTCCCGCTCGATCTCAACATGAAAGTTTCTCATCTGTTCCACTTTCCACTTCATGTCTTCTTGCAGCTCCTACGCTCGTGTCTTTACCTCTTCCCTTTGTTGCTTATTTCTTCCCTCCTGCATCTCAACACAGTAGAATGAAATGTAGGTTTCCTTTTGGTTAGCACCAGGTCCTTTATATGACGACTTTTTGGTGCTGAAAAAGTTAATCCTTCCCTTATATTTCATCAACTTTGGTCATAGTTCTTCAGCTACCTCCGCCTGCACTTGATTTTCCTTCTCTCCATCCCTCACACACCGTCTTCCTACCTCTTCCTTCCTTCCTCCCCATTTCTTCTTTACTTCATTCGCCTCTTACCCCCTTCGCTCCTCCTCTGCTTCCTCTTCCTGTCTGTCTTCCAGGAATCCTCCCCACCCGGCCTCAGCCCCTTGGCCCTTTGTTCTGGTCCCTAATTAGCGATGCACTGTCCTGTTGCCACCTGAATGGCAGAACCTAAGCTAAGGAAGAGGCCCCGTATGTCTCTGGGGTGGGAAGGAGAGGAAGAACAGTTGCTTCCCCGCCATCGGCAACGGCGGCAGGAAACAAAGGGTATGGAAGTTGTAGCAGAGTTTACGGGAGGCTGGGTCCGTCCGGTGACAAAAACGGATATTATTAAAAAGAAGAAGAAGAAGAAAAAGATGAGTAATGTCTCTCATCCGTCTGCCTGCAGACGGATGGAACGCTTGTGAGGAGAGCGGCTTCAGAAGCGGAGGAGGACCCTGAGTGAGGTTGGGATTTGGGCTGAGGGATGGGTCGTCAAACATACCTGGCACTCCTCCGGGTCTACAGATGTGGGCCCGGAAACTCAAAGAATTCTAGAGTCGAAAGTTGTACCTTAAAGAATGTCATGCCAAGCTGAACACTACTGTAAAACACTCGAAAAAGTGACGCTAGAAAGAAATCTAATCTGGAAATAGTATTGATGTATGAGACATAAGTCGGTAAATTTCTAACATTTTAAGACCGGGATTTGTAGCCACATTTTTTTTGGGGGGGGGGGGGAAGTGGAGTGGATCCAGTTCCTGGTCATGAGACCGAAATTGACATCCAAGACCTCAGTCGTTCTTGCGTGACTGGGGACATTACGTAAGAGACCTTTCTCCATCTCACGAACGCATTGAGTCTGGGGGGTCATACCGTCATTTGGATAAGGTTGTTTGGCTCTTGCTAGAACTAAATCTGAGATATTCAAGTCGAAATGGTAAATGGGGAGAGACTTTACCTCTCCAGTCTTGCTCGTATGAAAAAAGGCATCTGAGGTGAACAAGATTTTTTATTGATTTATTTATTTTTTACTTGATTTTTTTTAATGGAGGACAGGCGTCATTGTACCTCGAGATGAGATCAGTCATCAAGTCGCCACAGCGGCATGCTCCCTTTGCATAAAATGGTCATAGGTACACACACAGAGGCATAAATTTTATTAATATCAGCGAACGCAACAGGGTAAGAGAGTCGGAGAGTTATGTTATTTAATATTCATTTTATTGCAGATCGTTAATCTCGTGGTAACTGTTTTGCCCCTTTGTTTTCCTCCACGATCGTAGGGCTTAATGGAGTGGAGAGGAGTTTGTTGGGGAGGGGGAGGATCGCTTCTCTATGTGTTTTTGTCGAAAAAATTATGAATTCTTCTTGTTTTTGGGAATTATGAAGTATCTCGTACTTGTTACACGAATACGATAAGTTGTTCGTGTCTTTGTAACTTTAGACCAAGAGCTTCAGTATCTGCATTCGTAAGCTCACACGACTCGATGGCACAGTGGCAGCGTTCGCGGCCGCCACTACGGCGGTTCGGGTTCGAATCCCGCCGGGGGTTGAAATTTCACCATCGCTGCGCTGTGAGTTGTTACTCCAACTCTCGTGGGCGGGAAGTTGGGTGTATGTGTGCGTGTAAGGTCACACCATTACCCATAGATCGGTCAGTATGAGCTCTGAACTCTCTTCCGGGAGGGAAATAGCTATCGATCACGAGTCCAACACGTGATCCAAGACCATGGTGAATCACACATACATTCACGCACACACACGCACACACACACACACACACACACACACACAAACACACACACACAAACACAAACACACAATTCGAGAGTACAGTCCTGTAAAAAATCCCATTGTTTGGACCGGTTTTGTTAAAATTTTCATCTTTTTTTTCGCCCATCTAGGGACGCTGTTTATCTTTGTTGCAGCTTAAGACACACTCACATCCTGAATGAGCATTAAAGGATTTATACGAAGACCTGTTTTAGTCAGCTGCATAACAATCACATACCTGATTGTTATGATCTAGTGGATTTGGATAACATGCAACATTACGGCCATAATTTTGGTATAACAGATAACTAGTAAGCTCTCGCTTGCACAAGCACCCAGCAATACGCGCTCATGTCCTCATTATGTTGCCACAGAGAAGACCAAGCTCCTCTTGAATATGTAGGTAGAGCCATGCTATATAATCACGTCGTCTCTTATTATACTTGTGTGTTTCAATATAAAGTTATCCTTTTCATTCGTTAGTAGTGCCCTGCGGATGCTGTGCAGGGTGATAGGTCATGATAGAAGCAGAAACGCAATAAGGTGCGTTGAACATCAAAGAAATTCTGTTGAAGTGTATCTATTTTATTATTGAAAAAACGAGACAAAAATCACAACTCAAAAACCCTTCACCAGAATGATTCTGCTTTCTGTGATCATCTTAAAAGTCCATTCTTTCCATCGGAATGAAACGTCAGCAGCAACATTCTTTTTGGGCGCAGTTTAATCAGATAAACTCCGTTCGAGGCTGAGGGCGCGCTGGGAATGGGATTCAATTCCCTCTCTTCATCCGTAGGAGCATTGATTGTGAAACAGGATTCTTACGGCTGGTCAGGTACCTTGAAACGGAAGAAAGGAAGCGTTTCAAAGGTTCCGTCCAGGGAAGAATCCCAAACAAGGCATTTTCTCCAATACAAGTGGGGACCTCATGTAATCGATACGGGATGGAAGAGTGAATACTATGGATATATACCAGAAAGACCACACAGCACATGTGGATGGTGAAGAGCTTCCCGTAGGGCGTATATCAAAAACTTCATCTTAAAAAAGTACCGTGGGCATTGATTTTCTCTTTAGAGAAAGTTGAGGTTTTACTGTTGTCAATGTATAAAACATATGAGGTTGAAATTCAGAAATGAAATCCTAAAGTACCCATTATTGGAAGTAATGAGCAGTTATCCACAACCTAAGGCAGTGAAAAAGAATGCCCCGAAAGATTCCGGAATACTTTAGGGGGTTGTATTAGTGTTAGTGAATGATGTTACTTGTCTAACCAAATTCTATGTAAAAAAGAAAATAAATTGCCTCGGCGTTTACCATGGACAGGAATGAGGCACTTGGGGAGCTGTTCCATCTACACTCGGCATGTTGACGTTACAACGTTTACCAGAGGTGGAGGACACGCACCTTTTTTGGCCTCATAGTCAAGCACAAACAAATCCATTAGCCGACAGATTGAAAACGAGACTTTTTTCGTATTTGAGAACTTCATTCGCCATGTGCTTAAAAACTTGAATGAAATATACAAATATATATGTTGCCACGCGTGTGGGTCCACACGATGGAGTGTGAACGCGCGCACACACATGCACACACACACACACACACACACACACACACACACACACACACACACACACACACACACACACACACACACACACACACACTGAAATATATATACATAACTACGTATAAGGAATGCTTCAGGTTCCACGAGCTCCTAACTGGTTAATCTCGAACACGTATTAGCATTGGGCTTCATTTACAGGCAACAAAATCATGTGATAACTGTATATCAAGTTTATTGCCCTCCCCATGCGATTCTCTTCATGAGTCCATGTGTTAAGATTTTGCTCCGTGGGAGTGGAGTTTTTTTGAAATGTAGATTTTGACCGCTCTCCCCTCGGCAGACACTCTCTATCGGACTGTCCCGTGCAGGGCACTACTTTTCACTTATAAAGCAAGTAATCGGCCAGAACTTCAGCGTGTGTCTAAAAAAGCTTTCTGGGGGAACTAGAAGACTTTTTTTATAATAGGAATTTGGTCGCTCTTTCCACACCAACACACCCACTGTCTGGTGATACTCTTTCCCACGGGGGCTTCCGTGATTCCAAATACCAGTTCCCTCGCAACGTCATTTCGCGGTTTGGGCAGGAACGCTTCGAGTATATCTCCAATGTAAACGTATTCCCAACTACGCGCAATGCTTGGCCGGAGTCGTCATGGGTGGATGGCTGCTTGAGAGCAAATTCAATTAGTCGGACGCCGTAACCACGATGAGTGATGACGGCTGCTCTTCACACAACGCACGCCGAGGAGCCTCACCTGGTTGCCCAGCAAAACGAGAAGCCTTTCGCACATATAATTACCGTCATGTTTGTACATCCTTGGCGATACACGCCCGCGATGCACAATATGCATATCTGTAGATCCATGGAGCCATGAAAATACAGTACGTCTAAAACTAAATGCACAGAGTGAACACGCACACACACACACACACACACACACACACACACACACACACACACACACACACACACACACACACACACACACAAATATATATATATATATATATATATATATATATATATATATATATATATATATATATATACTTACAAAGGATTACAAAGGCGGAGCATGCCGACAGGAGACCTTTTGATCCATATCTAGGTCGGATGCAAAAAAAAATAATAATTATAATAATAATAAAATAACAAACAAAAACTATAATAATGCAAATAACAAATAAAAAACATAAACAAATGCATAGGTATAGTTAAAATAACAAACAAACAGGTAAATAGCAAACAATAAACCGACATATAACCAATAATAATTGAAAATCAGACAGTCAAACGATAACAAAACAAAAACAAATAATATAAGATAAATTATAATCATTACAGCATCTTACTTAGGTATTTATCTAAATGATTCTTAAAGCTTCGAACTGAACTACATTGCACTACCTGTGCAGGAAGTTTATTCCATTCATTAACTACACGGTTGGCAAAGTTGTTTCTACCTACTTCCAAATTGAATCTATTTCCGGACAGTTTGAGACCATTGTTTCTTGTCGGATTCTCATTCAATGTGAAAATTTTGTCACTTTTGATGTTGTCAATTCCCTTTAAAATCTTAAAGACCTGTATCAAGTCACCTCTGAGTCTACGCTTTTTTAGGGAAAACAGATTCATATGTTTTAGTCGATTTTCGTATGATTTATTTTTGATATTTGGAATCAGTTTTGTGGCTCGCCGTTGTACTTTTTCCAGTCTGTCAATGTCTTTAATGAGATTCGGTGACCATACGGAAACAGCATATTCCAAATGTGGACGAACTAACGATTTATATAGCTTGTTAATGAGTGATGGACTTTTGAAATCAAAAGATCGCGCAATCAGTCCCAGAATCTTATTTGCTTTCTCAGAGGCTGAAATACATTGCTTGGATGATTTGAGGTCGTTACTGATAATTACGCCGAGATCTTTTTCACTATCCACTTTTGTTAACGAATTTCCAAATAACTTGTAATCGTACTTACTGTTATTTTTACCTATGTGCATTACCTTGCATTTACTTGTGTTAAATTTCATTAGCCACTTTTCAGACCATTGCTGTAATGATCTAAATCTTCTTGAATATCTAATTGGTTTGAGTGATCATTTGCCACTCCGCACAGTTTTGTATCATCAGCAAATTTGGAAACAGTAGATTTTAGTCCATGGTCTATATCATTTATATATACTATGAATAGAAGTGGCCCAAGAATGGAACCCTGAGGAACTCCACTTGCAACACTTTTCCATCCAGAAGTTTTTCCATTTACATTTACATTTACATTCAAGTACAAAAGCAGTCTTCAAAACTAGCAAATGATTTTGATTTGAGAATATCTCCACCCCTATATTTTCCAGAAGTGTTCCCTGATTGTAGTTTCCGAAAACGTCGGCAGATACCTCGGAAAATGTGCAGAAAAAGATATAATAAAGAGTTGTTGCTGTCATTCTGGTTCGTATTATCTAAAATACAGAAGTTTTTACCCGATTCGTCTTTAGCGGTCAGTGATATTCAAAATATAAATATTTCGATGGTGGGAGGTCATTGCACCGTATGACCTCATCACATCTACCAATTACAACCAATTTCACGGATAATTTTCTTTGATTATTGAAATCATGTACAATTCTGCACTGGACAGCAGCCAATGCGTCAGTCAACCTCTTCAATACTGTAGTAAATTGCAAACTAATTTATTAGCTAACTAGGACCAATTCTAGATCGACGGGTGGATTTTATTGCTCTATCTTTCGTTTTATTTTTTTTTCAGGAAAGGTTTTGTACATTATATTACTTTGTTGATGAAGTAAATCGGTACAGCCTCTCAACAAGAGTAGTAAGAATGTGAGTCCAGTTTCTCTGACATTGGATCGCGTGACAATGTACTCTCAGTCCCTTGGGGCCATACCGTACCTATTGATTGGTTTCCGTCCTGCCCAAATGTTGTTAACTCACAAGATCAGAGACTGAAATCGAATGGACCATTCCGTGACCATAATGGATTTGGGATGACTTGAAACGACTGTCTATTGTCCCACACTGCTTCTCTCTGTGCCACAATCTATTATGCTATAACCAGTGCGTTCCTGTGTTTCTATGACTTGTAACAAGAACTAACTTAGATAGCAGCGTTTCACGATTTACACACAGGGTATATACGTGACCCTGTATGTAGGACTGCATGCTCTCGTATCTTTGTGGTCAAGAAACCAGTAAATAGATATATGAAATTAATATCTCTTCCACTTTAAACCGCCATACTACCATTTCACTGACATATTGGTATGGTGCCGATGATGGAGTGTTGTACAGGTAATGAAGCGAATGCTTGCCTCTGATGGGAAGGTTTTGAATTGCGGATTTTTTATTTGGGTCATAATAGGCACATGAGTGGGTATTGTCTGTCGACGCCTGGATGCATGTGTGTATTTCCCATTGTCTGTTTTAGTATTTACGTTTGTGTGTGTGTGTATGTGTGCATGTCTGTGTTCGTGCGTATTTGGTATACGTTTGCATGTGGGTGTGCATGTGCGTGTGTGTACATGGGTGTGCGTGTCTGTGCGTGCGCATGTGTGTGTATACGTGTGCGTGTGTGTGTGTTTGTGTGTGTATGTATGTGTGTGTGTTTATGTGTGTGAGTTTGTGTATTTGGATATGATTTGATATGCATTTGTCCCTCAGTTAAACTGTTGTTAACATATATAATTGCATATGGTGTCTGAATATTCAAACTTAATTCTTTTCCTTCAGTCGTCTTGTTGGTTATGTTTGCATGTCATATGTGTAAGGTGTTGTTCTTTGTATATATCCATGTTCTCGCACACCCTCCGCTATTAGTGGATTGAGTTTCGGCCTTGCAGACGTGAATCTGCACACTGCAACTGACAACATAATTCAGGATCTGGTTATTGCATTATTCTGCGTAGCAATTGGAATTGGTGTGACTTACTGAATGTGTATCTAAGTAGAGACACTTTGTCTGGGAAGTGGAATATTTTGGGTTAAGTTTGTTAACTGTAAAGTTTGATTTGAATCATTCATATGTCATGGAATAATGATAATTTGATTTTAGTTCGAGAGAGATGACGGATAATGAAAGCAAACCAGTCCACGAGAGGTTTAGTGAAATTTGAGTATAATGGTATAGATATTTTACATTCTGTCTCGTGTACAGAATTAGAGCAGCTTGAACGGCACTGAGAAGAGAACAAGACACAAAGACCTTTTGGTGATAAACAGAAATTATGAAGCCTCCACCCGATGTTTCGTGTGCATGTATGTGTCTGTGTCTGTCTGTGTGTTTGTGTGCGTGTATATAAAAAGATGTATTCATATGAATTTTTATATTAAAAAAAACTTCATGGAGTTGATATCCAAACAAAGGTGAACGCACTTGAGCACAATGCAATCATTACTCTAAGAGGAAGATGTGTAAATCTTTTATTTCGAAAGTTAAATCGGGAGTGATGTCATCCGGAGAATATGCATCATAACAATAGCAAATCAGCGAACCGGAGGAGGCGCTCATGTAGACGTAAGGTTTGGCAGAGGAATAGAAGGGTGAGAGGGTGTGAGTGACATGAAAGGGTGAGGGAGAACAGAGGGACAGTTAATGTCGGCCCTCACACACGTGAAACCTTAGGTGTGGGTTAGGTTTCAACCCAGAATCTATACGTCCATCTCTTTTCGTTGCGGTTCGTAGTTCCAGCTACCATAGGAAGTGTTGTGACTGCCTTCAAAATTGTTCAGTCGAGAGCGGCTGAAGTTGAGCTCGATGAACGAAACATTATGTGAAGAGTGACAACACTTCGTAGAGTGGCTGTACTTATTGACATTCTCTTCATTCCTGCACCACGTCACGCACATGAACTCCCAAATTCACTCACTGGAGTTTCCGAGAAACCCTTTGACATGTTGGCTTTTAATCATTTAAGCCCACATGAATAGACATGTGTCAACCGTTGACAAGATAATTATGTCATCTACAGACGTAGGGACACACACGCGCGCACACACACACACACACACACACACACACACACACACACACACACACACACACACACACACACACACACACACACACACACACACACACAGAAATGAAGACAGATTAATAATTTAATGAAAAAGTTGCCTAACACGTGCACATTAATGTAATATACATATTTCAAACGTATGGTGGAGTAAATATGAAGTTAGTTCAAATTACTTTACATCAACTTTGTATAGCCAAAGCGCTATTACAATGTACACCCGTAAATAATAAGTTCTATGTCAAATTAACGTTAATGGAGTGACATGTTGATCATAGGAGAGGATAAAACATATTAAGAGAAAGAAGAAAATATCAAGAGCAATTCTAAACCTGAACCAACACTAAAACAATCAACGAAACAAATGAATATATTATAACGCAAAAAAGTAATGAGATGGAAACTAAAAATTGGAAAAAAATATATATAAAAAGAAGGCAAAACCTTTCTTCATAAGTGACAAACAAAAGAAAATTATCATAAGACCAACTCGAGCTGGGGAAAATAAAGACACTTCAAGCCCGAGACTGAGACGACTGAAGACGGCGCCATGTGTGTTGTAAACATGGCTGCAGCAAATAAAGTTGGTAATTACAGCATGATAAGAGCCGGCGGCCAAAGCTTCCCGGCCGCCAAGGGATGGCGTCAACGCCAACTCGGCCGAGGTGCCGCCGCCACAGACGACGACCCAGCGCCGCGCGGGAAGGGCAGGGCAGGGCAGGGCAGGGCTTCCGGCACTCATGTAAGGCTGCAGCTCCAGGCGGCGGATGAGGGTGGGGTGTAGAGCGGGGTGGCAAGGTTGGAGAGAGGGAGGAAGTAGGGAGGAATTGAAGGAAAGTTTCAGCGGACAGAGCCTGGAGAGATCACGGTTCGGGGAGTAATGGGGTAACTAGGAGAGGGAGAGATAGAAGTCCGCCCCTTAATAGTGGGGATATTAAATATAATCAGGAGAGAAGAGAATCTAAAATAAAGAATAATGAAAGTATAAGAAGGAAAGGCTTAAATAGAAAACGTAGTTCCTAGAGACGAACGAAATTCGTACGAGTATGGTTGGATAGGTGCTAGAGGTAGACAAGGGAAGCAGCTTCATTGTAGAGGTCAGGTATAGAGTGAGGTTAGGGAGAACGGAAATTGTCTGATGCATAGAAGAAAAGAACAGCGTAACGTGAAGACAGGTGGAAGACAGGGCGGGTTTCGTAAGAGGCTTAACTTCTTCAACACGGTGTCATGTCTGATAGATATTTGTTCTTATGAATTCCAGACGACCCCCCCAAGCAATTCATGGGTGTACTCGGGACCTTACGGGTCTCAAATTTACTTGTCAAATGACTGCAGATGTCTTGTATTAACCAGAAAGAGCTAAGATTTGTGTCTCCTTATTGAAGTTGTTGAAGTAAACGTCTTGTGACCAGGATCCCAAGAAGAAAAACGTGGGTTCGCTAATGGGATAAGACCCAGATCTCTAGTCTGCTATACCTCGACGCGAGGCCTTTTTTCTTGTCGTGCTGGGAACTCGGGAGTGAGTAAGATACTACAAATGAACACAACTTAGTGAGCTGAGCAGTGGAAATGTTACTAGCACTAACTTTTAATGACGATAAAGACCTACAGAAAATTAACCAAGTGACGCTAAGGTAGATTCTGCGTGGAAATCGGAGCAGATCGTGTAATCGAAGCGTAATTCGCTCGCCGACGCTACTGATAAAAAAGAAAATCGTGATAATCATCAGTTGGTTTAGCCGAATCACTTGGAAGGTAACGATAGTTGTGAATACTTCAATTGCGGAACACTAACAGGACCAAGGGAATCCGACAGTGACAATAAATGTCAAGGAGCGTTTCGCCGCAAGAGCCAAAATGGCGAGAAAATATAGCGTAGGCATTCTCCAAATCGTTTCACATCACGGGAACCCCGTCGCCTTCGGTGAATATAGGGTACCTAGAGCGGTCGGTTAACCTCTTCCGCGTGTAGTGGGAGTCTGTAGTGACAGCAGCAATCGTTAGTCCGGAGAAGACGACGACGACGACAGGCAGCTGCGGTGTCAGGAACCTCCTCGTTTCTTCACTTTAACTGTGGGGGGAAATTTATTCTGCGCCCTCAATCTTGAAGTGTGGGAACACCTCCTATCCTCCCCATCTCTCTCTCTCTCTCTTTCTCTCTCTCTTTCTCTCTCTCTCTCTCTCTCTCTCTCTCTCTCTCTCTCTCTCTCTCTCTTTCTCTCGTTTTTTCTCTCTTTCGCTGTCTCCTGTCTCCCTCTCGTTTATTTTTTTTTTACTATTTTATTGGGGGGGGGTGCAAGGGGGAGGGTGGTGGTGGTAGGCAGCTGGCGTGAGCGGTGCCTCGCAGGAGTCCATTAGCACCAAGACGAAAACATCATCGTCCTTGACTGCAAGTGACAAAGGTGGGAGGGAGGGAGAGGTGCGAAGGCTAGTAAGTCGGTGAAGTGCAGGGTAATGGTGAAGTAGGGGAATGTAGGGCATAAGTAAGACGGGCGAGAGCTTAAATAGGAAAGAAAGGTTTGACGAACTCCATGGAGAGAGAAAGGAAGGTAGGGATAAAGCTAAAGCTGGAAGAGAAGGGAAGAATATAGAAAGGAAAAGTTTGAGGGCTTCGTGTCGTAAGCTTCAGTACGGCAGAATTTAAAAGTGTCTAGATGGGCAGGATAATAAAAAAAAACTACTTTACTCTTTAGTTGATATATAGTTTTTGATCAACCTGACGCCAAATCATCGTTTGCAGGTAATGGAAGACGAGAATATTGAGTGGGTTATATACTAATTAAAAAGTATTCAGAACCGATAGTATGTTTCAAATTCTATTTGGACTAGTGCTAAATCTTTTCATTCAGAGGAAGGGAAGCCATTGGACAAAATGGTGGAATAAACGTAAAATATTTACTTTTGTTGGTTTATAACCTCTGTACTCTGGTTACAAAGGCGAGTCACACACAGGGATAAGGTTCGGTTGGGTGGTAATGTGCAGAGAACGGAGAGAGATGGACTATAGGACGGATTGGAAGGTAAAGAGGATTAAAACGATGAAGGCTCTTGGAAGAAAATGAGGAAGAAAAGAGAGAGAAGGAGGAGAGAAAAAGAGAAGGAAGATATAAATGAAGCATGGGAGGCAGTATTAGACAGTAGGAACTTCTTTTTCTTCTTTTCCTGTTGACGTTTCCCATTTTCATATGGGGTCGCCGTTCCTCGCTAGTCGTTCCACTAGTTTCGGTCCATCACCTGTTCCTCCTCCAGATGTTTCTCCTTAAGGTCCTTTCTCAGCCTGTCCTTTCAACGCAGCTTGGACAGTAGGAACTAACTGTCTGTCCTTCCAACGCAGCTTAGACAGTAGGAACTAGCTGATTAAAATTTTTACGTATGGTTAGAAATAAAGTGAAGGCAGGTTGGATTTGAAATGAATAAGGTTTTGGATGGAAAGTTGTTGGTGGAGAAAGAACGAGATAATATTGTGGTGGGAGCCGAAGGAGAAGTGTTAGTAAAAAAGAGGCAGCAATGGTAAAAAGGGCGGGCTATCTATCCAATAATAATTGACGTACACTATGATGCGAGTTGAAAGGGATGCAGTAAGTGAGGCGAGAAGATAAAACTGAGGAAAAGGAAGGAATAGAAAGGAAATAGCGAAAAGCATAAAAGTAAATAATATCTTGGGACGGAGGAATATTATATTGGGTTTAACTTCATCGGAACCATGAAACGCTAGAGATCATGTAGCAGCAGACTCAGACAATTTTGATCTTCTATTTAGAGGCTGGATCCTGAACTGACTGATCAAGATTCCTATCAGTTACTGGGCCAAATATTAATTGGATGAAATCCTCTACCACTTGCCATTTTCTCTTTTGCAGTAAACCACAGTATTTCAAGGGTTGGTGCGTACAAAGAACTTGTGATGATAGACATCAAACGTTGCAGAGTAGACAGTCAAAAGTTTGCTGTGGGTGGGTATTTCAGTCGAAAAATAAAGGACGTAATTGATCAATTTAGTTGTAATGTGACGTATGAGAAATATTACCCTTAAGCAGCCGAGTCAGATAAACGTATAATAATTACACTGTGGATTCTATTACGAGAGGACAATATCAAAAAATTTTGTGCAGTCACTTTTCAAATTATATCCATTCTTTTCTGCAAACGAGATATACGACCCCTGTTTTTAAATTTGTTAATACATTACTTTTCATGCCATTATTTACATATTTCTTTTATCGGCTTTTGTTTTCAAATATTTTAAATTACACCGAGAGTTTAAAAAATAATAATAGTATTTGAAGGCCACTGGTTGGCGAATCCAATTTTATGGGCAAGAGACAGCGTTTGCAGTCCAGGGAAGCTCCTCCGGGGGGTTAGGGGTGGGGTAGGTGGCTGCTGAATATGATACAAATGACGCAGGACACGGAGAGTGGGCCGCGGAGTACGTACATGTGACAGAGACAGGTTGCAGAAGAAATGGTTCTGTGTCCACTCAGCCTATAAGATAGAAGTATGTCGGGGGCTGCAGTGTCATGTCGATAGCAGGCGATTAGCGAGTGGTCGAGTGAGCGAGCGGCCGACCGTCCGGGACAAGTTTTTATTGTGCGAAGCGAGAGGGGGGCATTTGTATGGACAGGCAGGAAGGAGGCCCGAGGCACATTGTGAGCGGGGAATGACTTCATGTCGCTATGTTTCTCTCGCAGGGAAAGGTAGGACGAGAAATTCCACATAATACAATATTTTGGTTGTAAAAACGTTTTAGGTTGGAGAAATTACAGGATTTATTAAGGATATAGTGAATAAAGTATTAATGAGGAAATAGAAACGCATATGAAAACATGTTAATTTTTTGTAACTGAAATATTGGATGAACATGTAAATTATATTCAGATGGCTCGAATTATTAATTGAAAACGCTAATGATATAAAAAATGTAAGTTGTAAAATTATATTATTGGGGTGAAGACGTAGAACGGAAAAATGCGGAACGGAGATATCAGTCTCAGAAATGGAGCGGAGATATAAGCCAGGAAGTGGAATGGAGATATCTCTTTAATAGGAGTGCCGGAGATATTGCGGCGGGGTGTGGCGCGGAGATATCGAAAGGGAGGTGAAACACAGATAACAGAGTCTGCACCAGATGGGAATACGAGACCGAGGTTGAGAGCAAAAATGCTCTGGCACTCTCCTGAGACGAGATACGGGCATATCTATAGGGCGCAAATGCAAGAAGAAGTGTCTGAATCGGTCTTCTTGGCAACTTTATCGTCTCATTGCCATACTGCTTCCCTCCCGTGCCACTTCACTTCAGATGGTGCGTAGTTAGGTCCATGGTCGTGTTATGACTGTAAAGCAAAGTCCCTGAGATAGAGGGGTTGCTAGGTAGGGTTCACCTGCACCAAGGGTTGAATTTTGCAGAGAGGATGGTTAGCGGTTCGTGGAAATGTTTTGCTGTGCTATGAAAAGAGGGTAACCAGAAATTGGCGGTAAGGAGATAGAGGAGCGCCCACCACAACGCCGCCACCAGTCGTGGCGGCGAGACAGACGGGCACCGCCGCCAGCCCGGCGGGACTTCAGAGGGATAACTTGCCGTGGTCATCAAGAAATATATTGTGTTTGTTTATATTACGTCTCGGCATTTCTCCAGAGTATTTTTTTTTTGTCTTAAAATCAGTCGATTCTATGATGTATCTTAAGGGTGAACTCCTGTCTGAACAGATCTATGATGGACCGAGACCCAAAGTCTGACATTCAGCTGTACAATATAATTATGTTGCGTTCATTACACAAATATTTAAAGAACGGCACGGAATCGAAGAAGTAAATAATGATGGAATAGTGTAAAATACGTTATGGATTTGATTGAACATGCAACATTTTCTCTCCAGGTACAGAAAACGAATCAAGGGATGATTCTTGGAAAGGCTTTCATACCATCAAACGTCGTCATCAGGCTGCAGTTCATCACCGACAAACCTTTTTGGATAAAAACGAAATGAAGTGAAATAAAACTAAATAACTCGGTGCCACATGACAATCATTTAATCCATTTCCCAGTATTGAAATGACCGGTTAAGTCATATTTGCTTCTAATCTACATTGTTGTGCTGGATGACGATCTGACACCGAAAAAGGAGGTTACAATATCATAAAATGTTGCAAGTCTATCCTGGGATTCTCTTATGAAACACAAGGGAGATATAAGAGATCGCCCAAAGTACTTTTATCTATATTATCATGAGCACCTGCTTACACGTTAAATGGTGTCTGTCAGTTCTGCAACTACTACATCCTGGTCAGGATAATAAAAACAACTCAAACTGAATATAACTCTATCATGCTGTCTCAATTTTATAACTATATCTTTATTTCTCTTCCTATTTCAATCTTTATATTCTAATCTATATATCTGTATATCTGTCAACCTGTCTTCATCTTTGTCTTTGTTATACTCTTTCAGTCTGTGTTGTTTTATCTGTATGTCTTACTCTGTCTTTCTCTATCTGTGTCTGTGTTGATTAATTTTCCTTCTGTCACCCTATGCCTCCTTAGCTTCATGTCTTCAACCAGTGAACAATGGCTTCAGGGTGCCAACCGATGCGTGCATGCTTGCGTGCATGTGCTGTACTGGTGGGGTCACCGGAGACGCCAAAGGTGCGTCTGCAGCGCATGGCAGACCTACTACGCCAGATCAATCGCGGGAGGAACGGGAGGCTGGTTGTGGGCCGGTCGAAGAGCGAGTATTACCGCGGAGGGACCATGAATTCGACATTGTCGGTGCGCCATCTGCGTACAAACCGGTCGTAATGAGGGCCCCTTTCCTCCCCCCTCCCAGGTTCCCTCGTTCCCAGGCCCAGACCGACCTCCACCTTATTCTCGTTGTAACCTAAGCCTCTTCTGTATAATAATCCATTAACACCTAGATGGGTACCCTTAAGCCGAACAAAATCTCCTTGTGCTACCATAAACATAATTTCCAAAAAGGATATTGGGTTTTAATGAGTTATTTGAGACTTGTTCTTAACTATTTACTTCCCAAAGATCATGTCGTTAGCCGGAAAAAATTCTAAGGAGGGTACTGAATTTTGATAGAGCTACATTGATTTTTTCCTTACGTATATACCTTGGAATCTCCTTATACCCCGGCCCTACGCCGTCTCCCATCTTGTACCCAGAAGAGACCGCCGCTCCATTTCCCTCCGCTTCTTCGTTTCCGTTTTCTCTTCTCCAGTTATTCTTCTTCTCTTGCGCGTGTTCATCATGTAACACACATTCTTGCGTCTGTTTCTTTCATTTTCTCCTCCTGTGTAATATTTCTTCGTTCTTCCTGTCGCCGTCTCCATTCCTTCTTTATGCAATTTCTCAAGTTCGCCCTCAGCGCATTCTCTTCCATTTCCCGTCTTCGTATTTCCCATTTTTCCATCTCCCCCTAGATGTCCCCAATCTTCCTCTTGTTATATTGCTTAGCTTTGTTTCTCGTAATCGAATTTTCTCAACTGTTTCATCATTTTACTTCGCATTCGTATGCTCTGTTTTCTTCTATGCGTTTTATGTCTCAAATATGTGCATATATATATATATATATATATATATATATATATATATATGTATATATATATATATATATGCAAAGAAATCACAAAACACACGTGATGAACTATTTTTGCAGAAACCACCTTTGAAAATGTCTTAATAGACGAAAACGTTCGGTATCTGTTTTTTTTTTTTTCAATTTCCCGGTGGTTTATGCAAAAAAAAAAAAAAAAAAAAAAAATATATATATATATATATATATACACATATCTATATATATGTTGCGACATTGTGACAAGTTAGAAAAGGTGGAAAAATAGAGTCACGGGTCTCGTTTCGAGTTTATTCCTGACCGGTTTCGTTTGTATCGAAACCGGTCAGGAATAAACACGGAACGAGACCCGTGACTCTATTTTTACACCTTTTTCATATATATATATATATATATATATATATATATATATATATATATATATATATATTATATAAAATATATCTATGTAAATATGTAATGCTACAATACCTTTTCGATGTGTCCCATCACTCTCCATTTTTCCACTTCATTATGAACCGAAAGGTCTCCTGTCGTTGTGCTTTCTTACTGCGCCTAGAAATATCCTGGGCCTCCCATGACATGGGCCTCCCTCCCTTCAATTTTTTGCCATTCCCATTATATTTGGTACCCCATCCTTTAATATTACTCAAATTTTCCGTATTTTGGTCTCTATTAATTAATCTAACTTGAACTCTTGTTTTGTTTCATATATACTGCTTTCTATATTTTTGGTCTGAGATACCTACCCATGCTACTATCTTCTTTACATTTTCATTAACATCTCGCCTCCTATACTTCCCCGTCCCCCCACTAACCTCTTCGGTTTGTAATAACCATTTTCCTCTTATAGTAATATCCCTTAAATCTTTCACAATCCCTTCACCCTCCTATTCCTTCGCCTCCTCGCTCTGCCACTTCCACGGCTTGAGGTCCCTCTCAAACATCCCACATTCTTCCCACATTTCCTGTACCTGTTAAGAAGGCAAATCCTCGTACATCTTCCTATTCGCCCTTGAAGTTGACGGGATCCTTCTACCTACCAAAGACTTCCACTCTTTACCTTCTTCTCTCTCCCTTCTTCCCCATCCTTTCCTCTTATCCTCCCTCCTTTCCCTTTCCTCCACCTCCCTCGGCCTTCCCTCCACTCTTCTGGGTTTTTAGTCGTGTTATCAGTCGTTTACTTACTTCCATATGTTCTTTTCCTATCTCGGGTCTCGACTCTCCTCTGATTCCCGGCCTCCTAAGACCTTCTACCTTGACTTTCTTCATTCCACCTGCAGCCAACACATGCCGCTCATCTCTCCCCCTCTCTCCTCTGTATATTCAGTACAGCTTTTATTAATTGAAATCAATAAGGACTTTTCTTCGATATCGCCCTTTCGTTGTCTCTTTTACGTTGTCATGACTTAGCAGGTTCTCATTAAATGTATTGATATGGGTGCTTTAAGAGAGGAAAGTAACTAACGTTCCATATTGCATTTAAGTTACGAAGTTTGTGATAATTCAATTAGAAGTGAGAATCCAGCCCAGCCATGTCGTCAGCTCTTGGCGAGACGTTCACTTGAGTTAAGCATATACAGTGGAGATGCAATTAGCAGAAGTCAGGGACGGCATCAGTGATGTTCAGTATCGGAGATCGAGGTCTATATCTCCCTTAAGATGTAAACGAGGAATACACTGAGGATATGCAAAGTAGCCATGTATATATATATATATATATATATATATTTATATATATTTATACATATATGTATATATATATGTCTATATATATGTGTGTGTGTGTGTGTGTGTGTGTGTGTGTGTGTGTGTGTGTGTGTGTGTATGTAACATGTATGGGTGTGTATGTATATATATTTGTATGTATACACGAATACATGAAAAATGAACGCATGTATGCATACACATACGCATATACATGCATACATACATACACACAGACACACACACACACACACGCACACACACACACACACACACACACACACATATATATATATATATATATATAATATATATATAAATATATATATATATGTATATATATGTATACATATATATGTACAGGTATGTATATCTATGTATATACATATGTATGTATATATATATATATATATATATATATACTGTATATATATATATATATACATATATGATTTGGATGATGGAGAACATAAACACAGGGGAAGGCTCGGAACCCTAAACACACTAACATTTCGTTCGCGTAGAACTTCTTCAGAGTGTACGGAAATCTGTAATTGAAGTTTATGTACTAAACTTAATTATCTTTTCGGATACTTGGGAACGGTCGTTTTTCTGACGTGTTCTAGAATTAAAATACTAGTTTGTTTAGCTAGATTGATAAACCCTCCTCGATGGTTCGGTGAATTATTAGTTGAAATATATGCTGATTCTACAATTCTTCTAGTGAATTTATCAAAACCTTTATGTAGCACTTCAGCTCCTCTCCAGTTTGGTACATAAACTTCAATTACAGTTTTCCGTACATTCTCTGAAGAAATTCTACGCGAACGAAACGTTAGAGTTTTTAGGGTTCTAAGCCTTCCCCTGTCTTTATGTTCTCCATCATCCAAATCATTTGTCTAAAATACCTATCAATATATATATATATATATATATATATATATATATATATATATATATATATATATATACACACACACACAAATACAGGCACACACACACACACACACACACACACACACACACACACACACACACACACACACACACACACACACACACACACACACACACACACACGCACACACACACACACTCACGCACACACGCACAAGCATGCACGGGCACACGGGCACATACATAGGAATGGGTTTGAGTCGTCATTTGTTGAATGCCGAGCGAAGAAGAAGCGAGGCGACTTGGCAGCGTTAATCCCGTTGATTGTCGTGCCGCTTTTTCAGCCGCGCCGCCTACGTGACGTTGGTGCTGTTTGCCTCTTGTGTGACGGGCCTGTCAAATTTCCTTTCCACGAAATTAAAATCATAATGAGCGATTTATTCAGAGAAAATGTAATTTGGCCCTGATGAATGTTTTGCTTCATCCTTTGTGTCTGCTGAGTTTTTGTTTTGTGATTTTAATTCCATTTTATTTTTTTATTTTTTATTTTTTATTTTTTTGTGTCGGCAGTGGTTTTTCATTCAAATGCAATGTTTTCCTAAATTTTGTTGTTTTACATATTTTCCAGATAAAAAGTTCTCCTGGAGTATTTCATAAATGAATTAAAAATTTCAACTCTATTGTTTCCTCTGTATTTTTATTATATTACAAATACTGTTTTTTTAAGGTAAGGTTAGATAAATCCTAAATACGAGGGGTCTCGACCATGAAAGAGTTTGTGCATACCCGAGGCTGCCTCTTAGATCTTTAGAAGAATCGTCTGTCAATTGTCACACAGTGTCTGTCAAGTGGACCACGATACTAAAGTAAAGACACGAAACTGCAGAATTTCCTGTCCTTTATATTTACATTTGTGACGTAATCTTCTGATTCATTAATCCTCTTTGTGCTTACTAGTTTCTAAAGCAAACGGGCGTGATCTGATCTTTACAGGCCCCTTTTCGTAAAAGATGTGTAGGTGCGCAGGGCCTACTGAGTGATAGAACAGCAGGTATCGTCATTCCATACATGTACAGGCTCACCAGTTCATAGATGTGTACAAACCGCAAGGCAGGTCTTTCTGGTTGATAAATGTGATGGTCTCATGGTCTGAGAGATGCGTTGGTCCTATAGATCCACAGATGTTCAGGTCTGTATTTTATACATATACAGGGCACGCTAGGTAATGAATGTGTAGGTCATTTAAGTGAATGTGCAGGTGGCTTATACTTTGATGTGAGCAGATCCTTTGAACAGTCATTGCAGGGAAAGAGGAAGGTCAGATTTACATTACGATAACTCATTAAGCAGCTTGGGTCCCTTCTCCTTTCTCGTGATTGTCTTTCAGCTTAGTTTCTCTTTAAGTTCGATTTTTTTTTCACTTCGGGGGTGTGTGCCGTTCAGGCACGTTGGCGCTCAAGTCGCTTTGATTTCAGCTCTTGACTTTTCTCTCATCTCGTTGCTGCGTGAAACCATCTTAGGTGCACTGATGAACTTCGTGTACACACACATATATATATATATATATATATATATATATATATATATATGTGTGTGTGTGTGTGTGTGTGTGTGTGTGTGTGTGTGTGTGTGTGTGTGTGTGTGTGTGTGTGTGTGTGCGTATGTGTGTGTGTGTGTAATATATATATATATATATGTGTGTGTGTGTGTGTGTGTGTGTGTGTGTGTGTGTGTGTGTGTGTGTGTAAAGAGAAAGAACAAAGTCAAAGTGCCAAAGCTAATTTGATTTAACGGGTCGTTCTGGCTATCGCGAGGCTGTTTGATACAGCTGAGGGAGTGCCCTCGCAGTCCACTGGTTCACCACCTCAAATATATCTGGCACAATTCTGGATTTCACCTCTTCACGCGTATATTTCACCGCAAGCCTACGACCTGCTATGTCGTTGGCTCGCCCATCAGCAGCCCTTGGTTGCATGCGGTGGCACTCCAACGCACTTCTCTTCTTGCTCCCTACATTTTCGGACAGGTCCACACTCCCTCTCCTCCCCTCCCCGTCCCGCTATCCGTCCATCCATCTATCCACCAGTCCATCTATTTTCTCTTGCGGCCACCCTCCAGACTTCAGATCCTCCAGGCCTGACGCGCGCTTTTCCCTAAACCAATCTGTTCGCCTTTTTCTTTTTCTTTTCACCGTTTCCCTTGCACTGACATTTAACTTATCCTATTTTTTCGTACAATTCTTACGTCTCCTCTTATTCCTCCTCCTATTCCTCCCGTACTTGCTCCCGTTCCTCCTCCTCCTCTTCCTCGTCCCTATCCTCCTTTCCCTTCTCCCCTGCTCCCTTCCCCTTGCCCCTGCTCCTTTTCCTTGTCTTCTTCTTCCTCCCCTTCCTTCTCTTTCCGGCCCTCTTATTCCTCCTCCTCCTTTCACCGACTTGCTCTTTGGCACATGCCTTTGCACTTCACCTCTTTCAGTTTTATCTTGTTGTCTTTATTTTTCCCTCTCCTGCCAGCTCTTGTCACGTTTTTCTCCTCTCGTCTGCCGAGCCCCAGCCAGGTGGCTGTCGTCCTCAAGGGGGTTCACTCCATCTGCACTTTTCCATCTTAATCCCTTCAAAGACCTGGCGATTTGGTAGATTCCTCTTTATCAAACACCTGTAGGAAAGTTTCGTTCATGTTAACAGAAGACACCATCGAAGTCAACTCCGGTCAAGCAGGATGTTGTTCCTCACACACCTGGTGATCATCATAATAAATTCTGTGCAGAACTCCACAGGGCTGAATAAACCGGCCCTCTTTTTCCCCACAATAGATCACATTTCATCAGCTGTTTTAGCTAACATCGGCAAATTTTATTCAGGTGAAAATCAACCCCTAAAAGGAAATGGGTTTTCCACTCGTATGGAATTTTATCAGTCCATGTCTATTCTCCTAGCTAGATAACATAGATTCCCGTTGATTTTAACATCTTTGTTATAATAACATGTTTTATGCATTTATTCTGGTTAACGCTAGCCTTCCTTCTCCTTTAACTACTTCCACCTGCCAACCCTGTTCCCTCTTTCTGCTTCCACCCACCCTCTCTCTCCCCTCATTGATTCCTTTCACCATCCCTTTCCTCTCGCTGCATCGTTTTTTTTTTTTTTTATCTTCCCTCCCCACTCCCTGTTTGCACATACATTACCTCTCCCCTCAGCTTCCCCGCTAACCCTACAGTTTTCTTTCAATTTCCCTCTTTCCTCAGTAGTTCTTTACAGCTTTGCTCTCCCCTCGTCCCTTCCTCATCTTTTCTCCCCTCATTGCTCCCTCCCACGTTCCCTCTCCCCTCCTGTCTCCCGCCCCTTCTCCTGTATTCGCACCCAACTCCCACTAAGTGGTCGACTGTTCCAACGAGCAATTAGCGCGGATAACAGGGCGTAAACACGATCAGATAAACAGTCTGGTCCCCTCCTGCAGATCCTCCGCCACCGCTGCCAGTCTTTCGTTCAATTCACTTGTGATGGATCCCTTTGTCTGTTGTTAAGATGTCCCGTATGATCCCGTATGTGAAGGAGTAGTCTCGTTTAAGTACGACTCTGTTATATTCAGAGATTAGGTACAGTTTTCCCGGACCCTTCCAAGCTCCCATCTCAACGAGCGGTGGGTTGATGACACTGCACAAAGGGCTGAATATTATCGTAGAGAGGGTGCCTTGAGTACACATTATCTATAGTCAGTGTTTGTTTTTTTGATGTGAATGTTTGTCACATAGCTCTTGTTTTTCGTTCGTGGCACCACGAAGTCGTCGTATTTCATTGTACAAATAATGCAAATGTCTACGGCTAAGTTTCTAACCACATTACGTAATAGTTAGATTTAATATCATGTGACCAGTATCATGTGTTTACAACATATAACAACTTTCCATCAGCCAGTGAAGTCTCGTGTGTATTTGGACGTGAAGTGGTATGCCATACATGTAAAACTCGTGGTAAGTTTAACGTCGTTGCGTCTTTCTTTTCTCGGATTCGAATTGGATTTGCTGAATCGTTTCCCGTCTCAAGATTCATATTGGATTCATTTGTTTCTCCGCCCCGACCCAGACTTCCGACCTGAAGGCATTTCATTTTATTACAACTGGTTCTCTCCCTCTCTCTCCCTCACACACTCCTACTCTTTCTCTCTCTCTCTCTCTCTCTCTCTTTCTCTCTCTCTCTCACTCTCTCTCTCTCCTCTCTCTCTGTCTCTCCCTCCCCCCTCTATCTCTATCTCTATCTCTCTCTCTCTCTCTCTCTCCTCTCTCTCTGTCTCTCCCTCCCCCCTCTATCTCTCTCTCTCCTCTCTCTGTCTCTCCCTCCCCTCCTCTATCTCTCTCTCTCTCTTCCTCCCCCCTATCTCTCTCTCCCTCTCTCTTCCTCTCTCTCTCTTTCCCTCCCTCCCCCTTCTCTCTCCCTCTCTCTTCCTCTCCCCCTCTCTCTCTCTCTCTTCCTCTCTCCCTCCCTCCCTCCTCTCTCCCTCCCTCCCCACCTCTCTCTCTCTCTCTCTCTCTCTCTCTCTCTCTCTCTCTCTCTCT